>NC_136664.1:15191070-15293570 GCF_903797595.1 Erithacus rubecula | reverse complement strand
GATTAACAGGCTGGGGGTTAAAGTTTTCCTAATTTGCCACACCACGCACAGTGTGCTCCAGCAGAACCTGGGTGGGGAGGGGTGCATGGCACACCTGGGTGAGCATTTCAATCCTCCTCCTGTTCCCCATCTCTCTAGGCCACCATGCTAGATAAAACTTCTTTAAGGCACCTGAGAGAATGAGAAAGAACACCTCCTGAGAGAGCAGCCTGCTGATAGAACCTACTTCTAACAATATGGTGAGTGTCATTTTAAAATACCATGAGAAATATGATGTGGTGATCAAGGACTTCCTGCTTTAAGGGTTTCATGTATCAGGGTAACTAGACAAAAAATGTAGTTCCCAGGGTGAAAATTATATTAACAAAGAATTAGTAATAAAGCTGAATAAATGTAATGAGATGTGAAAGAGAGTGCATAGCACATTTTTTTTTCTGTCTTTCATAATTAGGCCCTGAAAGAAATGGAAATTCAGACAAAACACCTTCCTCATTACCAATTTAAATATAACAAGTTAAAATGTGTTGTTCTTGGACAGCTGATTGTTTTGTTTTTCATTCAAGAGGTAAAGATGCTGCCTTTGGTTCAGGTTGCTGTTTTAGAGGAAAGAATTTTGCAGAATGGTTTCGGCTGATTTTCTTTTCAGCTGAGATAAAATTTCAAATTTTTTCTCTGCCAGATTCTCCCCTTTCTTTCTTGGCTGAAATGATAGTTATCCAAACTCTGCTGACAGTCTGTGCACTACAGGGGTGGCCCAGAATCATCCTTTGTTATTCTCACAAGCCATTTATCATATTTATTAAATCACATAGATTCCTACCATAAGTTGGAAAAACAGTATGTGCTTAATTTGGACCAATTAATTCCACAACAAATACACTCTCTCTTGGCCTCTTTTATAAACCAGAACATCAAACAGCTGTTCTCTCATCCCAGCAAAACTAGTATGTAACATTTTTAGTCAGCTTTTACTAGTGAGTATTGGATGAAACAAGATAGCAGACACTTACAGAGATCTATTTCAACCAGTAAATCCTGGTAATTTATTAATGACTCCAAGCATATAAAAGTAACTCTATTTCATGAAGTTTTTATTTCTGAATTTTATAAATCTTCAGGCTAACAGTCAGTAATCTCTAGTTCCTTTCTGTGTCTCAGTGTTATGTTACAGAGCATAAAACTCCTTTTTAATACCAAAATATTACATGCTTCTATTTGAAAAACAAAGTATGCAAAACAAAGCTGTGCTCTGAGGGCAGTTTCAAAGCCCCAGTGTGTGTTCCAGACCAAAAGCCTGCTGTGGCTGTCCAGTCATCCCATGTTTGCCATGGCATGAACACCTATGCTGAGGATCTCTCTCTCTTATTTATGGCCTGGTGGGTTTTGTCAGAGGCTGAGGTGACACTGAGTGTTTACAGATTATCCCAGGAGACATACAGATAGGCCTGATGAGACTCTGGAGATGAGAGAGGGTTAGAGGAGCACGGAGCAGCTCGCGGGTTGGACCCAGTGTGATGTGCCCTGTGGGGCTCAGGGGCTCCACTCTGCCTCTGCTACAGGAGCTCTCTCTGTTTTATCTCTCTCTGGCTCCTGCCCTGTGATTAGAGGAGGTGACACACGTCTGGGAGTGGCACCATCAGCATCTCTGGATTGTTGGCAACTTTGTGCAGCTTTGAGCTGATGTGACTTCAAGTTGCACCTGATCACAGACTAGTGAAGATGTGCTCCCAAAACACTTGGGTGGAACAGTGGCTGTGGATTTGCTCTGCTGCTGCTTTAGGTACTGTCTTGTCATTTTGAAAAGATTATGAAATGCTGTGCAAAGCCTTGAACTCAGAAAAGAGAAAGGTTTAGCCAGCTACTGCAGAGCCTGTAGGAACAAGAGGGAGTAGCCTTTCCAATGTTTACTTTGAATTGCTTTTGGGTTCATCTTTTTTGTTTTTACAGTCTCCAAGAGCAAAGACTATTTGAAAGTGACCCTTGGGGTGTGTGTGAACGGTCTACAAGAGGAGGGGGAGTCGGAAATATGGTTCACAGCAGCTCTTTCTTCATGCTGGCTGAGAGAGACAGGCTTGCAAAAATGAGATCCACAGGGATCTGAGATGTGCAGGGATTACTCAGGGCTGCCTCTCCTTAAAGGTGAGCAGGCAGCAAAGCAGGACAGGGCACTCCCTCAGGTCCATGCCCTGACTGTCAGAACGTGGCTGGAGGTGTTTATTGATCGTGGTGTAAAACACAGATGCTGCCTCTGTATTGGAGTTTGGTAATGGTTTGGTGCTCTCAAAGTTTGCCAGTACAATGCTCCAGCTTTGATTGTCAAACAATTGACATATCTGAGGTGCTGCATAGTGTGATGGCTTGGGAAGGGCAGCAAAACTTTGTATTTGAGGATTTCTTCCTCACTGGTAAACCAGGAGGAACCTGGAATGGGTTTAACTCAACTCTGTATCTCTCTACTGATTGTACTATTTCTGCCTGTGAAATCTGGCATCTAGATTTCTTACAGAGATCTCTGTCGCAATGAGCCTTTATCAAAAAAGCCTTATCTGCTTTTTCTCTCCCAATCCCTTGCTTCTACTGCCCTTTTCATTTTCCTTTGGTGTCCTTCACCATCACAATCTCTTTAGTAAACCCCAGAGCAGCTTGAGGCAAAGCTGACACATAGTAAATAAAGATCCTCACCTTGCCTCTTCTGCCTCTTGAAAAATAAAATAATATAATACAGGAAAAAACAATCCTTCCCCCAGTGCAATTTCTACAGACTTTTTCCATGAATATCTTTAGTAGTTACTTGGTCTCTGTGCAGAAACATAGGTAGAGCACCTGAGTATGGGAATCAAACCTGGATTTATGGAACAGCATGCAGACCATGTAAATGACTCTCTTACTGGAATAAGTCAAGCAATTGCTATCTACTGACTAGTGATAAATTTGAGATTAATGAAAAGTTTAAAATTTTATATGGCTTACTTTTTTTGTCCTTTATTTCTAAAAAGATGTGCCAAAACCTAGAAGCTGCATATACACCATAAACAGCATTTCTTCACTTCTGTGTCTGTGGTTGATTAACCTCAATACATATCTATATCATTATTTTCTGGATTAATTTCTGCTGATTCTTTAGAAGGAAATAAAACATTTTTGTTTGCCTAGCTAATCTTAGGTCTGTTCTCTTCAAAACAGGCTTATGCTATTTTTCATGGAATAAAGGTAAATATATACAATATGTATATAAAATTACAAAACCAAAATATTATAATTATTTGTATAACTTCAGTTGGTTTTGAATATCAGTTTTGTGAGTTTTAAACCAATGCAGTGTTCACTGTTTTATTTTAAACTCATGCATTTGAGCACGGAGCATTTTCAACTTTGAGAATCTCTCATCTTGTCAGTTCCTAATGCTCTAAATGTTTTATATTTATCCATTTATTTCATTATTTTTACTATGATAAAAATCAAATTAATTTAAAATCCTAAATTTTTGAGGCAAAGATCTGCCTACAATCAAGAACACGTGTCTGTATTGAATATTTTCATAGGTGTTGATAGTCTTCATTAACTGTATACAAAATTGCTTTTAAATTGTTTTTAAAGACTGGTCACAGGTGGGGAAAATTTGGTAGAGAGAACATTGGCTTTCTCCCAAGTACTTTGCCTGTGCATGAAAATCCATTGTTTGATATTTATTTTGTTAAGGTTATCCGACTCATTTAAGAAATTCTGCTTGGAAAAAGGCAGTTCCTTGCAGTTCCTTGCAGTTCCTTTCAGGTCAGGAGCAAAGGAACACCGGCTTAAAGGAATGGAAGATAAGGACATCACCTGCTCTTGCTGTACTTAAAATTTCTTGTTGTGAAAATTATGCCATGGGGAAAAAAAAGGGTTTGTACAGATTTTCCTCTTGTGTGGTTAGGATAAGGCTTTGGTGGATGTCACTGGCAGAGAGATCAGGAGCTTAAGATGATTTAAAGGCCACAGCAGGTGTGTGTTCTTCTCTTTCCTTGAAACTTGTAAGAGAGGGGGAAGTTCGAGCACAGACACTTTACCAGCTGATAGAACATGTGGGGTAATCCAACAGCTACAACTGTGCACCAACAGAACAAATAAAGGATTTGGAGAGTCACCGGCTCTAGAAAAATTGGGTGTTTACCATCACAGGAAATAGACTTTCATAGTTATTTTTCATGGCCAACATTACTTCTTGAGAGTCATCATATTTTATGAAAACTTTTATTAGCATTTCCGAATGACCTTACCCCCATTGTGTTTTTATCAGTCCCAAGAGCCATAACCTTTTAAAAATATTTTTTATCATTATAAACACAATAAAGTAAGCTGTCTTGCACATAGATTTGTAGATCTCATTAGAGATACTTTTAAAAAAGGTGCTCCATCTCTTGGGAAGATAATGACAAGTAGTAATCTTGGCATGCAAAGTTTTTAGACAGGAACAGTTTGTTGAAATAGATTGTTTAATCTTTCCAGAATTGTTTTGGAGTGGATGTACTTTTTAATTGTACTTTTGCACAGCATTATGGCTTGAGTGGGGGAAAGACAAGGGCAGCTGAAAACAAATGTTGTGGCAATATCAGTGAGATGGTATTCCAGGTGAAAAAATAGCCAAGTATTTGCTTAAGATTTTGAGTGTTATCAAAGTCAAACAAGAAAAATGGCAGTTTTAAAACTCATTAAAGTTAACATTTGTCTGTATTGTAAATGAGGTGTATTCCCTGGAGTAGTTAACAGCTTTGGTGGCACAATATGGGGATAATTTTTCAGATGCACTGTTTCCAGTGGGGCAGTGTCCTAAGGCTTTGCTTTAAATGGCCTTTTTATGCAGTAGGATAATGGGCAGTTTGTACATTGCTAAATCAGCCCTATTTTGTTAGGAATGTTCCAGTCAGAGCACTCACAATTTGTCAGAGGAAATGCAGAGGATCTCTACAGGAGTCTGTTTAAGAGGACATCATTTCTCGATAAGCTCTTGCTTAGGTCAACATGCAGCACTGCTCTTACACTATTCCCCTGTTGCTTCTGCCACACGGGAATGCTCTGATTTATTAGGATTGCACAAGTCATGTCCTCTGCCTGACTGAAGCCACAATGTGGAAATTTTCTCTTCCCTCCCCCTTTCCAAAAGGAAATGTGGAAGGTTCCTTTAAAGCCTCTTGAAGTGTTTCTGGGGGACAGTTTCAATGGAAGAAAATCCCCGTGTGCTGCAGAGGATCTTTGTGGCACAGCTGCATGTTATAAATACATCAGGACCACCATCCTTTGAGGGGCTGTGCTGCTTGAGAGGGTTGACTTTATGACTGTTATCAAGCTACTGAAAAATGCTTGTGATGATGTGCAAAGGCAAAATAAGAAGATTATGAACCTAGTGAATGTGATACTAAAACATCCAGTGACTAATGGCATTAGAGTTTTTTGGTTTTTTTTTTTTTTTTTTACCAGAGCATACAAACCCCACAAACATCATCAGAAAAACACAGAAATCAAAGTGAGTTCCAGTTGTGGATACTTCAAATGTATGTCCTGTCAACTTTTTAATTACATTTAAAATTGTGGAGACACTTCTGTGGTACTGGCTTAATGAACAGTGATTCCTTAGTCAAATTTGTTTTAAAAACTGTGTGCAATCCGGTGTTGTGTTAATTTCCCGTTTGATAAAGGTGCTAATACTCTGTCATTCAGGCTGCTATTACTAAGAAATTTTTGGTTAGTTTCAGCATTGTGATATTTTAAACTCAATGCAGCCAAGGACATTTTTAATGAAAAAAAAAAAAAAAAGTGATGAAAAGCCTTAGTAATTTTGTGTTTGATGCCAATTGTAATATGAGAAGTGCAGAAAATATTTTGAAGGGGTCAAAGCTATTTGTCTTTATTGTTTTTCTTTTTTTTTCCTCCTGTAATACAGAATTTAACTGTCTGCAGGCATTTAAGCCCAGAATATTCTACCTTCTCTGCAAAGAGATAAAACATTAGAGTTTCTCTTAAAGGACAGTTTGGGTGGCTGTGAATAACCTTCCCTGGAACTGAAGTAACTCCATTATTCTGATTCACATTCCTTATGGTTTCTTTTTCCCACTAAAAAACTGCTGTTAAGCACCCCTACTTCACCTCTTTGTAGATCTTCTGAAGATGCTCAGGGGTAGGAAGTTTTTCTTTAATATTTGAGTTGAAGTTTGTGCAGGTTTCATGGATTTGTAAGAGCCATAAAAAGACCTTTCCCTTTATGCTTTATGGTTGATTCTTCAAGGTCTGGAGCTATTAAATGAAGCAGGGGAGTGGTTTTGGAGTTGGTAGCAAGGCAAAACAGAAGAATCACTTAATGTCACTTGTTTTATCTGCTGTCTGCAAAGAAACGTTTCTGCAGGTGATGCCACTGCTGAACCTGATAACCATGGAGCACATCAGATACCCACAAGAGGAGAGGAAATGTGTGATCAACCTGCTTGAGCAGAAACAGGGCTGGGGAGTGGAATGCTGCACCCTGGGCTGGCACTGAGTGGGTATTTCCAGCCAGGACTGTGTGCAGTGATTAACAGCAGAAATGCCTTCTGTTGGCACTGCAGAGTGGTGTGGCTGCACTTCAGTTTGATATATAGGTAGCTAAATCAGTATGATTAGACTGTGCAAATTAAATTGGTGTAACATCACATAAGCATTGCCTGGAGAAGAAAGAATTTGATTTTAAGAAATACTGGATACTTGCAAAGTTCAGCTGCCTAAGGGTTGCTTTGAAAAAATTGAGTTTTTGGTGTGGGGCCTTTGCTCAGCTAATGACAAAGAACTGATTTCTAAGGTAAAGAATGAGGAAAAAAATAATTTATAAGAAAGTATGAGAAGTAGAGACAAAATCTCAAAATAATATTTAGATTCAGGAAAATTCTGTGACATAGAGTAAGAACACATGGCAGAGTATCTGTAGTAAATTCACTTTATTAAAGTAGTTGTAGCATATTTGTGCAAGTGTTACATGAACATGTAGGAAATTTATATTATGTCAGGAAAGTTGTCACTCTAAAGTCACAGTTTGACATTCAGTTCTTTTTAATTTACTGTCACATACAGAATTATTCTGATAGCCACTATTAATTTTCTAGATTTTTACAAAGAGCACTATTTGCACTCCTTACTAAAATCCTTAAAGGAAAGAAAAAGTGCAAGTACTTACTTTCCCCCAGAAGTCAGCTCTTGAGGCTGCAGTTAGGGAACTAAAATTTTTATATACTATCAACTTCTGTAGAATCATAATTTCTATTAAAAATATCTAGGTATGTGGTTTGGTTTTGTTTTTTTTTCCCCTGTACTTTTAGACTTTTAGTATAGAAATGATTCAGATTCAGATTACTCTGAGGTCATCAAGGTGAAAGATACAGACTTACCTAGTTTAAAATTAATTAATGAATTGTTAACTCTGGAACCTAATGATTATATTAAATTGACGCTATCATTTTTATGTCGTATCATGTCCTTTTTGCAGAATCAGCCAGGTACTTCAGTATCTGTTCTTTAATAATGCATCTCAGCCTCCAGGAGTTGTGAAAGACAAAAGTCTTCTTTGTCTTCAGAAATTCAGTGAGATTAAACTTTTATTGAGAGTTTCCTGAGAGCCCCTTTTTCCATGGCCTGAGTAGATGGCCCTCCTTTGCAGGACAATATGAGCTGAAAATAATCATAAAATAGGAGGTATATTCTGCTATTGTTTGCTGAAATCTGTATTATTTCATCTTTTAGGACTGTGTTTAATTGAAGTTTGGCAATCTTTCAGATATACTATGCCTTCATTACTGAATATATTAGTAGGCCATAAAGAATCTTTTCTATGCCCAAAAGACATTGAATACAAGCAGAGGAGCAGTAGAAGTGCCTTTACTGAGAGATGACATGAACTCTACCTGCTCTAAATGCAAGTTGAAGTCTGGGCTGTTGGAAGAGTCTGGTCACTGATATGAATCAGCTTTAGCTCAGCTGTGGAGCCTCCAAAAACCTGTGCATTGTACAAAGTGTAGAGAGGGACTCTGGAAGACATCTTAGATACACACAGAGAGAAGTGACAAGTGTTAATGCCCAAATCATTTAATTTCAGAGGAACAGCCCATCTGATCAACTTGGGAAACTCCTAAACACACACAGATTATTTAAAGATTCCACTTTAGTAAAAATAGTAACAAAAAGAGATGAATGTGTAAAAAAGTTTAACTCAGTTTAACAGCACTGGAAGTAAAGCTGAAGAAAGAAATGGGCAAGCAGAAGGTGTCAGATCACTCGTGATTTGGTGGCACACTCCTCCACGAGCGGTGTAAACATTTCTTAAAATTTAGTTTTTGGTTGCACATGATAAAAAATACTCTCTAGAGCTCATGAGGATTGTTTGAATCAGCACTGATGCTCAGCCCAGGGAGAAGAGGGAGTCATTCCCTCCCTGTGTTCCTGCCTGACCTTGCACTCCCTGCTCTGCTGGTAGGGAGCTCTAGGAGCTGCCAGTAGCTCCAAAGACTTTGCTGAGCTGGAGGGGCAGGGGGGAAGAAATACAGCACAGAGCTGTTCTGCTGCCTTTTTACTCCTGACACACCCCATATGCTGAGATGGTGGGTGGCAGGAGGAGAGCTGGCACGCTAGCAGCACTGTGTTCCCCGTGCCAGGGGAGTAATCTGTTGGCTGGTTAAATCTCATTTCTGATTCATCTCTCCTTCCTGAGAGGCGAGATCCTCGCAGAAAAGCCAGCTCTTGGAGGGTGTGATAGTGCAGTCTAGAGAGGACTCTGAAGCTTGTGCCTTGAAACTCTGTTTAGAATACTGATTTTAATATATTTAGAATAACCCCCAAAACTCTAGACTTTCTAGAAATGCTGTGCAGTAGCAATTTTTTGTGGAAATAATAGAGCTGTTTGCCCTTGTTAGGTTTTTGGATATGCACATGCACGGGAAAATTCGCTACACCAGAAGATTCAAGTAGGCAAACCAAAGCAGAAACAAAAAAACTTATTTTCTCTGTTAATAACATTGCTTGTTAAACAGAAGTTGGCATAGAATCCTGGTGTGAAATTGCCAAGAAAAGATTGTTAATTTGGCATAAGCTTTAAGTCGTTTCATTCAGTATCACATGAAAATGAGTAGAATTATCCGTGTGTTTGTAATGTGCACTGCTAGTGAAAAGGAGGATTTGCAGCACAAGGAAAATAGGTGTGCACCATCAGGGGGAGTTCATGTTCGTTTGACAACCCCAGGACTTGGCAAACAAACCCAGCAAATTTGGAGGCAAGCAGCAGAGAAAACATCCTGCAATGTTTTGCTGGAAGAAGCAAAATAGAGCAGAATCAATCATCTTTTCAATGAGAGTTTGAGGTGACTTGGGCCCTGCTCTCAGCTCTGCAGAGGGCTTGCACACCTTTCCCTAGTGCAGAAGACTCCTTGCAGCAGGATTGGTGCAGGGCTCCTCTGTCACCACTGAGCCTCCATCTGCTGGGGCTGGTTTGCCCTCTGTGGAGTTACAGAGGCTGCTGCAGAGGGAGTGGTCCTCGTGCCTTGGGGCAATCCTGTCTGCTCCTCATGCATCAAACTGTTCTTGTCAGCTCTGACAGTCAGCTCAACAAAGCTGCACAACTGGAGAAAGGGGGGAAACACCCTTCAGCAGCAGAGATATTAATTGACTTTTTACTTTATTGTAATGCTGTAAATATCTAGAGGTATTTGTCTTATTTTTTTAAATCCAAATATCTAAATTCTTTTTTTTTTTTTTTTTTTTTTTTTTTTTTTTTTTTTTTTTGGTTTGGTTTGGTTTGGTTTTTTTTGGTTTATTTTTGTGTCTGTGGGTGAAACAGAACCCCACTGGTAGTAGTGTAGAGTTTCTGCTCAGTTCATGTGTACAAGACTGGTTCTTTACACCTAACTTTTATATGAGGGGTCAAACCAGAGTAATACCAGAAAAAACCTGGAACAAAATCCTGATTCCACTGAAATCAGTTTGATTTTTCAGTGTTGGATTTGTTTGGACTAGGATTTTAGCTGAAGTTAGCTGGAGGTAAGATTTTTTTTTTTATAGTGGATTCCTGGTGGTGAAATATCTTTCTTCACACCTGGAATAAAACCACTGATAGCACAGGAGTTTGCAGCAGCATTCAATAGATAGCAAAAATAAAAGCCATCCACATAAAATTTAAAAAAATAAAATAAAAAGGATTGCCTTACTCATCTCCAGTATTGTTCCTGCTGTGACAGGTCTTCAGTCTGCAGAGCAGTGAAGCAGTTCTGCAAGGGCACCTCTGGCTTTGGGGAAGTCTCTTCCTCCTGCAGGTCCTTGCTGTTGGAAGCTTCCATTCTCCTGCATTATTGGCTCATCCACTGCAGGCTGTGGTTGGAATGAGCTGATTCCTCCTCAGCACCTTCTGCAGCTCAGCCACCTGCTGCAGGACCCTTCCCCAGCTCACCTGCAGACAAAGGTCCAGGCTCCTCCTGCATCCTTCCCTTCAGCATCTCCCTGGGAGCATTGGCCACTGCCAGGGTGGATGGTGCTCATAAATGGTACTGTACTTGAATTATTTGTTCTTAGTTCACACATATTAATTTAAAAATCAAAATCCTCCATTTGTCATGAGGTGGAGCTGCAGCAGAACAAATTTTTTGTTTTGTCACATGTGTGACAACTGGTGGTGGAGAAGCAGAGAGGAGAATTGGAAATGATAGACTCCTAAACCACTCCAAAAAGATTTATTAAACAGTATCAGCCAGAGCCAGAAAGTGGAGTTGTAAGAGCTGTGGTTTTGTATAAGAGGAAAATTCTGTTGGTGTAAGTAATTGCTTTTTTCTTAAGTGTTTGAAACATGAGGAGACTCAAGTCTTGTTTTGGGTAAAGTGAAATCAAGTTTGTACCAAAAGTGTTCTGAAGATACAAAGAAGTAATAAGTATTTTTGTTTAACATTTAAATTATTTTTGAGGGGGTAAGTAGTACAGCAAAGCAGATGGTGTAATTGAACCTTATTTTGTGTTAGGAATGCTTTTTGGTACCTTCCTGTAGACTGGCATGGAAATACAGAGTGAGGGAACAGAATTGCTCAGGAGAGACCTGTGCTTGCCTTTTTGGGTTGGGCTGAGATTCCCTATCTGCCTTATTTTGCTCATTACCTGTTGTGTGCTGCACAGGGTGAGAGCAGTGAGTTATCAGGGTTGAGGGGAAGATGAAGATAGCCTTGCTGTCCCAAAGAAGGGGGAGGTGAAGCAGCCAAGACAGCAGGACTGATTCAGGAAGATAAGGCAGTAGCTTACAACAAGGGGGACAGGAGAGCTCCTTGGAGCTAAAAGAACTGACAAAATTTCACAGCAGGCCCTAGTGGGAGATGAGAATCCAAGAGAAGCATCATGCCATGAGAGAAACAAGCTTTCATTGATCACACCGTGCCAGGGTGTCTCCATGAATGCACTGCCTAGGAAACCATTAACCGTGGTGAGGAGGAATACGATAGCTGACAACTTTTTGTTTTGGTTTAAGAGGTAGGCATTAAAAATACATCTAACATATGGGACACAAAGAATCTAAATAATGTTATTAAACTTCTGGTGGATGTGGATCTCCAGGGATGTTTACATATGCTTTTGAAGAAAGCTGAAAAACATTAGTTTTTGCATTTCCAGGCTCAATTCATCATTTTATTTTGTTCTGTTTAAAGAAATCTATGCAGAATTATTAAGTTGCTCAAAATAAGCCCAAAATAGAGGACTGAGTTTTATAAACATTTTACATATTTGTGTTTAATTTGTTGAAAATAGGATAAAATCTGCTCTCATTTGGCATCCCAAATACAAATATTAGGAACCCGATCCCCTGATGCAGTATAATTTTTAACAGTACAATTTAACAGTTTTCCAAAAGACATTGTGCACACTTTTATTTTACAATAAGCATTTTTTTAAAGTATAAAAAAATAATGTGTTTGTCTTTGTACCTTACGAACTGAACTGCTGTGTGTTGGCTTCTGTGCACATCTGCAGTCACTGCAGAAGAAAAAGAAAATTCCACCAACAGTGTTTGATTTGGCAATATATTTATTTAGCTGGCTCAAAAAAAATTAGGTTAGGAGATCACAGCGCATGGAGGGTCTTTTACCTCTAAAATACAAACTTTCTATCTCCCAGTGCAGGAGTGTTAGGTGCAGAGATTTTAAGTTGAGAAAATATGCAGTTCATGTGAAAGGTTTGATAGCACTATATACCCACCAAAAGCTTAAATGTGCCTGACTGGTTTTATGGGGGACAGTAAATTAGTCTTTCCCTTACCTCTGACAGGTGAGCAGCAGCTCTTGCATGACCGGTGCCTCTCACCCCACGTCTCTACCACACAGGTGAGGCTTTCCCTTTCAAAATGATGACTTGTAAGAAAAACAAGATGTCTTTGCTGGTTATAAATTTAACTCTTCTATGATTAGTCTGGGCCAATTAGGACACCCCTGGGGTTCAGGCTATGGCTCAAGTACAAGCTTGAAAGCCTGATTAGCTGAGGTCTCTTGATACTTGTTCTTGGTAGTAAATGCTGGCACATATAGTATTGATTTTCATTTAGATATCTTAATGTTTCCAGACAATCCTAGCAGATGTGGGCTGAACTCAGATCTACGAGAGTGCTGGGCTGCAATCTGCAAGCATTTTTCTTGCCACTTTGTTTCATTTTTCCTAAACTTAACTGATTTGGAATCAGGAGATATAAATGAAAAATGCAGAGTTTGCCTATCAATCATGGCATGTACAAACATTGCTACTGCCCTTTTCTAACATCCTATTACCACTGGGTAGTTGGCTAGTCAAACAGGAATAAAAATTACACTGCAAACATCATAAGTTAGGCTTGATTTGTTGAGCAAGAAGCCTGACAATTCTGTAAGAGTTATATACCTCAGCCTCGCTGAAAATCAGCCTTGTTATGGCTCTGGTACGTCTATAAAGATTGTTCATTTCATATAAAACAGCTACCTGCACTGAAAGGCCTGAAAGGAAGAATGATGCTGGTTATAAATATAGAGGAAAATCTATTTGTCTGGCCCTTCGCGCCGTTCGCGAGTCACACGGCGCAGCGCGGCCGCGGCTCCCCGGCAGCAGGGGGAGTTTGCCATGGCCACCTTTCCCTTTCATCTTCTGGCCCGGGCTGAAGCACATCATCTCTCTTTGTCATATGAGATAAAGCAATGAAGTGTGACCAGTGCCACTGCATTGCACTCTGCCCACCAGGAGCACGTTAATGATAATGAAAAACTATACTGCGCCGCATTTAAACTAAAGGCGTGAGCGTGAGGCTGTCTGTCGGCAGACTGCTAGGACAGTTAATGTCATAAAAGATAAATAGAAATTATTAGAATTGGCTTGGAAGGGATTTTTTATAGAGCAGGGTTGTATTCCTTTAAAGTTATACATTATCAGACTGTTAAATCTAATTTCAGGCTACTGGGCAATTAAAATGATTAACATTATTTACTCATATAGCTCGATTCATTAAGGTTTTAAACACCCTTTACACACTATTTATGTTGAAAATAGAGAAATAATGTGTTAAAATGTCTTGGATCATTAGTCATTCAAATTTGCTGTAGAACTTCTTTCTCAAAACCTTGGCACCACAGTGAATATTTACAAACCTCGGAGGCATTTGGAGAGGATGAGCAAAATTAGATTCCACCCACCTCTGGTATGTCCAGCTTTGGTAGTTTCCATGTCTATTGTGTTTGCAAGAAAAATCAGGCAGAAAAATCCTAAGATTGTCTTAAAAGTTATTCTACTCAGGGGCTTGTACTAGTCTTGGCTGTGTTGACCTGGGGGTGTGCTCCTCCTTTGATATGTGGAGGGAGCAGCATGGGTGCTGTAACTGAAGCTAATAGGAGCTCCATGGATAAAATCTTGTGTACTGAAATGGAAATGTACTCTGAGTCTGGCACTTAGTTTTCAAGTGTGTCAGATGGAATTTCGTATTATCTACTGACAAACCAGTTTATTAGATGGATATAGGAAGAGATCTTCAGGCTAGTAAATGCTGCCATTAGTCAGAGGTGAAACACCCACTTCCCTTCTGTGTTGGCATTTATAACAACCTCTGAAATACTGTGGGAAAAGTCATGAAAGTCAGTGTACAGTATGTGACAAGACAATTACAAACTGCATAGTGATGCTGGTCTTTTGAAAAGATTGTCTACAGGCTTTTTTGAGTGGTTTGAAACATCAGGGGTTTGTTTGCTTTTATTCCTGCACAAACAGGAAATACGTTTTTTGAAACAAATGCTGTAAATTGCAGGGGGCAAGTGGGTGTGATCTAGATTGGGATCCCATGTTCTGGGAAGGTAGATTATTGTGCCTGCCTGTCCCTGGAAGCACTGGAGGCTCATGAAGTGGCTCACAGTGCAGGGATCTCAGTCCTTGCCTGCTGGAGGTTCTGAGCACACACAGGAGCTGCTGAGTCACTGAATGTCCCATTCCCCAGAGGCCAGATCTGCTGAACAAGTGTGGTCATTACTCTTTTGTGGCACCATTAGTAAGGGGAAGAGGTAGTTATAATTAGCCTCTTTGGAATCACCCAGAGGCCCAGCTGATGTGTCAGAAATGTAGATGGTATTAAACACAAGGACACAGCTCTATTGTCCCAGCTGGCTGTGTGACCCCAGCACCAATGCTGTATTTAGCATCTAGGGTCTCTCACTTTGAGAATACCCAAGAGTATTCAGACTCCTCTTAGATGCTATTTCAGGAGCCATGTGCTCTGGGTAGATACTGCAGAAGTGGCTTCCAAATTTAGGTGGCCTGGATTAGGTCCAGTTACCTTAACAGATTTACTAAGGAGCTCTGCCTTCTAAATTATTCACTTACCACAATGCCCAGATGCAGTTAGAGACCAGTGCAGCAATCCCAGGATCATTAGTGAATGGTGGCCTGACAACACAGGTGTGCCCAAGTCAAGTGGCTCATCTTCCAATGGCACCTGGAGAGGAGAAAGTCAGGGAGCTACTGAGGATCCACACAAATCCTGAGAGACCCTTTTTGACCTCTTGGATTAGCCACTTTCTCCATTCCATTACTTCTAGGCTCTGTGCCTGACACAGTGAGGGGCTCACAGCACAGCCTCAAACCATGATGTTTTCCTGTATCTGATGCAGTCCTTGCTCTAGAAAATAAAAGCAACTGTCAGCCTGTATCAGTCAAGCTGTTGCTAATGTTATTCATCATTCATTTCAAGAGCAACATGAGCAAAGCCTATCCCTTGAGAGACTGGCAGCTGTTATCATCTCAGCAATACTCTAAGCTTTTGCTGGCTTCAGGGAACAGAAAGCCCAGAGTTACTCCTGAATTTCTTGTCAGTGTGTGATGGTCTAAGCCAGCCCACCAAAATGGCACACAGAGGCACCCTACCATTGCAGAAGAAGGCAGATAATTAGCAGCTACTCACTCACAATGAATATTAAGGACATACTTCTTTCAAGGAATTAATTTGCTTAATTTTTCCTACTCCAAATCCATATGGAGGGAGGTGAGGTGGAGAAATAATCCCTTTGACCTGGACTGAGATCTCTACCTGTGTTCTTGGTGCTCTTTGCTATGTCCTGTTTGTGTCTTACTCAAAAGCCTGGGACTTTGGCATATTTGTGATCTCTGGCATCACTGTGGTAGTCACATCTTGTGCCTCCTCTTCCTAAACTTGTACATTTAGATGGCAGAAGGTGAGGGGAGGAAGGGGATCCAGAGGACTGAAAGGGGCTTCTCTTATCACAGTAGCAAATTCTCCTGTTGCATTTGGTTTACACAGGAGAATTTATCCTTCCTTTTGATGTGTGACAGAGTTTTGGCCTTCAAGTTAACCTGGCTGTGTTTGGTCACAAAGAATTAGGATTGATGCTGGTGCCCCCAGTACCTTTGCCCAAGCTGAGCTCTCCTGGGGGTTGTTGGACTTGTTTCCCCATGGGGCTGCAGATGAGTTCTGCCCAAATGATCAGTCAGGAGAATGTACTGAGCTGGAAATAGAACCCCAGAATACCACAAACCCTCACAGATATCAATGAAATACAGAATAAAAAATTTAGTTCAGGTCTCTGGTTTTTCTATTTTGCTAATAATTAGAATTATATAACACGGGAATGACTTTTATTGTTGGTATATCTGGGAAATTATTTTTCCTTTGAGTTTTTCAGACTTCTTATACCTCCCATTGATTTTGATTATTTACTGTTTGACAAGGGGAACACAGGCAGCCCATGCTGTGTGAAAGATCAGAGGTGCCTTCATTCCTCAAGGCTATTGCCTTCTTTAATTCTTCAGTGTAGGATCAGTGAGCTGATTGCATTTTCTTCTGTTTGACACTTTATATTTCATGTTTCTTCATCAAACTACGATAGCATGCTCTCTTTCAGAGCAAGCTGCTCTGAGAATATAGCCTTTTTGTCTTGGCCATTATTATAACCCTTTGGTGACTTGTAACAGTGACTTTCAGCCCCTATCCTGATCCACTGTCTTTCAGTTAAACTGAATGGAGTTGAGTATCTTGTTAATCCACTTTTTGTGCTTTTCTTTTATTAGTGTTGTATGTATTTCATATTTAATCATTGCATGATGTGGCTTGAGGGCAGCTGTTCTTTGATTTTTAATTTTTTTCCCCTCAACCAGGATAATCTTACAGGCCTAAGGGGAGGTTTTTAAGCAGCAAACACTGTGTGCCAAATCTGGTAGTAAAAAGCACAGTTCAAATATTTGCAAATAGAAACAAATAAATGTACACTCCATTTGAGCATGTAGTTATGTGTGTGCATTTTTGAAAAGCAGCTTTTTGGACAAACATGTTTTACAATGGTGGGAAAGAAGCCAAAGGGGTATGAGTGTTTAGAGTTTTGCTACTTTGAGTGATCCACTTTCTATTAGAAAATAATTAATGTAACTATCTGAAGTAGAAAAAACCAGAAGTTACTTCTGTCAAACCTGACTTCAGGTTATGGTTCCAAATATTTTGATCAAATAGTCTTCTCTCTCCTTTTCTGTATTGTAAGATATGCAATGTAGTTCATATTTCCAGTGACTAATGTTTGTGCTGTGAGTCTCTGTAAACGAAAACTTGGGTGATGTTAGATCAAAGTCTACAGTAATTTCATAATTTCTTTAAGAAGAAATGCTTGTTTTCAGCTCTAGTTGGCATCAGTCTAAATGAATCAGTAAAATGGGATGATCTCAGCTCATATAAATAATAGCAGCCCTCTCCTGTTAGAAATTTCTTTCTTCTGGAAAAGCCAGTTGTCCCACATTAATGCATTTCTAATCAAAACCACTAAGCCCCATATGGTATTTTTTAACACATTTGAGAACCCTGCTTAAGACAGAGCTCTAAATGTACTGGAAACCAAAGTTCATTGTTTTTCAGCACTCAAGAGAATGTGCAAAAAGTAGACCCTTGTATTTCTGTCTAATCCTGCTTATTAGTTTTGCAGTTCTGCGTCTCATTCTCTTTCCTATTCCTCTTTCTCTGATATTTTTTTTTTTTTTTGTGTGAAATGACCTTCATGTTACCATATAACGAGGTTCATCCTCTCTCTCCCTTTTAAACATAATGAACACGAGGAAAGCTCTGAGACAGGAGCAAAGACCAGGAGGGGACATCCCAACACACCAGGGGCTGGTGAGAAAAGAGGTTCACAGCACTTCACACTACAAAAATAATAGAATTTAAGACTGATTTTGCCTGTAGAAATGCTGCTTGAAAAGAGTTTGCATTCATTTTTTGTGAAAAAATATCTAATGGGATACTTTGGAATTAAAATATATTTGTATTTCTGTTTATCCTTTAAATTACATCTATTTCCTCTGAGTCATCATTAACTGCCAAAATTTCATATTGGGGCATGTAAGGTAAAAAATAAACATGAGATACTAGAGTAAATATTGTACATTACCTGAAATTTCTCATGCTGTGGAAACCCTTTAAGATATACATGCACCCAGAAAAACCCTGCACTTCGGGTTTAAATCTGAATTTTTACTGGTCTAAAGCAGATCTTTTAGCACCAATTAAAAGTGTCACCATGGTGTTTTTTTTCTAAAATCTACAGTTTTTCAGCACAGAATCCTGTCAGAATGTGGATGTAGGGCCAGCTGTGTGAGGCTGCCCAGGTCCTGTTCAGTTTTGCTTTGTTTCAGAGACAAAGCCTCACTGGTCCTTGGGTCAGTACTCGACCATTCTCTTGTTAAGTAAGCAAACAATTTAATGAAGTTTTCCCATGTGTTCCAGGAATGTGGAAACCTGTGTCCAGACTTTCCATGTAAAAGCAGAATGAAAAAACACTCAGTGCTTCCACTCCCTCTTTGTCACTGAATCTTCTGTGCCCTCTCATCTGTGAACCCACACATTTTTCAGCCTTCCTTGTGTTGGTCTTGTACTTAAGGAAACCCTTCCATTCTTTCCTAATATCCCCCATTGGTTTCAGTTTGATTTCTGTGATCCATTCCTGCATTTTGAGCAACTTCTCTGCTGGGTAACACATTCCCACTGTCACCTCCTGTGTGCTTTCCATATCAGCAGAAGTTCCTTGTTCATGCCTTCAGACACACCTGCTCAAATTCCTGCACCTTGGAATGAGCTGCTTTCAGCTTTGAGGAGGTTTTTGTGCCACAAAAGAATCTCAAGAAGGGGGAAAAAGAAATAGTTTCTTGTTTTGGCCTAGCAATTGCAAGCTAAGCAAATATCTTTCTGCGTGTACTCTAGGGAAAAAAAAACTGCCCTTAATGGCAAATTTGGCAACAAAAAGAGGAATGACAGGGAAGAGGGAGTGGTAATGAAAGGGTTTAATTTCAGCATGCACAGTTCAGAGCTTGAGGAAAAGTGAGATAAAATCCAGTCTTGACAACCTATGGTTCAACTATCCTTCCTAGCAGAAATAGGCCTTGTGTAGAGTGATGGTCTGGCTGACAAACAGGTCTGTACCACTTTATTATACTGGACATCTTTTGCTTCATTTTTAATAAGTAGAATGTAAAGGAAAATTAATTACTGGCCACTACATGGTAATTTGATGGAACTATCAATTTATGGGGAGGATAGAGCTTACCCTCTCTCTGGGTGTGCATGAGTTTTAAACAGGCTTGAACAAGCAGGATGGAAAAAGACCTTATCAGGGGCACACTTGGGAAGAAATGTCTGAAATTATTGTTCAGCACACCTGGAGTCTCTTTTGAACCACGTGAGGCCACTTCCCGCAGCGTCAGCACCAAATGGTTATTCCAGGAGGTAAGAGCAGCTAGAAATGTAGTTAGCAGAAGGAAAACCAGGCATGCCAATGTGCTTCCTCCAGTTAACTTAAATTGCCCCTGTGACCCTGCAGCGCTTTGCACTGATGTTCTGCTGTAACACTACTTGAATGACATTTTGTCATTTGCTGAATGTTAGCCTGCAAAAATGCCATCTTTGCTCCTTTACTTTGAGACAGGATGACATGAGCTGCAGCCCCGTTGTTGGGGGCAATTTTATGCTCCTTTCCTGACAGACAGGATTCCAATAGCACCATATGTCAAAAACTCCAACCCATTCCAGTCATGTACCCACACCGTCCAGCTGTCACAGCTATAATTATTGAAACTAAAGCCCAGAGAAGTTTCTAGGTTTGGAAATGCTCTAGTCTCCTTAGATCTTTACTACTGATGTTATAGCTGATTAGGACCCTGCCAGCCTTCTGTTGGTCTCTTGAAAACTGCTGTAATTCCCATTCATCATGGAAGCTAACCAGCTGCTCCAGAGCCATCCCCTCAAATGTGTTGCTTGATGTTGTACTTTGCTGTTGTGCTGACCTTGACACTTTGGATGTTCAAACAAAGGCTCCTTACTTTGTTGAAGCTGGTCCAAAGAAGCCAGTTAGCTAGATCCTGCACAGAAAAAGGGAAGCAGTTTTTGTTGGTACCTGGTGTTGCTGTAAAGAGTGATGCTAATCCACACTCTGTCCTTGGTCATCCTGCCACAATTTCCTGGCCACTGCAGGCAGGGAGTGAGGGGCAGAGACCCCTGGCATGCTCTCCTGGCAGGAACATCTGTCCTGTCTCTCAGCAGAGACCAAAGGGACTCCTGCAATCAGGGCTTTGAGCCTTTACAGCCACTTTTGTCACTTTTAACCAAATGTAATGAAGTTCAACATCTTTTGATTCTGTTTGAAACTTTGGTCTGAGTGGAGAGTTCAGCTACTGGCTTTTCCTATTAAAACCTTAAAGCTGGAGGCTTTATGATCTTGAGGTGTTTATAAGTTTTAGGCTTTTTTGACAGCCTTTGAATTCATATCTTTGCAGTGTAGATATGTGTAGTACATAAAGTAGCACCTCTTTAGATTGCATTTTCACACTATATTCTTTATATGTTTTTTCTTTCAGTAATTAGCCCCCCTTGTGATAAATGTAGTAACTTCACTCACAGTGTTAGTTATGCTTTTCTGGTTTGTTCATTCACTTAGAGGGCTTTTTTTAATTCTAAATATATGAAAGCTTTTATATTTAAATAAGAAGCACATAAATTATCTGGCTTATATTTTGATCAAATAGCAATTTGTAATCTAGTGCCTAGACTTCAATATGCTGCTCTCAATCTGGATTTTCTAAACTCTTTTGAGATGCTAGGTAACAAAATGTCAATATCTTTAATGAAGAAATGTTTTATGGATGAAGAGAGATTTTTAAAATGTGAAAAGCAAGACTGAGTTGGAATTCCTCGACTGGAACAACTGACTAATTTGATGAAGAAAATGAGAAGAAATTTGCTAAACATATTCTTTAGCAACTGTCTTCTAATAATGAAGAAGCTATTCCAACAAAAACCATCACACGCACAAAAGGGAATTTGATATTGCTGCTGAGAAAGCTCAGGATGACTTTGACTATTGGAAGAAGATCAAGTGTGTTGTCATGCAGATCACTGGCTCCCTTTCACAGGCAGCAAGGATGGTGTAGATTTAAAAGACAGACCAGGTTTTTCAGAACGCACATAAGAATTTATCCCAAGTGGAAAATAAACTGTGTCTAATTTATGGCTAATTCATCATTTTTAGTTTTTATTTCAGTGGCCAGATTAGGAAAGAATGAAGAGACTTGATGTGGTGGACTATGAGGTCTTTGTTTTTTCCCAAATCTCCAGGTGTAGGATCCTGGGTTTTTTTCCTCATTAACCAGCTCTGCGTGGAAGCCTGAAGTCAACAACTTCTGGACAATTGATTGCACCTGAACCTAATTTTGGCAGTCTTGGTAGTTACCTTACACAGAGCTGAGTAATAATTGAAATGTAGCTGTTAAATAGGAGACTGAAGGAGAATAAAAGGGGAGTCATCAGCTGAAGAGCTCAATAAAACAGGATAACCAAAGACCCAAAAAGAAAGTAAACAGAGGCAAAAAAATCACCTGTTGAAGCAACGAGTGTAAAAACAGCAGAGGGATGTGTAAAGAGAAATGTGGCACAAGGATTGTGTCCCAAACAAGAGAGCAGAGGGGACACTGAGCTGGGTGTGCCAGTGGTGACAGAAAAGCCCCTCAAACAGCTTAGGACAGCCAGCAGAGGATTAAGGATGGAGACACCATGGTCAACTGCTCTGCATTTTGGGGTACAATGCATGAAACTAGCTTTTAGAAAATTTCTACCAAAACTGAAGGAGAGAATACATGTTGGAATTCTGAGACATAGTAAAAACCTTAGTAAAAAATGGTAAAGAAAAAGGTGAAAGCACAGGATCTGTCAAATGCACAGTGAATGTTGAGTAGAGCACAACTTGTTCAGAACAAGACTTACAAAAAAACATTCAGGACTGAATGAGTAGGAGAAAGTAAAAAGAATGTAGGTCTCTTTCAGAAAATAATAAGAAAGAAACACTTGCAGAATGTCTGAGGAAGGCACAAAATAAACTTTTATGTGGTATTTTTAATAAGGAGTTGGTGTAGCTACAATATAGCTGGATCTACTAATATCTACCTTGAAAAGGGGCTTAGCAAGTCATCTCACAGATATGGCATATTTTGGACACTTAGGGCCACCAAAAGCCTTGATTAAAGTAATAGAAAACATGTACAGTTATAGAAGAAGCCAATAGAAGGAATTTCCATAATCACAGGAGTGGGGTGAGCCAGGTTTCTGTTACTGCTGTTCTGTTTAGTGTTGGTTTCAAATTAAAAGATGAAGGGAAAGGGGGAAAAGTACCATGTTTTATGAGAAAACAGTGCAAACACAGCTTCTCAGAGGATATTCATCTTATGGCTTCATTAAAGAACCATCAGTGGTTCCTTGGAGAAACTAAGACCAATAAGCAGAAACTCAGACTGAGGTTCAGCATGCAGAGATAAGCAATGAAGTCTGAGACAACTTAAAAGGGACTGTGTAAAGAGAGTTTGAAGAATTTCAGATAACTGTTCTTTTGCTTTTGCCTCTTGTTTGATAATAGTGCTATTTTTTTTTACCAAACCAAGCCTCTTGCTTCAGGAAAACTATCTTCAACATAAACTTGTTAAAAAGGAAATGTGTGGGCAGTAGCACCCTGGAAATTTCTACATCAAGCTTCAGTCTAATGGATCTTAGTCTTAATCTGGAGAGGCTGACTAGTGAAGAGTGCTCTGATGGCAAAGGTTCTGCAACTAATTTATATCAATTTTGAATGCAGTTGTATGTGTTTGAATGTTCTCAGTGATAGGGGTATCAAGTCCTTTTCCCTCTTGCTAAATATAGCAAATTGGGCAATTTCCTACACCCCTTGGTCCAGGTAAATGAATTTCAAGTGCCCACTTTGCTCCTGCTATGTGTGACCTGGGAGATTGTGGGGGTTTGATGTTTTGGTATAAATGGAAGTTGGAATCATTTGCAAAACCCACTTTGCTTGATTATATGTGACTTCCTCATCCTTCTGCAATGCTGTGGCTGGAGATCACATAGAAGGTACTTATTTCTCTGTGGTGCCATAGTATTGCCAAAACAAACACAGGCTCAGTGTCTTGCAGAAGTGCTGCAAAAAAGTTCAAATAAGGAGTACAGGGGTCTAGTAAATACTGTGTTGAGTTGGAAGGGGAACCTGTTTTGCATGTAAGAGAAAAATGAAAGGGATTTTTATGATTTATTGTACCTATGCTAACTGAGGCAAATGAAGCATCCAGGTCTCCTAGGAAGAAGTAGAATTATGCCAAGATTTTTGTAAAATTGTGTTTAATGCTTAAAAAAATCTGATAGATGAAAATTTATGATTTTCACTTTTAATCTGTTGAGTTGGCATGTAAAGAAAACCTTGTTCTTATGAGATATTTTGAAAATTATTCAAAGACAGCAGTGCTTTTATTAACTTATAGTTTTGAAAGAACTTATTAGTGATCATGTAAGTGCAGTGATGGATTGATACCCATCTGCTTGGTTAGGAAGAGTTGATACTTTAGACTAATTTCATAATTACCTTCAGTTAGATATAATTCCAGTCTTTTATTTTTTAAAATACTGGCACATAATAGGAAAAAAAAAAACAGTAAAGAAGAGCTAAGAAAATAATAGTTATTCAGAAGATTTTACTTGTCTTGGTTTTCTGTTTTTAACTGACAGTGTGGTACAGAATTCTGCTAGGCAGAAGCATGCCAAACTGATTTTTATAATCATTGCTATTATTACTGTTTATTACAATAATATACTTTAAATTTACTGTTTTGAGCCATCACTGGTATGGAAGACTATATGTGTAGCTATACATACCTAATTATTTGTGGAAGGTATTAGTATTGTAAACACAGCTTATCTTTGTGTGAGAGTGGCATTAATAACAGAATTTCATAAATGCCAACATACAGTATGATAATTTCAAGACTCTCTGAAAATATGGTGTATTGTAGCTGAGGATGCTCACAAATGCATGTTGTGGATGGGGAGGGGGAGGAGGGCTGTTTTGTGCTTAGAATGCTTTCTGATGCATAAATATTAGCATTAAATAATTTTGAATACCTTGTTTTCTAAAAAGATTAGTAGCTCTTCTCTGCGTGATAAATTGTGCAAGAGTTATTGTTCACACCAGTCTTTGTGCTGCATTATCCTGTGCAGCTTTAAATAACCCAGCCCAAATTACGCTCAGCAAGCTGTTGGGAAAGCTTGGAGGAATCTCAGAGCTGAAGGGCCAATTTGTGCCCTGACTTACATCCTCTGCAACTGCACTGACTTGGTGCTGCCTCTAAAGCATATAAGGAAGACAAGAATTTAATCTGTAGCTTTTATTATTTTTATTTAGTTTCATTCTATTTTTTGTTTTCTATTGTTTTGTTAATGTGTGGTTCTAACCTCCTGCAGAGGAAGTTTGTGCCTGTGTATTGTTGGTTTGTGGAGAGCAGCATTTCACCCTCTCTTGCTTGGCATCTCCAATGTTACGTGAAAATATTATTAAAAACAAAAAAAGAAGAGAGAGCTACATGCTTGTTTACCAAAACTGTGGTTTATATTGGATCACATTTGGAATCCCAACCTTTACACTTGAAGATATTGCAAAATAATGTATTTTTTTAAATTGATAGTCTTAAATTGGTGTATGCCAGTTCTTTCTTTTTTCTTTTTGTTGTGCATCTGGGTTCTCTCTTCTCAATGACCTTTTTACAGTCCACGTTGCTCTCATTTAGGAGCCCTTCTGCAGGTAATGTTGGGGAGACAGTTAGTATAAATGTGGCTTCTCTAAATTTGGTTTGAATCACCAAAGATCCACCAAGTTATTGTAATATGAAATATCCGTGTTTGTATCATTTTGCCTGATATTTCTCCCTCTCTTCTAATGGTCTAATAATTACTTCATATGCTAGGAAAAAGGGAAACTGAAGTAAGGGTTCTTTGGAAATATCAGTCATCTCACTTAAGTGTTTTCATCTGCCTTTGCTCCCTGATGACTCCTGCAGCAAGAAAACCTCAAATTCTGGGTATTGTGAAGTGATTGGCAGCAAGTAAGACAAGCAGAGACATTCAGACATAGACCTAGTATTAATTCAAGCTGTGCAAATAATTAAACACACCAAGGGAAAGAGGTGAACTGAGCGGTTTCCACTGAGTTTAAGGACAAGGTGAAGAATTCCACTTTTCTTAATGACCTTGGGAATAAAGAGTATTTTGTAAGGCCATCCATCTTACAGCAATTAGAACTAAGTCTGTTCAACAAAGAGGGTGTGATGCTGCATTTGCCTGTTGGGCTGTCCCACCACAGCCTTGTGCACATTCACTGGACAGTGAATCCCTCTGAAATGGCTGGGGCTGGTTTAGCTCATGGGGTTTCATCATTGTGCATGACTCCTCCTGAACTGCTGTTTATTTGTCTGCTGTCTGTACTTCCAAATGCTGAAAGTTCACCTCACCGCTGATTAATTCAATGAAAACAAACATTTTTCAATGGAAAAGAAACAAAAAAACAGTGCAGTGTGTAATTGGTATCTAGTTCACAGATCCTCCCCTAGTTATTTCCAGGTGAGGAGGATGCTCACCCTGTTCAGTTGATAAGTTAGAAGAAAGCTGGTGGATGACTGGAGAGTAGAAGAGATTTAAGAGTAGAAGTTGTGCTGCAGTTCAGTGCCCACCACAGTTTGTTTTCACAACAGTTTAAATTTGGCAGTATGTGAATTGGAGGAGCAGGTTTAGAGTGACAAGAAATAGAAAACAAATGCTTTTTTTGGTGATTAATGGTTTTAGAAATAACTGGCTTAGCATAACTTGCAGGCTCTAACCCTTCAGTCAGGGTTACTGTGTAAGCTGAGTTTGGCTCTTTTGCCATTTTGCATTTTCTGGGCAGTCAGTCACCAGTTTGATTATCAGATATTCTGACAAAATTATAACAATTTGAAAAGCTCACTGAACCTGCAAAGCAGCATGTAAAATTGCTGGTAGATATCATAGACCAATGAGAAAAATTAGTGTGGGTCAAACATAGCTGTGGTTAACCTCTTCAACACACCTAAAATATACACTCTTTTTCTAATTTATAGACATTGTAATCTCCATGTGAAATCAAATGTACAAAAATGTTTCCAAAAGGGCAACAGCCTTTATTTGTCACATCATAGAAAAGCAGCTGGAGAAAACAAGAGCCTTGTGATTCCAGATCAGATCTTGTATCAGTGCTGTAATTCCATTTCCATTGTACTGTGCAGAAAAGGAAAAAATCTGTCTTCATATCATTTATCTCCATCAAAACCATGGAGTTTGTCTCCTAAGATTCCTTCTTTATTGGCCTTTAGAAATTTATTTTTTGCATAACCTTGGCACATTTTTTTAACCAAACTGTTCTGTCATTTCCTTCATTACTTCAGACTGAATTTTCTGCCTTCTCAAGGAGTTAGAGAAGCAGGTGTCAGTAAGAATTCCCACTGACACTTTCTTCAGGTACCTAAGTGTTTAAGCCTTGTGTAGGAAAGCTGTCATGATAAGAAGGATGAAAATTTCAGTTTGCTCTGGTTAAAACCCAGCATTAATAAGTGCCTTGGTTTTCTGTTTCCTTACACAAAGTTTTGGGAACTTACGCCTGTGCAAGCATAATTTTTGCAAGTTCCTTTAAGGAAGCTATTAACTCTGCTGGCATATGGAGAATTTATAATTTCTGCAAGTGTTATATAGGAGAGACCCTCTCATGTAAGCATATGATGCATTTAACTCATGTTATGAAATCTGCCTCTATATCTGGCAATGATTTCAAAATTTCCTGAGTTCTCTGTTTAAACTATAGCAGAACTTTCAAGCACAAACTGTCACTGAAGGGGAGCTAAAGTTATGTTATGTTATGCTTAGGTAAAAAATATTAACAGAATATTCTAATTGTTTAGGCAGAGCAGACACAAAGTGATGATGTGCACATTTTCCCAAGTTGTGTTACCATTTACTTTCATATTCCACACTGATGATCAGCCTCTCTCTTTGTTCCCTGTCTCCCAAAGATTTTGTCTGATGTGTTTCTGAAATTCATGCATGGATAACATACATTGATTCTGCTGGCCAAAATTTTTAACTATTGATTTGGGGTTTTTTGCTGTTAATTGCCAACTGCAGGAGGAACTGGGGCTCTGCTCCCCCTTTTTCTCCCCCTCTGATCCCACAAAGCCAGTCCATGCCACATGATGGTTTTCCCAAAGGGATGTAACCCTCCCCTGAGATGACCACTCACCCATTACCAGCTACCCCACTTGCACCTCCTCTAAAATTAGTGGTTTTGAAGTGTTTTGCTCTTTTCCCTTTGGAGTATAAAAAGCATATCCTTGATGTGGGGCTTAGGGATGATGCCTGCACAGGTAGGAGTGTAACTGATGTCTGGTGGAAACAAGGATGTTTTTGTTGTAGTGCTACCACTAGTGTGTCTAAATAACATACTCCTTTGTGAGATAATATCTGTGGCTAGAGTTTTTATTGGAACTTTAGAGCTACCAACTGGAATAATTTCCCCAAACCCTGTGGTTTGGTTTAACCAAGGTGCTTTACCTGCTTCTCCTGGTGTTTGCTGCTCAGTCATCTGACTCACAGAGAGCTTTGGCTGCTCGTGCTCTTCCCTCCAACACTGTTTAACTCTTCCATAAGTCTATAGCAAGTTCTACTGAGACACAAAGATTAATAAGTGTATTTTCCTTAAAAACCCAAGACATCCTGGCTGTTATGGCATTATTGTTGAAGACTGTTTACTATGCTGCCCCCTAAAGAAGCTTCATTATAATCTGTCCAAGTTAAATGCCAAAAGCAGCTCAAATATTGGGTTTTCTCTCACATATATAGGCCTGCTACTGAAGCTGCCTGGGGTTTGAATTATTGCTGTAAAATGTTTTACATGTTCTATAAGTTGACATAAATTTGCTTTCAAACTTGGAAAATTTCCTCTCCAACCTTGCCAGGTTTTAAAATGAGAAGGTGAATTTTTATAGTCCTGTTGCAATGGAAGGATTGACCTGAGTTATTTTCACATGAATGACTTTAACTAACTAAATGAAAAATTAAGTAAACAATGAAACGACAAGTTTCTATATTATTCTATGAAATCTTAGAAAACCAACATTATAACTTCAGAAATGCAGCAGATAAAGATATTTATGTTGATGCTTTGCTGCTTTCCTTTCTCCTCCTTAAAAAAAAAAAGCCAACCAAACAAAAAGCACCACAAAACACTGCTTTAGGCAAAAGCTGTTTCTATCATATTATTTTTTCCAAGGTAAAAGACTCTGTGCCTAGACTTTTAAACAAGTACTTTATCCTTGAAAATTAAAATAAAATATTTTCATGTAATCAGTAAATTTTGTTATGAAACTTTACAGCAGCTATATTAAACGATAAGAATAACTACTATTTTGAAATTCTGAACATCTCATAATTAGACCAGCCTTTAAGAAATATTCAGAGTTAAGGCACATTAGAATGTATTCCACAACATGGAGACAGCCCTGACAAAGAAACATTATTCTTAGATTTACAATTAATTACCCTTATGTCTATACCTTGCATTCAATTTGCATATCTTAAAAGTGCTGTAAATTTCATAGCACTCCCTTGTTATTTAAGATCATTCTGCTTTAGTAAAAGTTTCCACAGTGATAACTTTCTCTTGATTATGTAGTTGTGAGGTCAATAAATTTGGCTTTACTTGGCTCCGCAACGTTATAATTTTTCTTTTTTTGTGTTGTTTTTCATTATTTTGCTCCTTGTTCCCCCTGCCCTCTCATTTATAATCCCCTGAAGAACCAGGAGATAGAGAAGTCTGGCTGGAAGACGGAGTGAGTGGTCAGATGCTCAGATGTTATCTTTTTCCCAGAACGCTCTGGTACTGGGTGTCTGACATGTTCTATACATCTTGCTGGTGTCAACCTCATTAAACAAATACACCTTGATGTATAGCTCTCAAGAAATGAAATTTCATGCCATGAATTTGCTCTATATCAGCTTGTGTTCTCCCCCACTCTTTTCCATTCCAGGAGTAATTTTATTTGTTCTTGATTTCAAGCATAATTTTACATGGTGACTGTCCATAATTTTGCACCCTGAGATTTTTCAGTGTTTTCCAATATTCAAAGAAATATCCAGGTTTTCTGCTCACAGCTTGGTGTTTCCTGCTTTCTAAAGATGGAATCCTTGCCTCTGGCTAAGGTGAGGTACATTCTGGAGGTGGGTCAGAGTATTTATTTTGGTCAGATACATATGGGGATTTTCTCTAAATATTAGGCATGTTGCAACGTGTTTGTTGTAAATTCCATAGAATTCTATGTAATAATTACATATAAATGTGCTTGACCTGTGTTTTATGCTCTAATTCAAGGTTAGCACAATATCCTCTAAGCCAGAAGGATGTTGAACACTTTGCCAGAATAGAAAATATTACTCTCATCCTTTTTTCCCCCCTTTTTTCCCCCTTCAGCTTAAAAGAATTTTAAAAAGAAATATGCTTTCAAACTAAAATAAACCTTCTTTAATGAGACTATATATTATTTACAGAAAAATGCCACTAAACTCAATTAGTACTGGTCTCACCATTGGGTGGAATTGAAGGTGTTGAATTTTTTTTAATGTACTTCATTGAAGTCATTACTGAATCTGGGGCAATATTCTATTTTTAATCAATTTAAAAAGTATAATGTATGAGAAAAAAGCAACACACTGTATGGATTTTTGTAGATTCACTGCTGCAAAAGATACACAGATAAATGCATAAAGTTTATGCCCATCTTTCTTTTACTCAGAAAAATTGTTTGAATGTTACTTTAAACAGGTAATTCCTTATTGCCACCCCCTGCATTGTTAATTGCTAGCTTATTAGAGGTATTTTAAAAGTTATTGTTGCAGCTTCTTTCGTTTAATATTTTATTGTATATCACTATTATTTAAAACTACTTTGCTGGATAACAGCAGCCATCCAAAACATTGTCTGTTGCTCAGAAACAGAAATAATAAAATAATGGAAAGCAGAGCTATTGTGTTAAACTAATGACTGGTTATACTTCACACATTAAACAAAACCTTAGAATACAGTACTTTGAAATGCTTTCCTATTGAGTGATCCAATCATTGTGAGCTTTAAAGCTGAATATATGTTTATAAAAGGGAAGAATCTGTCTTTTTTCCCTTGGGACGTGATGTTGAAGCTACAGGAAAGAACAGGTTGCGAGATTTAACAGATATATTCATCTCTGCTTTTGAATTTCTCTCAGGCCTTTTAATATATAAATAATTTTGAAGAACTAAAGTAACCACTTTTAACCTTATTTTAATGGGCCTGGTACAAGCAAGTGTTGAATATGGCACTATTCTATTAGATTATAATATAACATTCCTATTAAAATGATTTTTAAAAAGCTTCCCAAAATTCCAATAACAGTATTTCATGGAATATAACATGGTAGTGGAGATTAGCTAGCCCTAGAATACCTTGGCAAAAGTGTTCAAGTAGCAAGAGTTTTTCTAGTCTTATGTCCTATATACATCTGTTAAATTACTCAGAGATCTCATTAAATAAAGCTAATGTACTTGTAAAACAGTAGGGAGAGACAGTATATCATTGTAACTGTTAGAAAGAGCCATTCTGGCAAGGAGGGAGCCAGGAAGGCTTGGTGTATGCTGGTCAGTGGAGATGTTTCTGGGCCATAAATCTTGGCCCTTTCCTGCCTAGTTATTGTGTATTTTTTTAGGTGAGAGATTGATTGTAGCAATGGAAGATGAATTTGCCCATAGACCCTTTCTTTTTTTCTGTATACTCCTGATGCCTCACCAAGGTGATAATGCTCCTCTTCTTCTTTTTTTTTTTTTTTTTTTTTTTTTTTTTTTTTTTTTATTTTTTTTTTTTTTTCCTGCAATCATTTGTTTCAGATTAAAAGCATGAAACTGCATGGGGAAACACAAGGCTTGTCTCTGCAGACAGGCAAAGGTGAGGGCATGAAGATGTATAACTGTCCCAGGTGGGAGAAGAGCACAGTTTACCCCCTCAGGATTTGAATCAGGTTTGTCTGAAGGAGAATGAAATAGGGTAAAATTGAGAAAGAACCCTGGTGTTTCTTTATTGTGCATTTTGAGGACGGTATTTAATTTTTTTTTTTTTTTTTTTTAAGTATGGCTGTGTTATGCAATTAAATATTTTGTGCTACTAAAATATTCCTTACCTGCATGTTTACTGCTGAGCAAAAGGCTCAAGAACTGCCCCCTCTGTGTGTCCTGCCCTGCTGTTTGTGCTACAGACTGAGCAGGGGATGCTTTTCAGGAATATATATAGATGCTGAATTTATAAGGATCAATATAGTCACAAATGTTGTACAACATGTCAGGATATCATAAAAAGCAGGCAGTTCTATATAAAATACTAGCTTAATCTTGGAGATTTTAAAGCCTCATTAAAATGTGGGTAAAGTCCATATATGGAATGGCAGCATTCAAAAGGTTGAAGTTGTATATCTGTGGTGCAGAGGTTCTAACCATTATATTTGAATGTCAGTCGACTCGTTTGATCACAGTTGGCATTAATGTGTAACAAGTTGAGATGATGGGATGCATCATGTGCATCTCATAACCAATGGGATTTGTTGTTTAAGATTTGGGGAGCGGGATGTAAGAACTTGTCCCTTAATTATTGAAATCTGAGGTTCTGAAATTAAGATGACAAGGTGAGCATCTTGTAGCAATCAAATTTTACATCACAGGACTTCCAGGCAAACTTCATAAGTCCTTTATAGGAAAAGACCTCACTGCTAAATTGGGCAGAAGGAAGGGCTCAGTGGCCTTTCCTGGTGCCAGAGGGGCAGTGGGAGAGTGGAACTGTGGCTGGAATGGAACCTGCCCAGAACAGACACCCCAAAAAACAAGAGGCAATGTCTGCAGCTGCTAGCAACCTTAACACTGAAAATTGCAAATATCCAGCTTCTTGCATGTCTGTGGAATTTAGCTGTTCTGGCTTTGTTCTAGTTTATTTTTTCCACTAAAAGCTTGTCTTTGTTCTAGTTTATTTTTTTCCACTAAAAGGTTGTCTTTGTTCCCACCTGCAATGCTGTTTGCCAGATTTGTGGCACTCTGATAGCTTGCTGTACACATCTGCCTGGCAAAGTTATCTGGTGCCGAGAAATCTGAGGATTCTGAGTGTTTTTTCATAGGGAAACTTTGAAAGTCAAGCAAATACTTTTATCTTGACCTTTCTGCAAGGCTTCCCCATATTCAGTAGTTGTCAGCACATGTTTGTCTGGAGTCATTCGTCACTGCCATCCGTCACTCCTCTGCCATTCCCATCAGTCCCATTATCTGGGATCAGGAGAGAGCTGAGGATGTAGCCTGAAGGATCATTAAACCTCAGCTTCCAGGTACTGCAGGTAGTCCAGGTGGTCTGTTGTTATTTATAATAAAGAAACAACACAGCAGAACTGCCTGGCAGTGGCCCATGAGGCCCAGAGAAAGGACGGGCTGAGGGATGTCATCACTGAAGGACAGCTAAAAGTGGACTTTCTTCCTCCCACACTGTAAGCAGAGAGGATTTATTGAACATCTGTTCAGTACATGGCTGGGAAGATTGATTAATTTAATTGCTCACACTTTGCTTAAGTAACATTTGAATACTTAATGTCAGGTTTGAAGGATATTACAACATTTACTTGCACACCTTTTTAAAGAGGCAGAGTTTCTCATTGCTTTTTGTGTCTTTGAAGGAAGTTGAAATGCATCCTGAAATTTACTTTGCCCAGAGGTCTGGGAAAACTGAAGCAAGTGGGAAAAGCTTCTTCCTACATGAATGCAGGTAGAAATTTTTTGTGTTTATCACTGTGGTAAATTATTAATGTAATGAGGTGGGATCATCCTCACTGAATGGTGGTAATTTTCCTTCTGGTATCCAGGACAAAGACAATTCAGCATTTTATATATTTTTATACCCTTTAAGATAATATCATGATCACATTAAAGGAAGAGATAAATTAAAGTCAAAATAATTTATTGCATGTTCTATTCAGGGAGAGTATTTGGGAAGAAAGTCCTGAGATCCTCTTGAGGAATCTCACCTGTGTACCATGGGGAAAACATTAAACAGTGAAACATTTAGTGTTGATTATTTCTATACATGTTATATACATCTAATAATTTCTCAGCTGTGTAGCTCTGAAAAGTTTAGCTGATAAAAGTCTGATCACAAATTATAAAATCCAGCTGAAAGTGTTAACAGGAACTTTAGAATATTTGGCCCAAAACCTAAACCTTGAGCAAGAATACCAGAGTTCACCATACTTGCAAGAGCAGCAAATGTTGATATTACTGCCTGTATGTCTGTAGCAATGTCTGTGACTACCAGCAAATGCTTATTTTTAAAGGTGAAACTTGTTGTTTCGCTGCAGTGTAGAAGTGCCTTTGCATTTGTCACCATCAGTTGTGAAACTGAGAAAAAGCAGACTGATAGATAGGGGTGCATGTGCAAAGACTTATTCTGTATGATTTTTTTTTCCCATCCGAAAAGTGATTTTTTTTTTCTTATCCTTTATGCTCTAGTAAAGATGTTCTTTGATCTCTTAGTACAGCAGTTCATTTTAAGTCTGATATACAGTCAGATATTCTATTAGATACAAGATCTTTAACTATTTGTCTTACTTTGTGTGTAATTTGCTTTGGAACTCTTAGCCCAATAAATAGTAAATGATACTGACTTACACAGCCATGTATTTTTATTGTCTGAGATACCATATATAACGTTCTCACAACAATGCTTAACTCTGAGAGGGTAGGGATTAAACACTGCTACATGACTAATTTACTGCCTTACAACATAAAAAGCAAAGCTTGGAGAGAAAGGCCTCATATGAGGCTGCATAAAGCAGAGCAATAGTATCATGTAGTGGTACTTAATAATGGCACTGGCATTTTGTTAGCATCTCTACAAGAAAAAAATTGTTCGTAGGGAGGGATAATCTACAGTCAAATCTGATTGAAGTCAAAAGAAACACTGGCTGATTTCTTTGAAAGATGCCCGTCTGTCCCTGAATTTGACTGTACACAATACATCCTGCAACAACGAGTCAGATTGTCAAGGCCAGAACCAGGTGCCTGTGTTACTTGTATCCTTCTACATCAGTCATACTGTAGGGAGCAGACAATTAATTCTGGAGCAAAATTGAAAGTCAGAGGCAGAGTGTGAAAGAACAGAATGACAATAATAAAGTGCCCCTGCCTCACATTAATCTCCCTCACTTCAGGGCTGTCAGAGGCGGCCTGGCGGTGACTAATGCCAAGCTTTGCATACAGTGGTCACAGACATGAGCAGCATGCTCCCCTCGCACACCCGCGATTCGCTTTGTTGAGTTTTTGACTCCTGCGGAATCATTGGGAAAACATCGCCGCTGGTCAGGGGGAGCAGGGCCCAGCCCCTCCATCATACACCTATTGATCGATGGGCAGCATTCCAGCCTGCCTCAAACAGAGGGGAAAGGGAGGAAAAAAAGGAATCCTGACAAATGCAGGGAGATTAAACTAACTTTTTGAAGGGATGGGCTCAGCAGATAAGGGTTAATAAGTTTATCTTGGAGTGAGTGCATATAACGTGCAAGTCCAAGCATCAAGACAAAATGATCTTACACCTCTATAGACACACTAATCCATTAACATTGCAAAAGACTTTGGTGCACATTTGGGAATTGTGTTGCATTGATTTTATTGTCATCTTTTTGCACAAATAGTAAATAGGGTAACATTTAAGGAACAGTGTAATTATTCCCAAAAAGCAAGACATCAATGTAAAGTTTATTGTTGTAGACCAGACATTTTGACAGGAATACTGTAATATCCCAGAGGTGTCACTAGGTTACTGAAAAGGTTAAAAATTGGTGCATTGTGTCGGAGAAGAAAGGCAGTAACAACAAACAGCATTCAAAAAATCACAGGCACTTCTGTAAGAAAGTGGAAATGTGTCATGTAACAACACACAGCTTCTGTAAGTGGATTGCTGCACCGAGGAAGAAAGTGAAACACACCTAATGAAAATGCTTCCTCCACTGCCAGCATTTCAAGGTTCGCTCTCATTACTGAGGTTGCAAAAACAACTTTCCTCTCAGGTTCCTCCTTTTATTGTATCTGAACCTCACACATGCTGCATTGTGGATTTTGAGAGGGCTGTGTCTGAAAATTTCATTTCTCTTCTCTGGTAGTTGTGGGAGAAAATTCCCACTCGAGACTTTATTTGCCAAACTGCTGTTTTTTTCCTTACTAGCCATGTATCCTAAATCAAGAGGACAATAGTATTTTTTATAGAGTGCTATTTGACAAGGAGAAAAGTACTTTCTGTCTTGTGTTATAGTTGACCAGTGGAGCAGCATTCATTAGAATCTGAATGAGAAGAGAGAAGGAGATATATGGCAATTTATGGTATGTAACCAAGAGCAACATGTTTTATGTTTAAGTATATTGTTATTTAGCATTCTAGAGGACTAGAAAAGAGGCACATAGGTCCCCTTGTATACTGAATACAGTATGTCATTGGATCAGGATTAAAATGTATTTACAGTGACATTTTGAGCCTTGTAGAATGTTAAGAACTGTAGGGTTTGATTTCTTTTTCTAAGCAAATTTATTTCCATTATTACCTCCCAAATCCTAGTTCTGACTTAGAACATTTCTTAGCATTTCCAATAGTTTGTTTCAAACTACTCAACTAGATGTGCAATTGTGTTTACTTCAAGAAGGAAAGAGGGAGTGTAGAAAATGTCTGTCATTGAGGCATCAGTGTGGTTTGAATTTGGGAACCTAAACACAACTCTTCAGTGCTCGTTTGTGCCAAAGGAGGAAGTCTGCTCTCTGGCAGCAGTGACTTTTACCCTGCACACAGATTAGCCCTTTCATGTGCTGCAAAACAGATTTTACAAGCATTATACAAAAGCATATGATGAAATATGCATATGGTATGTGCCAGACATTTCCAAGAGTACTGATATGAATACACTTAATATGTCAGTCTCTCATCTTTGGGCTACATTTCCAAGTTATTCTAAATTCTAGGGGTTTTAAACCCAAAGCAGTTTATGGCAGGGGGGTGTTTTGGGAGGCTGGTGAAGCCACCTTCCATTTGTGCAGTCCCTGGAATTGTTCAGGCTCCTGCTGGCAGGAAGGAGCTCTTAGTTTTACACACACAGTGCCACTCCTTCCTTCCCTAGTGAGTTTAGACCTAACTTCTTCAATCTGTTCCTGGATAGTTCTCTGGTGCCCCAGGCAATGAAATCCCAGAACTGATTTCCACTGGAGACCTGACACTGGTAAGTGAGATTATGGCATTCTCTGCTTTTTATATCCAGTGCCTTTGGAGTTTTTCAAATGAGGTGGGGATCTGTTTTCCAGAGCTCTCTAAGTGTGTATGGTGGCTCCACTGGTTCTTGGAGGAGTCACAGCTAGGAGCTGTCACTTGGAATGCACTGCTCCAAAGTTTTGAATAAATAATTGGTGTGTGAATCCTGCATCCTCAGCTGACCTAGATGTGGTAGATCTAATTATGTCAAGGCTGCACACTTTTAAATGCCTTTTTATTTTTTTTTTTAACAAATACATTTCTTCTATTTCTTTTTAATTGATTGACCAGGGCATAAAAAGTGTTTTGGCCATGATTTTCTGTAGTTTTTTATAGGCTTGTAAGGTATCTGACCCTTACTCTTCTACCACAGGAACATCTTAGACTTATTTTACAGAAACAATGAACAACTTATGTATAAATGGAAAAGCAGCACTTCAGTTGTTCAAGAAAACCAGCATTGTTATACAGGAGATAATGAATGAATCCTTTTTCCTGCATGCTCATAGAATACCTGAGCTCTGCTGACCTCAAATCACTCTCTGTTTAGGAAGCTGTGAAAAACTATTGCTAAACTTCCCACTGAAGCTGTACTGACTTGCAGAATGATACAGAGCTCTTTTGGCTACTGATGGGACATACTGCTGATTCCATATCCATAAAATCTGGAGAGAATTCAGGGCACACAGACTGGTTTCCCTTCAGCCAAGATGAAAAAGCCTGAATTCAGTTCTCCAGATTGGAAGATTAAGAGGTGCTTAGCTGCCCAGATTGCATCCCCACTTCTATGCACAAAATTGGCCCTTACTATATTTATATAATTTTGAAACAGAGAAATTAATGCAGTCTCTAAAATATTGTCCATTAGGAACACATTTAAAGGGAAGTTCTATAAAATTTGGGAAATTAACACATTTGCAAATAAGTCTGGTATGTTAATAATCATAAAATAAATTCAGGAAAAGTTGTATTCCTTCAGTGAGTATTCTTTCTTTGACATTCATTTCCAGCTCATATGGACACTATTTTGGTACAATCCATAAAAATCAGGATCCCTTTTCCATAGTGGGAAAGTCCATATTTGTGACATGGATGATGTTCATTTCTTGAAGTGGTGTCTTCTCACAATAGCCTCTTCCCTGTTATGTTTCTGTGGCATTTTTTTTCCTGGTTTTAGGGAAGTGTGAGCTTCTTTACACATTGCCTTCCCTTTAAAAGCTGGCAAAGCTTTCCCTTAGGTGTAATTATTATTGCTTGTGGTAAAAATAAGGGGTATGTACCATGGTCTTAATAGAAAGAGGGAGTTCTCTTAACTCTGTTTGAAGCACTTGTAGCTTTTCTCCTCAGGCCCTCCAGTGTGCTTTTTCAGGGAGCAGTGACCACCAGTATCCACCTGTGTTGGACTTTGCTCTGATTAGAGAGCAATGAAGAGTACAGAAAAAAACCTGAATTAGCAAAAGATTAATCAAATAAGGTGTCAGTTCTCAGGATAATTCAGGTGGAGAGGGACTTCAGGAGGTCACCTCAGTCTCCAGCTCAAGCTGCTCTGTCAGTGTGTGACTGCTCTTATTTCAGCACTCTAAAGTTCTGAGCCTGGTTTTAACTCTAATTCACTGAAACTGTGGGGAGCTGGGTTCTTCTTGCTAGTTAGCACTTCTTAAATGTCTGTCCAATCTGCCTGTTACATTCAATTCCCTGTAACCTTAGAGTTTTTTACTAGGTATAGAAACAGCAAAGGCAGACTTGTCTTTTCACTCAGCTCTGAAAGCTTTCATTTTGTTTGACAACATTTATACTGAGCTTGGCTCATTCTCTCACAAGGAGAAAGTATGCAAACTTTACATAGAAGTGGGCAGAAAATTTGGCTACATTTGTTTGCTATAGCAAACACCAACTCACAGAAAGGCAGACATTATACTGATTTTGTTGAAGCTTGAAGAAAACATGTCTGGTGCCCAGTATGGAATTTTGGATCAAAATGACAAAGGAAAATGTAGAAGCAACTGCAGTTTGAGACCCAGAGTATTTATATGGGTGTTGCCTATTTGGATTCCTCATCTAGTTTTATTGTTTATTCCCACCATGTCTCTCTCAACCCTGTGAATTAAGCTCTATCCAGGTGTAATACTTTTGAAATTTCAAATTCTTTGTGACTCAGGAGGAAAAAAACCCCAACCCTCATTGTTTCCCTGTGTAGCACATGTAGATATGAAACCTCCTTTGTTGGGCTAAAGTCCTGCTTCCAGAGAAGCAGCATGTGGCTGTGCTGGGTTGATGACCCCGAGCCATCCCTGGAATACAGTGGGGGAGACTGCTCAGAACATTTTGTGCCACTCTGGAGCAAATCCCACAGGCCAGGCCCTGCACTGACACGTCTCCATCCATCCCCTGCAATGCATGTGGCAGCAGTATTCCATCTGTTTCCAATGAGGCATAGCAGGGGAGGAAATCTTATGCATAAACATCTCCCACATCACTTGTGATTCCATTGAAGAACATCTCTGCAGCAGTGTTTGTTTGTGACAAAGATTTTTAGCTATTTGTTTATTTTAATACCTGTGGATGTTGAAGAGAAGAGATTAGCCAGTTTCGAAACCTGGCAAATTCCTTGGTGGAAATTTTTCCTGTAGTTTGAGAGCCAATTCCAGCACAAATTCTTGTAAAGGTCTTGTCTATATTCTCCAAAGAATAGATAATAATTTTGTATGTACCTATTCTATTTCTGAGGCAAGGCACTTGTAGCTAGATTTAACTCTAAACAAAAAGCAAGCTGCTCTTTATTTAATTCCAGTTATAAACAAGTTATAGCAAAATATCAATGGAAGGTGAAACAAAGGAACAAAAACTACCACTTTGCAGAGGCATTCTTTTAAAATGTACGTTTCTTTGTATGGAAGAACAATTGTTTTTTTTAGAGGCAAATAGTTTGTGATGTGTATGAAATAGAATTTTGATAGACAGAATAAGCTGCAATCCAGTTCTAAACTATAGATTTTCAAGCAGATTGATGCAACAAATTGTTAGCAAATAGCAGTTTGCAATTTGATGCTAATTAGACATAAGGCAAATATGTGCCATGACAAATTAGCAGCAAACCATACTGAAAAGGATTAGCAAGAGCTGGCACAGAGACTGCTCGATTTTGCATACTTCCTTGTCTTAGTCTAGGAGGTCTGAGCCAGTTTTCCTTCTCTGTAAATAAGAAACCAGAGCAGAGATCACAGGCATGCTAGAATGCCTTTAATTGCATATTTGAAATGTTTTAACTCTCTCTTAATCCCATGGAGGCTTTTCTCCATACCACCAGCTTTATTATCCTGGGAGATGATCAAGCACTTTATCCATTTAATATTATAACTAAATACATTATGAGGTAAGTAACTCACGGGGTTATTTACTTTAGCAAGTCTATTGTACTTATAGATTTAAGAAAAAGCCCCATTCTTATTCAAAACACCTTTGCTTAACTCCCTACAAATGTGTTTTTCAGCAGATTTAATTATTCATTTCATTAATAAATTAATTTTTTGCTAGAGGATTATCACATTTCTTTATTGATGTGCACAATGCCATTGTAGTAGTTAGAGTAGATCAAACTCATCACCATATCCAGGCAAGATAATGCAGTTGTGTTTTCAAACCAGAGAGAAGCAGGAGGTAATTTTTAAGCCAGTTCATCAGATCTATGCCTGAATGCCAGCACAGCTGTAATTGTGACTTCAGAAGTAAAGCAAAAACAGCTCTAGCATCTTGGAAGGGTGACATAATTTCATTAGGATTGAGAATGCTAAACAAAAACCACAGTAAAAATATCTGTTAAATTTAAGCAGCCTATTCTCTTCATGTGGCTGTTTGTTCATCTAATTTTTAAAATTAAGTTTCTGAGGTAAACCATCACATTCCCCAAACTTTCTACTCTCATTTGCTGGTGTGTACTTCAGTTTGGATATGCAAAATGACATGTTTACACTTCAAGGAATCATTTGGTAGATCAGAGGTTCTTAAATACAGTTTCTCTTTCAAATCTGACTTTCTAGGGCATGCAAGACATTTAACTTACTAGGCTGATGGTTGTTGTCTAAAATTATATATATATTACATTCCCAACATTCCTCTGTCTATATATGGATCAAAAAGATTGTTAGAAATAGTTCAAAGGTGCTAAAACATTATGTAGTTAGATGTAAACACACATTTCTGTTACCAAAATAAATGAAGTGGGAAAATAAAAGGATATTATGCACAAAAGATTGTTCTTTCATAAGCCCTAGAGAGAATTCCTCAGACAATTTAAACCATGATCAGTAACAAGTTTTGCCACAGCACTGTCTTCCCACATAAACAGTATGATAACACACTATTAAGGATTTACAAAAAGGGGATGAAAGTAGTTGTGCTGTTTAAAAAGAAAAAAGTGAAAACTCCAGGCTTTTCCTGCAGTCTCTGAAGGCGTCTGTGTATAATCCACATGAAAGGTTCTGTCCTGTAAAAGCTTCTGTGTGCTCTGAGGCTGGAAAAGGTGTTTCTGGTATTGCCAGGTGTCTCACTGGGTGTTTGCCTCTCCCTTTTGCCAATATTTTTGCCCACTTGCCACATCACATCAGAAATTTGGCCAACGATCTTTATACTGATGCAAAATCTTAGAAAAGTGAATTGATTGCCCTCTGGGCACAAAGCTTTATTTCCTTTTTGTCCCTGCACAGCCTTGTGGTGAATTCTTGGTAGGCAGTTATTTGCCTCTATTGAAAGAGTGTAGCAAGCCCTCAATAGGCAAAAAAATTGTCACAGTTAAATGGGATGTTGTTAAGAATTTTAGGATTACATGCAACACATAAATGGTTGTAATTTCCAAAGGGCAATTCATTTCTTTTCACATGGTATCTTCCCTCACAAAAGCACCACAAATTTTCTCCCTGTAATGTTTCTCCCAAACACCCCCACTGCTCAGTTCTGTGACAGCTTTCATGCAGCACCCACTGACTTAAAGCTTGGTGGATGTTGGGAATCTCCTCTGAGCAGCCACTCCTCCACAGCACCTCCCAGTTCCAGGCCTAAGTAGGGTGTTGCTTGCTCTTCTTATTTTTTCTTTTCCTTTTTTTTTTTTTTAAATGTGTTTGGGCTTGAATTTTTTCTTTTCTCGTTTCTCCCACGTGGCTTTTGGGAAGTACAAAGGAGTTGTGAATTTTTGGAATGTAGATTTGTTTCTAAATAAGAAGAAAAAAGTAAAAGTCACAGGGCAGGAAAAAAAATACTTGATGAAAATGAGGCCTTCATAAGTTTCCTAAACTGCTTGAAAACAACACAAACAAAAAAAAAGTCCCCATAAAAAAAACCCCAAAACAACAACAACAAAAAAACAAAAAACAACCCAGTATTTTTGTGGGTTTGTGCAGGTTATTTCATCTGGCTTGGGAAAAGACAGTAGATGTTACTTTAGAGCAAATTCATCTTGATAAAGCACAGAAATTTTTTGACAAATGTATTATCTCTTTAGATCATGGGATTAATAAGATACATTGTCCCCAGGAAAATATGTGCACTCATGGAGAACCTCATTGACATTGCTACAAATAGGTAAGTTCAAAAGGCCAGATATTAAAAACAGTTTTTTGAGACTGTGAAGACAATTTTTTTTTACTTGAAACCATATAAATTTGCATTTGTATCACTTATAGTGGGTGACTGTACACCTACCTAAGTTATGTGCACGTTTATTTGTGTGAAGATACATCTGCATGAAAAATGCAGATGTGCTATGAATTTGACTTCCAGTTTCCTGGAATTTGTTTGTGTTGCACCTGGGGATGGGGATCAGAGGATGGTGGTGGCTGGGAGGGATCTCTGAAGATCATTGGGTCCATCCCCCTGTCCAGGACCCTGTCCAGGGGGGCTTGGGACATCTCCAGAGAGGGAGACTCCACAAACTCCCTGAGCAGCTGTTCTGCTTCTCTGTCAGCCTCAAAGCAAATGCTGAGGTGTGTTTAACTGTGTTAAGAATAACTTTGAAGGTTTTACTTTAAAATCATTCTAGTTATCTTTATCAATACTATCAGTATTTACAATGGAGGTGATATGATGGAATCTGACATTTCTCCCAGACATTGAAATATTTAGGGCTGTCTGGGAATTCTGGAATGCTCATAATAATCATGAAACGTTTATTGTCTTTATCTGCATATCTAAAATTCATCAATGAATAAAAACAGGAGAATCTTTAAAAAAATAAAACAAAATATTATCCTGTCGTAATTTGCAGTTGCTTTCTTTGATCTGTTTAAGATGGTTGAATTCACTTTGTTAGCAAATTTCTTTTGACAAGCACACCTATTTATTATTACTGAGCATCCTTTTTAGGAATGTCTGAAATGACACATGTATTGTTTTAAATAAGATCATAGAGTTAATTTTTAACCACCCAAGCAATGTAGCAAGAATAGAGGGAACAAAACATAATTTATAGTTTTATACCATTCGTCAGGATCATTTTATTTGCTGCCAGCATATGCCAAATGCAAAAAACATTTTAACTTCAATTAAAAATTTTAAACAGTATTAAACCTGTTACCATTGAAATCATAGAACATATATGCTTCTAGGAATTGTGTGCATTCCTGAATATTTGCATGTCTCCAAGCAAGGTGATGTCACTGGGACAGCAGAGGAGTGTGAGAACTTCACCACTCTGCAAAGGAGAAGGAAACAGTTGTTTCTGCATTCTGCCACTCACAGTGACACAATTTCCCTCTGCCCTCAAATATACCTTTCATTCTCTTCTGGAAAAGGAAGTGAAAGAAATAGCACCACATCTAGAAATTATGATACTACAGCAACAGTGTATTAGGTACAGGAAGAAACAATTATATACTTCTCTGTGTGGTTTTTTTGTGTGTTTTTTTGTTTGTTTTTTGGGTTTTTTGTTAGTTTTTTTTTTTTGTTTGTTTGTTTCTCTTGTTTAGGACTTTATTATTATTTAATTATTTTTATATATTTTTTTAGAAAGTAACTGCATCATGTTTCATGATATTTGTGTTATTGCTGCCTCACTAGACAGGATCTTATCACTGCCAGGAACCCAGCTGTCTTGTGAGTTACTGTCACAGCAAAGGATATTTTAAACACCAAAGACCTGTTTCATCCTGAATTTGTGGCTGGTCAGAGTTTCAGTTTGGGCACCAGTGCCACCTCAGCAATTTGAAACCAAGAACATGACCTAGAGGAAATATAGTAGTATTTATTGTCTTAAACTCCTGTTTAGTAAAACACTTAGATGCTTATTTAACTTTAAACATGCCTGAACCATATTAATTCCTTATTAATTGCTGATTTGTTAATTTTAGTGGATTTATTAAATAGAAGACTCAAGAAATGAAGAGCCCCCATAGGATGATAGGACTAAGGAAGATCCATACTGAATAACTGAGCTAGTTCCCCTAAGGGCTCACAGCTCCCTGTTTATTTAGGCACACACCAACATGCAAATTTCCTGCCTGGTGTACTGCAGTGCACGGGGAAAATCCCAGATTATTTGCTACCAAGCTGGTACCTTTGATGTGACACTGTGCAGAGCCATCCAAAATCAATTATTGCCTTTTTGAGGCCACACCACTGGGGCTGTGTCAGTGTCAATCTTCACCATGGTCCATCAAGAAATGGTGTTGGTGATGCTACCAAAGGCTGCAATGTTATTAAGGGTTTGGAACAGAGATTGTGCTCCTTTGCCTACATTGCTTAATTCTGAAACTGATGGCTGGATAAGCAGCAGATGGTAGAGACTTCTGTAAATGCATGGTATTTTCAAATTAACTGCAATACACTGTATGGGGCTGAGCCATAGAGCAGCATTGTAATGCACAAGGAGATGTGCAGTGAGGAATACAACTTCCAGTTTTCTAGCTGTCAATTTAGCTTTTGTTCTCTGTTCCATTTCTGGAACAGAAAACCATCAGTTTGTGAATTTAGGTTCAGCAGAAATGGGGGCAGAAGATATCTGGGTTTAAAACACTAGCAACAACAATAACCATTTAAAAATACTTATAAGAGGGCACATATAGTAGGAATGGGGAAATCATAAATGATATCTCTCATGCTATTAGAAATATTTGTATTTGCTGAGGAAAGAGCAATTACAGAAAAAAATAGCTAAATGAAATGCATTTGGACCCTTGGAAAAATAACAAAGAATGGAGAACTGGCCAGTGTGCAGCACAGGTACAAGTTAACAGGGCTCCTAGAGACTCAGGATTAACACTGATGTAATCAGTAAATTAATTGGATTTATTTGCATTGTAAAGACTCAAGTGAAGGTGTGTATGAAATGCAAAATAAAAGGCAAAAAAAACCCACGATAACAACTTTTGCTTAGTCAAATCCATAGCAGCCTCTGAGGAATTCTGGAGATCTAACTGATTTAGGCAATTAGGGAGCAGAAATCCAAATATACCCAGTTTTGACAAATTTCCTGCAATGTAAATTTTGTAGAATTATTTGCAGTATTCATAACCATTGATTGAATCCTAAGTTAGCTACAACGACTTGATAGAAAGAACCTCAGTGAAAATCAGATCCTGCTGAAGTCTCTGGGAGTTTTGCCTTTTCTTTCAGTGGGGATGGAGTTTCCCCATGATCATCATTACTGCAGACAGCTCAATAGAAAAGGCTGCTCAGTTCACAGCGGTGGTCTGAGCAGCCAGCAAAATGCTTGGGTGGAAAAAGAATGGGTTGGAAAATAATATTGCAAATATTATGATACCTATCAGTGATATCCTCTTGCCTTGAATACACTGCTGAATTCATACCTTTCTGCTTGAAAATATACATCATAAGCAGAAAGAGGAAAGCAATAGTCATAAAAAGTGTCCAGAAGCTTAGACAATTTCATGTGCAAAGAGTGAAAATAGGGGAGCTTATGTTAAGTGAATGAGAAGATAAGTAAGGTTTTGTATGAAAGGAATTATTTACACAAGGTAAATCTGATTTCTTTCTTGGCTTTGTCCCATACTGTAAACAGAGAGGTGTGCCAATAAATTGAAAATTGATAAGGAGGAGGTTTGGATGGTATGCAGGATAGGACTTGGAGTTGAAGGAAATCTTTGGAGTGAAAAGTGTGGCAGGATTAGAAAACAAAATGAAACTGGACATCTATGTCTGTAAGGCAGTTATTAGAGATGTAGTGAAATAAAGTAGGAAAGCCCAAGCAAATATTTATCCTTTGACAAAATTTTCTGTCTCGCTTTGGGATAGTGATGATTTTGTTTTTTTTGTTTTGGTTGGTTTTTTTTGTTTGTTTTTTGTTTTTGTTTTGTTTTGTTTTGTTTTTTTCCCCACAAATCCTGGAACCTGTGCAATGGACCAGGCAATGGGGTGGGATGCTGAATTAGGTCACACACTCCTGTGATTTGTGTAACTTTCCCTCCAAGGCCTGGGTCTGTCATGGGGCTGCAGTTTAGGGGAGTCAGACTGCTCAGAGTCCCAGGGTGTCACAGGCTGGCTCTGCCCTCCTGTCTCCAGAGCTCTGTGGAAATCCTGTGCTGGAGGAGGATCCTCTTCCCCCCATCAGAGCCCAGGGAATCTTTAGCCTTGGATGGAAAGTAGGATTTACACTTACATACTCATCTTATGTCTTGGGACAAGAAATAAAGTCCCAAAGTAAAGACTAAAGACTTTTCTTGTAGATAACTTCAGTATCTAAATGTTTTATTTTAGCTTTACAAGAAAATCACATTCTGATTTGCTACACAATGTTTGCTACACAATGTTGTAGGAGTGGGTTCATAACATTGAGATGTTGTCAGTGTGCAAGTTTGTTGGGTTTTTTTTTTTTATTTCATTTTTTTCAACAGGAATTTCTGGCATTATTTTTATGCTATAGTACAGTTTTGTATAAAAGCCAGTAGAACAACTTAGAATAGCTAGAAATGCTTAATGATTAGGGTGGTGCACAGCTGAAGCATTACCAGTGGAGTTGCTTGCTCACTGATTTGTTGCCAGGTAGTGAGCCAATTAGCAGTGCTGGTTATTATTTACTTTTCATGCTATATATCACTAAAATTGTGCAGTTGATTTATCATTTATATTGTTGTATTGTCAGCATAATTTATTCAGATCATGCTGAGATACCTGGGAAATTAAGTAATAAAGAGAATGGCATAGAATGTGTCTGTATTCAGAGATATTTACTTTGCTTTTAATGAGAATGCATGTTCAGGTAAAACATAGATCATTTAGCTATTAAATTGTTTTTAAATAAGCGTGTTAAAAGTTTGTACTTGGATTTTCTATAAACAAAAAGGCTTGGTTTCAATTCTAATCTGATTTTTACCATTAACTAAGAAACTCTTTACAATTTAGATTGAATAGCAGACCAACTAATTGTGCCAACTTAGTTGATTAATGATTGGCAGAAAGATGTACTAATTTTGAGATATTACTGAGGTATCCAATGCTCTTCATGTACTTGATACTACTTCATTTTTTTGGCAAATATACAAACCTAGATTTTTATTGAAAAGCCTTACTAATTGCTTGAATTATTTAAAAAAAAAGGAAAACTGAAAGCCAGCATTTTGCAAGAAATTATTATTTTTAATACATTCAGCTCACTAGAAAGGGTCACTTTAGAATGCTTTGACTTTAGAATGCTTTTTGTACCTTTTTTCCTTAGCTGGGACTAGAACTTGTCAGAGGTCTTTGTACAGCTTCATCTAATCTCTTTCTTTTAATCATCCTATCTAGCTCTTTTAAAATCTTTTGAGTGACAAATAGATCTGTGTGTGTGTGTATGCAGTAGGTTGGCTCTAGTCAAGAATGGTTCTCCCCAGAGTGTTCCATACTGGAAAAAGGGCCTGGTGCTTCCAGTGAATGGATGATCTTTTCCATTATGACAATGGTATTTCTTCCTAAACTTGTGAAATTTAACTTCCAAATGAGGCAATAATTCAAAGCAAAGTGGAAAAGGAGATTATTTCCTTAGGCTATTAAAACCCCCTTATCTTTTTCAGTTGCCTTTGCCTTTGGTTCCTGTTTTCAGTGGTAGCTCTAACACACTGGTAGAACCACATAAAAGCCACTTTTTTCTAGTCAATCTTGATACAAGAATCTTTTAAAGTGCTCTATTGACTCCAGAACTTTAATCTTCTGCCAGTCTTGTGCCATGACTTTGTTTTCACAACATTGCTCCTTTGCAGTGACTCTCTTGGGTATGGTCACACGTGAGAAAGAATAAACCCATGGAGCAAATGTAAGTAATCCCTGAGCAACCATCTGATTTTCTGTTTATTAACTTTTAGGTATGGAGGAATTTTTATATGTCTCCAGGAATCAAGGGGAAGAAGTTTCTCTCAAAGGATAGAATAATGAAAATGGTAGTTCTTAATTGAAGTATCTCTGATAATCCACTATATGAATTCAGATGCAAGGCTGAGGTCAGGTTGGGTGATGGTATGAATGAAAACTGTCAAAGAAAAAATAACTACTGAGCTAGAATCCATGCAGTAACCAGGCTCACAACAATTTGGATCAATTCTATGTCCTTATAGTTAAGAAGTGTGAAAGGAAATTTATATGGCACTTGTCCTTCATTGTTTGTAGTAGGAGACACTTTTATTCTTTTGCAATCTTGTATAGCAGAAGCACAACACTTGCTGTAAGAAGGTGTAAAAGCATTTTCAGAGGCTGAAATCAGAGGGTTTCAGTAACCAATATGATTTGTGTGTTAAATTGTTTTAAAGGGTACAAGGTATGTACATTCAGCTGGGTTATCTAGAGGCTGAATAACTTTGTAAATTAAAAACCAGTAGACCTCTATATTTATTGTATTACTAAGTAAGGATACTTTTTACTTATTTTGACAACTATAGGATAGTTTCAGCTGGAACTTATTCATGAAATATGAGTGCACTTAAGTAATATTTTATGAAAATATTGAAATCTGAGCTTGAGACAGGCAGCATTGCATGATAAAACATTGGGAGCCTGTGTGTCTGTGTGCAGAGAATGGAAAAACTCCTTCATTTTTGCCATAAGACGTGTGAGTCAGCTGGGAGTAAGTGACACTCCACTCTGGAGGTTTACTGGGTGTCTGCTATGAGAATTTCAGGAGGACAGCAGGTTTTCTGTTTTCCACATTTCTCCTGAAACCTCTGCATGTCATGACACAGCTGAAACAGAATACAGGATGGGCTGTAGGGAGATGTAGCATTATTCCATCTGTGAGAGGAAAAAAGGCACTTAACTTGCTTTTAGCCGTGTTATTTGAGATTCACAGGATGTCTCCTCACTTGAATGATAAATGTCAAATTCTCACAGAACCCACCCCTTATTCTCTTTAAATATAATGGCAAACATTTGTCCATGGCAGTTAGTGGTTTTTGTGTTTTAATGTTATAATATTGATGAAATTCAAGTGCTTTAATTCAATGTTATTTACTACAAAAGTCAATTGCTTAATCAAAAGCTGATTCCTTTAGGCAGAAAATTTGCATCCCCAAATTCCAAACGTTTTAGTGTTTATTCTTTTGAACTTGGATAACGCATGTTCTGCATCTCGAGCTTCCCTAGTCTGTCTGAGGATTTCATTAACATTAGTTGAAATATTAGCATGTTTCTGAACTTGTGTGCTCCTCTTGCTGCTTCTTTTACCAAGCAATGTTGTATTGTTCCCAGCTGCTATGGACAGTCAGAATGCACCCTGGAGTGTCACTAGCACTAGTGACATCTTTTCAGTCACTCTAGATGGACCATATCTGGCATTCAGCTGAGATGGCCCTGTGTCTTTAAAAAGGGCTTGCTACCCTTTTGAATTATGAAATCAAATTAACAGCTGACAGAATGTATCGTGTTAAACTTTTGCCAGTTTCATCTTGGCTTTCCTCTCCAGGAAAAGCCAGCTCTGTACAGAACAGATCTTTTGCAGTCATACACTCTGGCTTCTTGATGAGCTGATTTATATTAAATCAGGGTTGTTTGCCCAAATTTTCTGTACTGTGTCAGGAGATAGGATAAAACCAAAGAAAATACTCAGAAATATCCTTTTGCCTTTTATTCCTTTTATTTCCTTTAAATAATATTTTCTTTGCTTGTTTCTTGACACATGAGTTCTAGTGACTTGATTCTCCTGATCATGTTGCATTGAGCCTATGGATTCTGGTGACAAATACTCATTTGGAATGTAAGAGTCCAACCAGAAGTTTATTTTGTATTAAAATGAGAACTACTACAGAGGTCATCAGAGCAACTGCGTGGAGAACTGTCCTTTTATAAGCAGAATTGAGAAAGAGAGGTGCCAGGTAGGATTCATGAGAGAGACACGGACGAGAAGAGGAAATTTAAAAGGGAAGTTTGCAGATTACAGAAGAGAGCAGATAGGATGATAAGAAAGATGAATTTCTTTTGGTGGAGATCATGGCTTTCCTGTGATTTATAGAGTTTTTCAAAATTCAAAGCAAAGCTGTGCTGACTTGTGGCTGTCAATATTGAGACATCTCATGAATCCAAACCAGAAAGGTTCATGAAGCTCTGATACAAAGCATGCCCCATCTCCACTTACCCTCCTTCCCTTCTGAATAAGTCTGGAGAATTCAAAAACTATCAAGTTAAATCATTATTTTACAAGAGATCACAAAATGAAGTCAAAGCTGAAGGAGAGTTTATCCTGACCCTGACTTCCTTTCCTTTACCAGGATGACTCAGGCCTGGATTTCTTGAACAAGACAGAACAATAGTTCATGCCTCCTCTCTTTATGCTCCCAGCACTGCTGGCTCACACTTTCCTGTGCAAAATCCTTCCCTTGGATGTACATCCAGGACAGCATGTGCTGTGCTAAAGCAGATCTGTTTAGCTGAGGCTGAAATCTTAGGTCAAGAAGTCTTTAGGAGAAAAGAAATCTCATATTTCACTCTCTAATTTCTTAGGGTGGGGGGAAAAAGCTGGTATTAAATATTGCTCTCTGGTTGATTTTATTGCTTCCATTGCCTTCTACTCTTTCCTATTCTTTCTTTGACAAGTGTGAAACAAAAGTCAGACTTTTAGGAGCAACTCAGGCATGTCTGGCTCAGATGCCAAATTCTGATGTACATGGCTGCTCAGTAACCAAAGTTCCTGTTGATTTGCAGTGGTCTGAACTCTTCCCTCAGAAACTCATGGAGTCCTAATGCCAAATGATTATCTACTGGGTTTGTGAAGATCTGTGGTGGGGCTGTCCCAGTCTTTTCAGGCTAGATCTTAGTGGTTCTCTGAGGGTAAATGTCAGAAAAAGGTGAAACTTCTTGAAGTTACCACTCTCAACCAGCTGTTTAGTCACTTACTATCTTAACTATTTATATTTGTAGTCCTCTGGAAAAACTGAAAAGCATAAAACAATAAGTGAAGGGTTAAATTAGGAAACAGTGTATTATTTTGTGTACTGTACTAGGTAGATTTATCTCTTTATCATTTTGTTCTCATTCCAAGATGAAGTGGAGACTGGGCAAAGAAAGATTAATGGTCGCCAGGCAGGGACACAGTGATTGGAGTGATGTTGCATGTGTTAGTGTTGGTCCCAATTATTTCATTCCATAGCAGGATTTAGTTACATTCCTGCATTTGGAGAATGCAGGTATGTCAATTTGTCATTTGTTGTGACAAGGTGAAAGTTGCTCATTTAGATCAACCCAAATCTTCTTTATCTGGATAATTCTTCTTCCTGTTTAATTTCCAAAGGCAAAGCAGAGGTTGTCTTTGAGGATGATAGTTGTACCCAGTGATTTTGCATTATTCTGTACTTGGCTGTTTTTTTACCACAGGAGAAGAGAAAGTCAGGGGAGGGGTGTATAGATCTTGGCTTCATTGTCTTGCCTTACCTGGGAACTTTGATTTTCATGATTTTGATTTTACTTGTGACTATTTGCTGTACAGTCCAGCTGTTTCACAGCTCTCTGTTAGACCTTCTGCCTTCTTCTCACAGAAGATGTTAAGGGCTGACAAAATGGGGTTTTGTCAGCATTCATTGAAATTCTCATCCTATCCTTCAGCTTCTTTAAAAACATGCTTTTCCTTAAGTCTCCTGGTTGTAAGAAAATCCCTACTGAAACAGTGCCCTGCACTAGATTATTTCATTAGTGCTACTGGATACTGCTCCTGCTTGGCTTAGCAGCCTCCTCCTTCACTGAGGATGGTCAAATTATTTCCTTCCAAAACGTGGTGAACATCCTATATATGCTCTGTGATGGGAGATGTAAACTGGTTTCCTCAAATAATTGAGAGCTATATGTTTGATAAGTAAATGCTGACCCATCCCCTTCCTAATTGTTGTTTTGTCTTCTGGCTTTGTCAGCTCTGGAAGCCTTGTATCTCTGTTATGCCATCTTGTTCAGGATCAGAGTTAAATTAAAAAAAAACTGACATGTGAAATATATTTTTGCTTAAACTGAAATAATTTACCTCATGTAGATGCTAACCAGCTTCAGGAATACCAAACGTGCTACCTGTCTGTTTCAAAAATCACATGCTAACCTGGAAATTTGGTCCCACTGGGTGAAGATCAAATGAACAATATTATTCTTCTGCACTCAGCCACACCTGCCCCATGCACACAATCCAGAGGGAAGGTGTAAATAGGCAGGGTTTAGGATCTGTGAATTTTTAGCTTACTCTGCTGAGCAGGCTGATGTGCTCAGGGTATAAACAGATCAGTCTCCACTTGATCTTCTGCACCTCGTGTTTTTTGACATCACCATAAATTCATATTGTATTTTTATGGAAGCTGTGGAAAAGAAGTGGCACAGCTTTTCCAGCCTTGCCACAATTTTATTTTGCATTGACTGTAATATTCTATTTTTCCTACACTGCTGTAGTTCTGGGGTTCCTTTAATCATTTTGGTATTTAAGCTACTGTTGCATAATATATTCTTTTTGTTAAAGCATCAGTGGTCTTTTCATTTACCTGTGAAGGAGAAAATGACTGTGTTACCATGTGTTTGATTCTGCTACAGGGTCTCTCTCAAGTGTTGTCACCACAGAATATGGGAAAAGCCCTCAGAATAAAAGTAATATTTAAATTCTGTGGGTTTTCCTAGCAAATACTCATGCTATAGAAACTGTTAGAGAAAGAGTTTAGTTTTTGTAGTTTTCTGTCTTAATGTATCCTTCAGGAAAAGAGTATCTCCACATCTCTTAATGGTGTGATAGCTTTCAAATGTGTTGTTTTCTGAACCCTTGATTAAACAAAACGGTGCTGATTGCAGCAGGGTGGTTAACGTGGACAGAAGTGGCTATTGCAGCCTGCTCACTAAGAAGCCATTTATCAAAGTTTTATCTGATTTCAGAGGCATTAGGTTTATCAGTCACAGTTTATAAATGGCATGTCATCAGCATCAAAGCAGAGCAGTGCCTTGCTCAAGTGCTGCTGTAGAGCAAGTGTAAACATCCCCTGCAGATGCACTGTGTCCTTAACCAGGAGCTGTGTCATGCACCATATTGCAACCTTTAGCTTTTTTCTGAGCTCTGGGATTGCTTGGATGTTGTTGTGTTGGTGATCAGAGCTCGATTTCTCCTTCTCACCCAGCCTAAAAATGTTGATGGTTGAACTCTTGATGAAAAGGCATTTGGTGCTATGTGCAGAAATATCCAGTGGAACGTGTAGAAATAGACAACTGGAAATATTGAAGGTGTTGGGGCCAGCAGACATTTGACAGTCAAGTGCAAATGGAGAGAATTTTATTAATTCTAAACATTCATTTGAGCCTAAATTTAGCTTGGTGTTCTTTTAACCAGTGCTAAAAAAGTGCTAAACCCCAGCTAGACAGACACCCTGACTGCCCACTTGTATTTCAGCACTCAGTTTTGTGTTTGCAAACTTAAGCTCTAAATTGTTTATTAATGGTGAGAAGATTGTTTTAGACCCTCAAATGCATACACAACTTCTTTAAGTGGTTGTGAAGGTAAATCTTATTGTCTGGGGAAATGACTTCTGCACAGCTATTTCTTTTATTGCTGTGCTGAATGTGAAGGCATTACTCACTTTAATAAATCCTACTGTATCTCTCAGTCTGTGTAGCCTGATATAAATATCTCCAGTTATGTCATATTACCACCTTTGTACAGCTAATGTTACATTCTTGATGACTGGTGGATGATAAATGCAAAACCTCATTTGGTTTGTGAGTGATTGAATGCTAACACTGTTTAGATTTCTTAATATACTTGTATTAGCATGAATAAGTAATGAGCATGCCAGGCTTTTTTGAATATTTGATTGTATCTTTATAATGGATTTGTGTCTCTCTCTTTGTGCTAATGTCATTGTAACTTTGTTGGTGTCATAACTCCAAACCCTGGCAATCGATCTTTATCAGAATATCTTAAGTCAATTACCCTCTCATGGCCAAATTACTGTGTCATAATACTTTTCTTATAAAAGTATTCTGCATATTGCATTTAGGATACAAATAGGTACTAATTCTATCTGCAGTATATTCCTCATTTCCTCATTGAGGTTTCTCTGGGCATATCGACCTGCCCTGTCTCTGTAAGCACATATATCCATACATGAAACATTAAAGCTTCTCCTAATTCTGCTCTTTATTAATAGACTGCCTGACCCTTTCTTCTCAAATTCAGCCATCTCTCATGTGCCCTAGACTTCTGCTGCTTCTAAAGGAATTAAGCCCTAATGTTTGCTGTTTCTTGGAAATCATAATCCATCATTTTGGAGAGTGACTATTGCAGGAAGAAAATATTAGTTTGCCAGAGACTTCTAGTTATTCCATTACCCTAAAAAGACTTGCACCTGCAGTGTAGCAGATTTTCTTTCATCATCTTTGTCCTGTTTTCTGACTGACACATTTAACAAGTAAAAGAACTGGAAGAAAGGCTTGTTAGCTTATTAGTGGTTCCCAAATACATGTTGCTGTGTCTATGAAAACACCTCAAGAGAAGACTGCTGAACCAGTGATTCTGGCACAGACCAGGGATTATCTGGGCATGCATTGTTCTGTCTCAGTGCTTCTGAATTTATGCTTCTGTCCTGAGGTCCCAAACAGTATTTCTGGTTATTGAAAATTCAAGACTTGTTCTTTGCACTTCATGCAAAGTTCATGACAGACTTAAAACACTTCTGCTTCATGTAGATGTTGGATCCACACTTCCACTGTTACTATGGTATAACTGAAACAGACCCAGCTGCTGTATTTAATTACTGGGTTTTATCAGCAGAACCAGTGTGAGCTGGAATATGGGGCTACCAGAGGTGGATCTGCCTCTGCTGTTTTCTTTAAAATCAGCAAACCAAAATGCTTCCCATTTTTTAAGCTATATTAATCAAAATACACTAATAATAATGCAAAGCAAACTAACTCTGTAACAAGGCACAAACAGAACTGCTGAATGAGGGAAAACCTCCAAAAAATGGGATAAAAATAAATTACTCCTTCCTGCCAGAGGCTGGTGAACAGATAGTCCTTTTCTTTTGCTTTTCAATGCATTGGCTTAGTGGCTTCTGGATGAAACCAAACTTCACAGAGTCTCTCTGATTCCTAGAAAATTTCTTTTTTACTTAGCTCCTCAGGTTGGAACCATCTTTTTTTTTCTGGAAACTTCCAGTCTGGCTTTTGCTGTAATCTGTGCCCCCTGTGTCCTGCTCTGGCTGTCATTCCTGTGGGCTGGCAGGCTGGAGCTCAGGTCTCCAAGGGTTCTCTGCACAGGGTTCAATCTGAGCACACAAAGCTGTGGAACCAGCAATCACTGAGCCTTCCTTTGGTACCCACTGAGTATCCCAAACAAGCTGTTTGCAGTCCTTGGATGCTGAACTGAGAGCAAAACCATCAGATTCTTCTCTTTGTCACAAACTGTCACCTTGCATGATGGGCACAGCCTCTTGATCTGCCTTGTGTCTCAAAAAGAGGGTATAGGAGGTTAATAACAGTGAATTTTAATATTTTACATAATGTAATGCAGGAAAATGTTGTGATTAACAAATGAGAACCTGACAAAATGGCCTTCTCACCCCAAAATTTTGTCCATCTTTACTAAAGAGAGTAGAAAGAAACATTTTCCTTATATTCCAGAAAGAAGTTGTGGAGCATACTTGCTGGGAGATGTCCCTGAAGATGCATCTCTGTTTTCCTGCAGACTTAAAACATGTACTACCAAGGTGTGCCAAGATAAGCTCCTGGGACTGTTACAAAGAGCCATAATGAAAACATCTGGAAACACCTCAGCCTTCCACAGACTTGTCAGTGATTAATCCAGAGATGGAACTTTGGAACAAAAAGGTGAGCCTTCCTCACCTGTTTTCTTTTTTGAAACTCTCAGCCCACCTTCCTTCCAGCCTGCAGCCTGTATTCCCTGCTTGCATTCACACTGCATCCCTTCTTGCACTCCATTTGTTCAGGCCTGTTTCCCATGAATTGTTATTCCATGCACTTATGTCCCATGTTTCAGACACAAGCAGCATGGCCTCTGGATCAGCAACAGCTCACATGGAGTTTTACAGATCTTGTCCTATTAGAACAGGCCATATATTTTGTAGTTTATAGGGTTATGTGGGAGAATCAAAAGGGTCACATCTCCCTCTGTTTTTCCACAGAAGAAAATGAATGTGGTATAGCTCATATTGATGCCAAGAACATAATCATATTTCCCTCCTACTTAGGAAACCTTAGCCTCAGAATTTTATGGTAGATGAGCAGATGCATTGCATGGGATGTTTTCCAGGTTCCTTTTAAAAAATCTGAGTCACTCAGCGTTTGCCATGCAGAGTTCCTTACTCTGTAACAATGTCCCTGGACCATTTGAACGTGCACCAGGAAACATGCTGAGCAAATTACTAGACTGAATAGCAAATTTTTAAAGTAAAGTTTGTCATTCAAGTTAACAAAGTGACAAGAGTGCCAAAGGAAAAAATTATCTAAAAGTAAGGTCTATGTTTGGAAAAAGCCTTGCATTTTTGCTTCGTGGTATATGCCCAGCCCTGCCTATGTGATGACATTATGTGGACCAGCTCTGGTGATGTGAATGCTGCATAAATCTGTTGGTTTGAAAGAACAATAAATGAAATCAAGCTAGTGGAAATTTCAGAGCACATTGGAGAAAATTGGAGAAAATTTCGGTGTCACTACAACTTTTCTGCAATGCTCTGTATTTGCTGTGTTGAGCATCTCTCCATTATGCAGGATGAATTTTGAGGATCCCTTCCTTTCTACGTACTCCCTTTTCTTTCTAAGCACTAAGCAAAGAGGCATCACTGGGTGTTGTTCAGGAATGCAGGGTCAGCCCTCAGGCCCTCATCTTTAAGGAGTTAAGTTGCATTGACTCTTGTCTCTTTACTACAATTTACCATGCAAATAATTTCCCATGAATGATGATTTCAGTGTTGATAATCTCATGTTCCATTAATTCTCTGAAGATCTCAGTGAAGTTCTCTCTGGTGAAAAATAATTCATTCTTTAAACTTTAGAGAAAGAATTTCGAAACACTTGGTAAGAATGTTTTTGGTGAACTGTGTTTATATGAATTTTGGGAACAAAAAATTATTAGGAGTGGTGCATGGCTTTAAATAGCATGATAAGTCTACAGATCACAAGAAGACTTATGAAATAAAGAGTTTTACTGTGTCCATATACCTATAACTGTCCTTGCACATCTGTTTTGTGTTCTTGTATTTTCCCAGCACTTTCTGAGCCACAATTCTAATTGTGGTTTTATTAAACAAGGTAGATATGGATTGCTCTAGGTGCAGGTGAAAGCAACATCTGGCTTGATAATGTTATGATTGTCAGAGAATAAGGACAACTCTGATTGTAATGTTACGCCTCTTGTCTTGCTAAAATGAAAAAAAAAAAGTAAAAAAAAAGAAGTATTCTCCTTGATGTGCTTTGTCTATGAAGGGGTTTTATGAGGATATGCCCGTATAGAAATTATGTTTGAGTACCTTTTTAAATGCTAGTCTCCCAAAGATACTTCAGCCATAGGAAAGAAAACCTAATTTCTTAAGAAATGGATAGCATTTAATTCATGCTATTTGAATAATTTTTTTCAAAAAGAAGGCTGGACAATGATCCCACTTCTGTGGTGCAAGTAAACCTCCTCATAGCCTCCCTGGTCTCTCTGATGTCTGCTGGTGCTGAGAGCTGTCAGCAGCTGGGGCAGGCTGAGCTGCTGTGCCTGCACAAGCCCAGCCCAGAGCTCTGCCCACCATTGCAGCTGAGCCTGGCACAAGCACCAGGGCTGGAGTCACACACACTGAGCTCTTCCTTTCTCCTGCAGCATTTACCTTTAGTGTTTGGTTTCATTCTGATTGACACCTGTCCATCTGAGGAGGGAAAATGCTGCCTGCTCTTCTGGGGAATCCTTCCTGTGATGTGCCTTCCCTTGGGGCACGAGACAATCTCATTGCAGAGTTACAGACACTGAGAACAAGTGGCTGAGGGAGGATAAACCTTGGAGTCCTGGATTCCTGGCTCTGCAGCAGCCCACTCTGTGAGCTTTCATTTGACCCCCAGCCCCGACATAAGCTAGAAAACATATACTCTTTTGTTGGATACCTTTTAATTTTTTTTCTTTAATGAACTGTGTTATTCTTGTCAGACTTTTTGAGATTTGTCAAGACACTCTGTTTCAGTTGGAAATCTTTATTTAATTTAGTAATATGATATGTGTTAAGTTTGAAATTCAATGCCTGTTTTCCTTAGAAGTTATGGATTTATATGTTGTAAACTGCTCTGGGTGAGCAAGACTTTTTTTTCTCAAGTCCCCTGGCAGAGTTGTTTATCGTATATTTCCTAGTTGAAAATTTCTTCTCCTTTTCATTGCTGAAAGACCATTATCAGCTCTTTTTTTCCCTCCCATGATTTAAAAGCATGTTAGGGAAAGTTAATTAACAGCCTGTCCTGTTCCATATTTAAAGGTTTTTAAAATATATTTAGCTCCTGGAAGAAATTTATATTAAAATAGAATATTGCATGGAAAAGCCACCTACAGATATTAGTTCTCTGGTAAAAGCCAGAATAAAGGAGACAGTGACTTTGTCTTTCTTGATGGGGATATATACTAGGCATTTCCATGGTGATTAGTGTTTTATAAATGCCAGAGATAAATGGTCACAAGGAACTGATGTAAACAGTAACAAGTGTTGGAATAAAGGCTTAAACAATTCTCCCATTTTCCCCTTGTGATTCACTCCCTCTGAAACTGCAAATTGTAGACCTACCTGACCAAGCTGAAGAGCTCATGTATAGAGCTTGTAATATTTTCTGACCACCTGACATTTCTATATTTTCACTAATTAAAAATATGTATCATTGTGCAGTGTCTCAGATTATATCAATACATGTATACATTATATTATTGGCATCACTTATTATCATTTGTGGGATTTTTTGTATTTGTAGCTGGAAGTCTGTGGTACTTGGGAAGGGAAGGTGGTGCCAGTCTGGCTTGAAGCACTTTCCTTCCTAAAGAGGTGTGAATGGAGTCAGTCTCTGTTTACTGCTGTGGAAGTGCTTCTATGCACAAATTGCATTTATTACAATAAATGCATAGTTCAGGGATGAGGCTTTACAAGAGAATAATTTCTCATTAAAGGGATGAGCTTAATTCATACAAAGTTAGTTGAAAACACCTTCATTTCCAGTCAAAATCAATATTGGTGAAATTTGTGGTTAATGTTTGTCTTTTTTATTCCAGAGCAATATCTTTTCCTAATTTGCCATGGTCAAGCATCTGAGTCCTATTTATTTCTTCTATGATGGCAGTTTGATGTGCAAGTTCAGGAAAAAAGTGTCTTTGTGAGTCCAGGATTTCCAGGACAGAATCAAAACCCAGAGTTTGTTCCTGATCTCACAACAGTGTGTGGAAACACTCTGCCATCTTTATAAACATCCTATGAATGAAGAAAACACTTGTAACTTCAGGGCTCTCATGTTCTGAACTTTATTTCATCTTGTCTGAAGCAGCAATAGTAACATCAATATTTTACCTATTTAGTCTTTTTTTCTCTGCTAATTTTGTTCCTTTTATTGTGGACACCACAAGACTTACAAGTGTGTTCAGAATGCCATTCTATATGGCTTAATCCCTCTGGTGGTTACTGGGTTTGAGTGTCTCTAACAAACTAATTGCTCTTAGTCATTTCCCCTCATTATTAGATGTTTGATGAGATGACTTAGAACCTTGTAAGCTTAAGGTTTTGAGGCAACAGTAACGAAAATAAAAATTACCTCATCTCTTTTTGATTGTTATGTGCTCTGAATTAATTCATACAATGGATTTTTTTATACCAAAGTTTTCTTAAGATATGACAAGTGATTATTTTTTTAAGTATGTACGCTATCCATTATTAAATTGATAATTCAAATCTCATTTAAAACAAGAGGCCAGATGGCAATATTCCAGTATTTGTTGCTACTAGCAACCAAAAACCCCAAACTGAATGATTTTCCATTTTTCACTGTGGATGAAGGGATCTCTTCATTTTACGTGCAATAAAAAGAAGCTACAGCTCACCAATTATGAAACCAGATTGTTACACTAATACTTTATAAAAATCATTCACTGACATGCTGTTACACTTGATGACCTCCTGATGTATGTGATCTAATTCTAGGTTTGTTAACTTTGTTACCAATTATAATTTTTAGTTAGAATAATATTGTCAGGAAAGAAAGGCTTTTTTCTTTTTTGTTATCTTGCTCAGATTATGAAACTCTAATTAATGAGATTATGGCTATTCTAAGAAAGTATAAGAAAAAATAAAATTAAGAAGGGCTCAGAACATAATGTACATGTGATTCCAGTAAAAGAAATGTATTTTGAGAGTAAACTTCAAAGTGATGTTAAAATGTTCTTCAAAAAAAAAAAAACAAAAACCTAGGAAATGAGTGATTCATGTCTGCAGAAGTATCTGTGATTTAAAAAATTGGGATTGAGACAACATCTAGAACTTAGTTGATGTCTCACTTGTTAGCATTTAGGAATCCCAGAGCTGACCACTTTGGCTAATTAGCCAAAAAATGAGTGAGGCAGGGACTCTCTGGGTCTCCTCCTTAATGGAGACTTGCTGTGTAATGGCAAAAAAAGTAATGTCAGCCTAACTCATTAATTGATATCAGACAAGTGATAATGACAATAAGTGCAAATGTGCAGAAATAAGTTGGTTTTTTTTTTTTTGTAGAAGAGGCAGTGTGTGTTGCATACAACTCATTTCTTCATATGCACTTCTAAGCATCTAAACATGGTTCCTCCCCCTGTGAACCTTGTCACTGCAGGTATGAAGGCAGAGTGTTTTAATAATACCCTGCTGAAGCTCTGTTTTGCCCATATAATTAAATGGTCATCAGGTGCATTTATGTTATTTCTTCTTTATTCATGATTCCCTATGAAATCAGTAGTAAAATTCCCACTGACTGTGGCTTGTGCCACTGGCCCAGTTTTCCTTGTTTGCTTTATAGGCAGTAAAACTTTTGGTCAATGACCTGAATTTCTGCAAAACTTTAGGCATTATATACTTCATACAAGTACTAGATATACTCTGTATAAGTTGTATTTGTTATTATTTATTAAATATAAGTTGACCTTTTGCTCACTGTGAGTTGGGGATGAGAAAAGGGATCCTAAGTGGCTGATAAGAGATTGCTTAATGTGCTATCAGGAAGATCTGAGAGGTTGTGGTAAACAGTGTAGCACAAGAAAGAGAAAGGAGAGAAAATATGAAAGTACCCTTTTGTTATTTTTTGATTTAGGAAGAGATTTTAGTAAGTTAAAAATTCTCACAAATAACTTTTGAAGGAAAATGCTTGGTAAATGGTAAATATGCTCAGGCCCATAAACCAGGGACTGTTTATACTCTGGTAATTTCAAGAAATAAATTTTATCTTATAAATGCAGTAATAGAAAAATGTGCTAGCATACATGTTAAGTTTCTAATCAAACATTACAAAAATTCATTAATCAGTATTTCATAGTTCATTACAGTCTGACTAATTTTGAAATCCTTCATGTAAATTGATTAAATGTCTTCAGTACTCAGATAAATGGGCTTTTGTTTTAAGCAACCTTTACTGTGAAGTCCATATTTCTCCAGGATTGAGTTCTGGTAACATTTGACTGTCATGTGTGACATACTAGACAGTTGCCATTTCACCCCTTCTTCTTCCCCTCCTCTCTGCTCTAAATATCTCATTGAGCAATTGTGAGGAAAATATTCTTAAATCTTCTTTAGACGTACCAGGTCATGGTTGGAAAGTGCTCCATCTTCTGCTGTCATCAGTCACCAAAGCCTTTTTTTTTTTCCTTTTTTATTAATTCAACTCTGCTTGTGTTTGAAAGAGCTGCTTTGGTGCACGAACTGCAGACATGAACACCTCAGGTTGGTGATCAAGCCTTGTTTTACACAAGAGAACACACGTGAAAAACACTCTGGGGACATCAGCTCAGCTGCTGCACTCAGATCTGGGTGCACTTCTCCTTCACCAGGGGAATTGTCCATCCCTGCATCCCCAAATTCCAGCACCCAGACACACAGGCACAGCTTGGTCCCTCCCAGGCTGAGCTCCCTGAAAGGAGAGAAAAGGCTCTGATTCCACTGAGGAGGGCTCAGATTTTACAGTCTTATGTAAGACCATGATGGGAGATTAATGGAGCTACTGCAGCACATAGTGCCTTTTATTAGAGAGACCCCATTCCTTCAGTGTAAACATCCAGCAGCTTGTCTGCATGGCAAGTGCAGAGAACAGTCTCACACAGTCTTCTGCAAAATAAATCCTCCTGAAAGCAAAGTGCTGGCTGAAAAAGTAATGGCCACATTCTCGTTTGCATTACTGGAAAATTGAAAACTTTCTACTGTGAATTTTCAACTGTCTTTTCAAAAGTGTTCCTCACAGTTTAATTATGTCACAGCTCATACAGAAGGAGTGTAAGGGTGGCCAGTATGAATTAAACTCCCAAGTTAAAATCTGACTCCCAAGACTAGTGTTGTTTAGCAGAGCCTTTTTGAGATAAAATGGATGTTGAGCTCTTATTGACATGAACAGTCTTGGTTGTTCCTTGGAGATTGTGCTATAAGAACCACAGAACAATGCCCAGTAGATATGAGCCACCTCATAGATGTATCTGCCTTCCTCCTAATCAGTGTAATTAAAAGTGTAAATGTTGGATTCAACTGCAGGAACCTGGGAGGAGTTCAGGGGGATTTCATGACAATCTTTGACCAAGCTATTAAAATGAGGCTTTCAAAGGGATTAGGTACTTGCCTAAAGTCCCTTGGAATATCTGAGCTGAGATGCTCAGTCTTGACTCTCCCTGGATTTTGTTGCACAGCTGATAGAAAGAACTGTCAGAGAGTTCATGGGCATTTTGACCAAAATGTGCAGGGAGAGAAAGGCATCCTTCTCTTTTTCAAACTTCTCTTTCTGCAGAATCTTTGATCTTAACAGTAACATATAATCTGCTTCCTGTTGTGTCAGTCTAGAGAAACAAAGGAAAAACTGGAAAATAATTATTTCAAGTAAATTGTTTTGCACTTAACAGATCCCAAATTACATTTATTTCTGTTATGCTATTCCTGGGAAGCATTTTATTTAGCAAATTAATAAATCTTTCAGAAGTCACTTACATGTGATAGTTGTATGCTGATTTGGTAGTTTCTGGAGTAAATTCTCCTTTAAGGTTTGCAAGTCTTATTTCCACTGGTAATTTTTTTTTTTTTTAATCTTCAAGCAGCAGCCTGATCAGTAACTGTGCAATAGTATGTGCTCCAGCCTCGTTTCCTTTTGTAATTTCATAGCAGATGCCTTCAGTAAAGATACTGTACTTACAAGTGTAAGGTAAGCAAAATAGAGAGAATACACCTTTGAGCTACCTGGGAGAGATACCTACGTGTATGAAGGGAAAATGCTGAAGAAATATGTATTTTTATGGATGTGAAGCTTTGAAACAATTTATCCCTCACTTCAGTAATATTTGTGTCTTTCATAAATCATATTTACATATATTTTATGGAAAAATAGCTCCCCTTACTGCTTCTGTAATAAAAGTCTTTACAAATCTGCTCCCTAATAAATTAAAAGTAGCTGGCCACATCTTTTTTGAAAGTCATAAAGGGGAATTAAGTGCCCAGCTCCTATTAACTTTTGATGATGCCTGAGAAAATCTGCCAGATGATTTCTCACAGATGCCTCCAAAACTAGTGGTTGAGAGTGTATTTTGATTTTAGGAGCAAGACATTTGCTATGCTACCCTCTGCTATTTGTCTCAGAGAGGATCTTTATTTGGTGATGTGTCCATGCAAGACACCATTGTGTTTTTTAATGTTAGCATTCAAATCTTGCAGGTGCTTTTCTTTTCCCAGTGCTGGCTTTGCCCTTGGAGGTGGCTGCAGAAAGCAGAGTTGCATCTTTGTTTGTCTGGTTACACACTGTGTGCCTTTGAAGAAATATCCATTACCCACAAAATAGTGATTTCATTTGCTTTGACTGTAAATATGCTTGTTTCAGATCATAATACATCTATTATTGCTTGCTAGTGTGTTTTCACATTTAGCTACATATTCCATGACCTGGCCTCTCCTACCAGAGGGAGATGGAGAAATCAGCCTTGGAAAAAGAAAAGAAAAGGTCTGGGCTGTGGTGATGCTTGGAGATGTTTCTTGCATGCCATGAATTCCCAGTTTCTTACCTGACCTGTAGTGGAGCCAGGCAGTGTTGTCAGAAAGAGAGGGGGAATAATTTTTGGCAAGTCTACAGTAGAAGGTGGCACCCTGGTTTCTCCCAGCTGTGTAAAACTGGAGAGGCCATCCCAGTTATAAATGTTCAGGGGAGTTATCTGTTTGCTTTAAGAAATAAAGCAAAAAAACTATAAAAACAATGATTGTTTTGTTCCTCTCCTCTGCTGATGAATTTTCTGCCCCACAGTCCTATGTCTGTTTACATCACTGTCTCCTGGTATATACTGTGGTGGTGTTGTGGTGTTAGTTGTTGTTTATTATTATTATTACTATTATTATTACTACAGAGAAAGGATGGAAAAGCACCAGGCCAGAGTCCCTCATGTTCTGGACCAAGTCTGACTAAGCTCAGCTCTGCAGTCTCAGAGGTTTCAGGTTTTTCATGGCTCCCCTGAATCCTTTACCCTTGGTGAAGGCAGCAGCTGCTGGAAATGTGGCCACAGCAGAAATTAAAGCTGCTGTAGATCTGTGGGCAGTGAGCTAAAAATGAGCAATCAGGGCCTAAAACAATCCACAGTCTTGGGGAGTAAAATATTCCAAATGGTTTAATTATTTGTGCAGCCAAATTGTTGATCCAGAGATGAGTGTTTAAAAAAGGATTTATTTTCTTGGATTAGAAATTGTGAAGTAAAATAAAAGAAAATTTAAAAATGGAGGTTTGCCTATAATTAAGATTTTTTCATGTATGCTGGGATTTTTTTCCTCTTCTCATCAGACTTTAAATCTATTAGACTGAAAAGCAAAGAAAACTACTGAAATCCATATATGTGCAGTTCCCAATAGTTTGATTTAATTTGCTTTGGAAATTAAAGTAAACCATAGGTAGTTTTTCAAATAAAATCAAGAGAAACTTTGCAATTTAATAGTGATTTAAGTACTTTTTGTTCTCATTTATAATGGCAAAATTGAACTGGATTAGGTAGGAGGACCTACATATTTAACAAAAAACTTTAAAAAAAAGTAGAGGAAATGTAATTTTATAAAAAAAAAAAAATCCTGAAAATATTGTCAATGCACTAATAAGAATTATTTTTAAAGGTTTGGCTAGCCTTTGTATCTAAGCAGCTAACATTCGACAAGGGCTATGTAAGGACTATGTAAATCCAACTTGAGTTTCCATTATTAACCATTAATCTTAAAATAGATGAATCCACAGACAGTGGAATCATACACTGATAATTCAATATAAATGTATTAGATTTGCTAATAATATTCTTTCTGCCAAGGACTGTTTTAAGCATCTGAAAAAAAAAAAAAAAAAAAAAGAGAAAGCACAGACTAATTCATAGTAATAAAATAATTTTAGACAGCATCTTAGTTTGGGGAAATATGTTTTCTGTTGCAGATTTTCAAAAGATAAAAATATTTTTAAGTGTTCTCCTTATGCTTCTATTGTATTTTTACTTTATTGCTGGTGATTTCTACTTTTGACTAGCTAATGGGAATGTATTTTCTCTCTGTATTGCTATTACCTCTTCCTGCTACTTTCCAGGTCACTAATTTTTCTGCTTAGAGTTCATTCTGCTTAGACCGATATGCTGTCTTTTTTAATGAGGTTATTTCTGGGTTATTAGCCTTCCTGTTATATGATACCTTATGTGAAAGATCTAATTGATGTAAATCAAACATAGCTTGCAGAAAAAAAAAATCAAAATGATCCTTTAGATATTTTGTAGTTTCATGTGTGTCTCAGAAATTTTGTATTTAAAGCTACTTTTTAGACAAGAGGGTTATATGTGGCAAATAACACAAATAAATCTTTTTTTATTCATACATTAACAGGTTCAAAGAAGTGGAAATTGAAGAAATGCATTGGCATTTTGGTTTGCTGAATAAGCTTTAGATGGAAATTGTACTGAAAAGTATTTAGTGGGAGGGGTTTAATTGTACAGTTCAATAACCTCAGTAGCATTTTTTTATTAAAGCATTCTTACATAAGCCATTAAGCTTTAGGTTAATTTTTACTGTTATGTTCTGGTTATATTTAAAAACAGAATTTGGAAACACAGCTAAGACTCTGCTATACCTTGTTAACACTTTTAAGTGGATTACATGCACGCTGCCTTTTTAGAATTATTTTTGATGCAGATTTTGCAGTCGGGATTGTGTTGTTATTTTACACGAGTTAACAGCTTGTTGTTTGCCAGTCGTTTTGCTTGTGGCAATCCGTAGTGTCAAAGGGAACTGTGTGTCTTTTGTATAAACATTATAACTATATAGGAGAGTAAAATGTGATTTATTCTTTTTCACATTGGCTTTCCCCTCCTTTGCAATCTGATGATTTTTTGCCTCAGCTGAAATGTCCTAGTTTAGAGATACGTGAGTGACTTTTATGTACGTGCTGTTTTATATTCTTCTATAGTACCTGTGCATGTTTTACAGAGTATACACACAAAAGACATGTTGTTTCTTACAAAAATATCTGGCACAATATAGCCCAATTTATCTAGCTGTGAATGTGCAGATCTGTATTGTGTTGGATTTTAAAGTTTTCTTGCCAGCTGTCAAGGTTTTTGTTGTTTTTTTTTTATTTATTTTGTCTGTGGTTTAGGGTTGGATTATATAGCAGTGTCAACCTCTGCTGCCACATCTTAGTTCTGTTTAATGCATATACAAAATTGTTTTTCATGGAGAAAACTGGGACAAAATCCCATTTTGATCAGCTTTACAGTTCCATAATGAGAGACTGTCTCTAATAAAAAAAAAAAAGAAAACAACCAACAACCTTTCAAGCTAATAGGGTACATTTTGTTTTACTTTTGCTCAGAGCTAGCAAGATATCCATTAATATTCCTGAATCCCTAGAATTATTTTGCTTCCCAAGAACTTGAAAAGTTCCTGGTTTGGAGGAATGCAAACACACACAAAAAAAAGTTGGAATATTTGCTAAAACCTGTGTTGATATTCTGAGCCTTAGAGGCAACAAAATATTTTATTGGAACCTGTGTGGTGTGTTCTGGAGAGTAATCAGATTTATTTAATTTACTGTTTTCCCACAGAAAATCCTGGTGAATTTTTGATGAACAATAGGTTGTGTGAGAAATTGTAGTGAATAAAATTATGCATAACAGAAAGTTATGTCAATCTAAACAACAATTTAGTATTTACTTTCTTGTTGCTATAGAATAAATAATAAAATCCAACAGTTCAAGTAAAGACATTTCCCTGCTGAAGGTGAGTTTAGTGAAATGATGATAATAATGCCAGCTGATTTCCAAGAAGCCTGAGTTTTGTGGTTGTCAAAACCAGACATGTTTTGGCAAGCAGAGTAGTAGGTTCTAATGCAGGACTCCCAGTCCACCATTTGGACATTGCAGGTTTAAATTACTGGCATTACTTTCACTGACGTAGTTTTCCCAAAAGCTGCTGCATGGTTCATGAAATTTAAAAGTATTGACATTCTTGTTGTTTAATTTTAAGTAAGGACCTCAAAGCACATAGCAAAAGATCTTGGCAAACTGCATTTGATGGATATACTGATATATTGCAATTTATTTTCTTCCAGCATGTAAATTAAGGGGAAAAAGAAAAAAAAAAAAAGGAAAAAAAAAAAAAAAGAAGAAAGCTGACAACTGAAAGTATCTGGAATTCCCTCTGCAACATAAAGTTAATCCAGACCTACATTTAATCCAGACTGACGTCTGCTTGGGGAACCTTTTTACAGGTACATTTGATACAAAAAAAAATCTTGGGAAAGGTGTTGAACAGTGTATTGTCTGGCATGTCAGACAGGTGTGTTTGTGTTTCTGAAGCTACAGAAAATTCCTACTGTGGGTGAAGGTGAGTGAACGTGGGAGTATTCTGGAAGGTTCTCTCTGCAGCCTCTTGCTGCTCTGTGTGCTGTGACTATCAGAAGGTCCTTTACAAAGTCCATTCATGTTGTGCCAATATTGCCTCTTCCAAATGCAGCAGCTGCCATGAAACCCCTCCCAGCAGAGTCCCCTTTGCCAGCAGTGCAATGCAGGGCTGCTGCATCCCCAAACATTCCTGAAAACCTCTGAGTTGGGATCCTTGCTAAAAGAGCTGCTTTAGGCTTACATGTTAATCCAAGTGTGAAACTGCTCTGCGGGTCACAACAGGAACAGAAAGCCTTTAATCCTGAACGGTATCTCTTCCTGTTCAGCTTGTGCTTTGGACTCCATCAGGAGCCAGGGTGGCTCAGGGGGTCTGGGAGATGCTGTCCCTGACATGGTCTGAGGAGCCTGCTGGAAACCTGTGAGAACCTGAACAGAGCTGACTGTGGCAGTACCCACTCCAAGCTGCATGTGCAGGAAAAGGCAGAAATTCCTGAGTCTTGCAGAGACTTTGGTCCTTAAATGTTGCCATAGCAGGTGTCTGTGTAGGTGTTGAGATCCACCAGCACAATGCTGCTGTAGCTGCTTTTATTTCTCATTCCTGGCTGGACAGTGCTCCCCACTGAGGAAGCAAAGCTCTGATACATAGCCTTAACTGATGGATTGCTGAGCAGCACATCAGAGGGCTGAACAAAATCACTTTGGCACTTGGGACACCAATATACCTGCAAGACCTCAGGAAATGAATCCTTGTAAAATACTCTGTGTATAGATCTGTTTTACCTAGAATTTGAGCTTGCAGGTATATCCTTTGCAATATAACATAGTAAATCCTTTTTTTCTTCATTAGGCTTTGTGTTTTACTGCCCACAGCAGCTCAGTTCTGTTTAACTGGGGGCTGATTGCCCACAACAGTAATGTATGATGGTCTGAAAATAGTTTATTTATCAAGTTCCATTAATTCTCAAGTTTATCTGATGATTGATTATTTTAAGAGCAGTATATTGATAACAGAGCCTGTGGTAAAATTCTGCTAGAAAATAGGAAGGTGTTATTTATGCCCAGCAGTTAATTTGCATATAGGTTCTGTTGCTTGCAACCATCTACATGCAGTTGCAAAACTACTGGGTGCTGGAAGGTCAATGCATTGCTCAGGGACACAAGACAGGCACTGTAGAACTTTAAAGTGTAAAACTGTAAAACACGGGGGGGGGGGGGGGGGGGGGTGGGAACGAACCAAACAAACATGTTTCCATCACTTTCTTATCAGAAAGGAGGTGGGTGGCAGTCTGTCCCCAAACTGGCCTGTTAAGGTCACCACAAATGTATCTGAATTCATACTCATGATGCTCTGTGTGAGAAAGTAGTCTGAAGCAGCAAATATTAGTAGCTTGTTTATCAGAAGTTTAACTGAAAGCAAATGATGAAGTTTTTAGTGCTTTCAACTTGTATTTGTTTCACTTGTTAGTGGTATTAAATGAATAATTTATATCTGGCTGATAGTAGGGTTTGGGTAGTGTTAACATTTGGGTCAAACAACATAGATTTATTCACATCCTATGGGGAGAAGAATGGTGATGTGACTTTGTTCTTTCCACACTTTTCTGATCCATGCTTAAACAGTAATGAGAAAACAAATGGCTGACTGTTGTTTTCCACTCTGTTATAATTGTTTGAATTCCTTAGATGTTTTATTACCTTGGGTATTGAAGAGGCAGCTTGTTAAAGTCTGTCTTTGCAGGACTTCAGCCCTTTTCACATGCTCAAAGACATACCCACTAACCACCACACTCCTCTGCTGTGGAACATGAGCTTTCTCTACATTGTAGATTTTAAATGTTGAATCTTCAAAGCTGATCATGTAGCAACTTTTTGCTTTGTTTTCAGACAGAAAAAAGCCATTTCCTTTCATTAGTCCTAGATTAGGACTCTGGGTTTAAATGAGCAGAGGATTTTTGAGGTTCAGACACTTGGAATTTCAATCTGTTATGGGTTATGTTTTGACTAGCTCCTCTCCCTACCCCCCACCATGGAGCTGCCGGCCCCTCCCCCGGGCTGTTTTATCTAGCCGGGTGTTTTTCGGCTTTTGGGGCTTTTTGCCGCTGCTCCTGCTGCTGCTCCTGCTGCTGCTTCTGCTGCTGCTGCTTGCCGCTGCTTCTGCTGCCCCCCTGCCCCCCTTCCCCCCCGGCTGCCTAAACTGCCCCTCTCCCTTCCCCCCCCCATCCCTAAGGTTTGCACCGGCTCCAGAGGACACGGATCTGAACTTCGGAGACCACCTCTGGAAGTCTGCCAAAGAAGCTCTGCTGCCCTTCCCGGCGAAGATCTGCCGAGTTCATCTCAATCTGGGTCTGTGCTGGGAAGTGTTTCTTTTGTATTTTGTTAATAAAAAAGTTTTTTCCACTTTCCCCTGAAGAAAATTCTTTCCGAGCTTGGTGAAGGAAGGAATTGTAAGGGGGGGAGGGGACCCTTTGGAGGTCTTTTTCCTAAAATTTGTCCCAAACTTGGACAAATTAATTTGGTGGCCCGTACGGGAAAACCAGAAAAGTGGAAAAAACTTTATTCTAATAATATTTTGTTTGCAACTGTTGGTATTGGTATGTCTATTGAATCCAGAATGTCTTTTGTTGTGGGAGCCTGCCTGTATGGGTGGTTATTAAGTTTCTTTGAAGTGTTAATACCGTTGTGGTCGTTGGGCTTGTTTACCTATCCAGAGATAGCTCCGGTGCTCTCTTTAATACGAAGTTTTTGTATTAAAGGGGTATTAACCAAAATACTCATCGGGCTAGGCTTGGTGATAATGGCATATAAGAGATTTATAAGAATGTTAGAATCGGCTTCAGGAATATATAAATCATGGCTTGTGTTATTTCTTAGAGGAGAAGCAGGAAAAGAGGATTTTCTGCCTTTATTTCCTTTCCTCTCCTCTGAATTAGTTACATCTGTATTAGAAAATATTCAGACCTCCCTGAATATTAAGGACATTATCTTTTTGGCAGTTAATTTGTTAAGTCTTTGTTGCACCATTTGCAGTTTATACAAAATTAAGGCCGAGATTTCTAAAGGGGCTGGGAGGACTCCTGATTTGGAAGTCAAGCTGGGCAGGAGGAATCTTGAGTGGAATGGCAAATGGGAGAAAATGGGCCAGATTTTAAAGGAGTTTTCTGACCCCATAATTTGGGAATTCCCATCAGAACAGATTCAAAATCCGATTGAGGTTGCAAGGTACTTAAAGGGGAAGTGTCAGGATGGTTCTAAAGAGAAAAGGATTATTGCAGTGAGCTGGGCCCTGGCACATGCATATCGTACCCTGCTAGGCACGATAGAGCAGGAGACAGAGGAGAGGGAACAGGGAGATAAATTATCCCCTATCCCAGTGACTCAAGTTGCAGCCAACCCCCTAGGCCAAAACCCAGCAGCTAAACTGGAGAACAAGCCCCAACCAATGGCTGTGGCTACTAGTACGAGAAGTGGGAAATGCACCAAGAAGACTGATAGGCTAGTGGAAGATGATGATGATGATGATGCTGGAGAGGGACCTTCAACACCTCCTGATGTAAAATCAGGAGTTAAAACAAGTGATGGAAGAGCAGAGACTAATAATGAATCCCTTTCCCTGAAGGATCTTCGTGGTTTAAGAAAAGATTACACCCGGAGACCTGATGAATCTATTATTAGCTGGCTGGTTCGTCTCTGGGATGCAGCAGGGGAGGCCACGGTTTTGGATGGCTCTGAGGCGAGACATTTGGGGTCTCTGTCTCATGATCCTGTTATCGACCAAGGTGTGATGAGGGGAGCTAACCCTCAAAGCCTTTGGGCACGGGTCCTGGATAGCGTGGCACAAAGATATCTCTGTGCAGATGACTTATATGTGCAGCAGACCCGATGGAAAACCATAGAGCAGGGGGTCCAACGCCTCAGGGAAATGGCAGTAGCAGAAATTATTTTTTCAGATGACGTAACAACTAGAAATCCAGACCTGGTACCATGTACACCGGTGATGTGGAGAAAACTTGTGCGGCTTGGGCCACCTGAATATGCGTCTGCCTTAGCGATAATGAAGAGAGATGAGGTGTATGAGACAGTACTCGATATGGCAAAGAAGCTTCGTGCATATGCGGATGCAGTACATGGCCCGACTCATGCTAGAATTGCAGCTGTGGAAACACGCTTGCGAGACTTAGAAGATAAAATAGAGAAAAATCATCGGAAACTCAGGGAGGAGATTAAGGAGGACCTCCTCCAAATTTCAGCTGTACAGATTAGAGACCCTGGTACCCAACGCAGACGTTCCCCCAGTTGGGAGAGGAGGTACACTCCCCGAGCTGAATTGTGGTTTTTCTTGCGAGATTCTGGAGAGAACATGAGGAAATGGGATGGGAAGCCTACGGCTGCTCTGGCAAAACGAGTGCGGGATTTGAAGGAAAGAAAGATTGAAAGAGGAAGTTCCACCAGAAGGAAAGCCGCTCCTGTTTCTCGCAGCCAAAGTGCTGAACGTGATACTGATAATGACATGTCTGATCCTCTTGAGGGAACTTCTAAGATGTATGCCCCAGAAAAGAAGGAGAAACAGGCTTAGAGGGGCCCTGCCTCTAGCCAGGGTGAGGCGAGGGAAAATCGTGTTTTTTGGACTGTGTGGATTCGATGGCCTGGCACTTCGAAACCACGGAAATATAAAGCTTTAGTGGATACAGGTGCACAGTGTACGATACTTCCATCAAGACACATGGGAGCAGAATCTGTTTCAATTGCTGGTGTGACAGGTGGATCGCAGGACTTCACCCTGGTGGAAGCGGAAGTGAGTTTAACTGGAAAGGATTGGAAGAAACATCTTATTGTGACTGGTCCAGAGGCCCCATGTATTTTGGGCATAGACTACCTTCGGAGTGGGTATTTTAAGGACCCAAAAGGACTAAGATGGGCATTTGGAATTGCAACTGTGATGGCAGAGCATATTCGACAATTGAACACCTTGCCTGGACTATCTGAGAATCCAATTACAGTAGGACTTCTGCAGGGAGAAGAACAACGAGTACCAATTGCCACTTCAATAGTACACCGCCGGCAGTACAGAACAACTCGAGATGCTGTGATTCCTATTCATAAGATGATCCGAGAGCTGGAGAGCCAAGGGGTGGTTAGTAAAACCCACTCACCCTTCAACAGCCCCATTTGGCCTGTGCGTAAATCTGATGGGGAATGGAGACTGACTGTGGACTATCGGGCATTGAATGAAGTGACTCCACCGCTGAGCGCTGCCGTGCCGGACATGCTGGAACTCCAGTACGAGCTGGAGTCCAAGGCAGCAAGGTGGTATGCCACCATTGACATAGCAAATGCATTTTTCTCCATTCCTTTGGCATCAGAGTGCAGGCCTCAGTTTGCTTTCACCTGGAGGGGCGTGCAGTACACCTGGAACCGACTGCCCCAGGGGTGGAAGCACAGTCCTACCATCTGTCATGGACTGATCCAGACTGCACTGGAAAAGGGTGAAGCTCCGGAACATCTACAATATATTGATGATATCATCGTATGGGGAAACACAGCAGCGGAAGTGTTTGAGAAAGGAGAAAAAATTATTCAAATTCTCCTGGAAGCCGGCTTTGCCATCAAGAAGAGTAAAGTTAAAGGACCTGCTCGGGAGATTCAGTTCCTGGGAGTGAAGTGGCAAGATGGACGGCGTCAGATTCCTACTGATGTTATTAACAAGATTACAGCTATGTCCCCACCTACTAACAAGAAGGAGACACAAGCTTTTCTAGGTGCCATCGGTTTTTGGAGAATGCACATTCCTGAGTACAGCCAGATTGTGAGTCCTCTTTACCTTATTACCCGCAAGAAGAACGATTTCCACTGGGGCCCTGAACAGCAGCAAGCCTTTGCTCAGATTAAACAGGAGATTGCCCATGCAATAGCCCTTGGCCCAGTTAGGAGGGGACCAGATGTGAAGAACATACTTTACTCAGCAGCTGGGAGCCATGGTTTGTCTTGGAGCCTGTGGCAGAAGGTGCCTGGTGAGACCCGAGGCCGACCCCTGGGATTCTGGAGCAGAAGCTACAGAGGGTCCGAAGCCAACTACACTCCCACAGAGAAGGAAATCTTGGCTGCCTATGAAGGAGTTCAAGCTGCTTCAGAGGTGATCGGCACAGAAGCACAACTTCTCCTGGCACCTCGACTGCCAGTGCTGGGGTGGATGTTTAAAGGAAAGGTTCCCTCTACTCACCACGCCACCGATGCCACATGGAGCAAGTGGATTGCCCTCATCACGCAGCGCGCCCGTATTGGTAACCCAAATCGCCCTGGGATTTTGGAGATAATCACGAACTGGCCAGAAGGTGAAGATTTTGGTCTCGCTGATGAGGAGGAGCAGAAGCAAGTGACCCGGGCTGAAGAAGCTCCACCGTACAACCAGCTGCCAGCAGATGAAACACGCTACGCCCTTTTCACCGACGGTTCCTGCCGCATTGTGGGGATGAACCGGAAGTGGAAAGCTGCCGTATGGAGCCCCACACGACAGGTTGCACAAGCTACCGAAGGAGAAGGTGGATCGAGTCAACTTGCTGAACTCAAAGCTGTTCAGCTGGCCTTGGACATTGCTGAGAGAGAGAAATGGCCAAAGCTCTACCTTTACACTGATTCGTGGATGGTAGCCAATGCTCTGTGGGGTTGGCTGGAAAGGTGGAAAAAGGCTGACTGGCAACGTAGAGGAAACCAATCTGGGCTGCTGATGAGTGGAAAGACATTGCCACTCGGGTAGAGAAGCTCCCCGTGAAAGTCCGTCATGTGGATGCCCATGTTCCCAAGAGTCGGGCTAATGAAGAACACAGGCACAACAAGCAGGTAGATCAGGCTGCACAGATAGAGGTCTCAAAGATAGACTTAGATTGGGAACATAAGGGAGAGTTGTTCCTGGCTCGATGGGCCCATGATGCCTCAGGCCATCAGGGTAGGGATGCCACCTATAAGTGGGCACGAGACCGAGGGGTGGATCTTACCATGGACAGCATTACCCAAGTCATTCATGACTGTGACACTTGCGCTGCCATCAAGCAAGCCAAGCGGGTAAAACCCCTCTGGTATGGTGGACGGTGGTCCAAATACAAGTATGGGGAGGCCTGGCAGATTGATTACATCACACTGCCTCAGACCCGCCAGGGAAAACGTTATGTGCTGACCATGGTAGAAGCCACCACCGGATGGTTGGAGACCTACCCTGTGTCCCATGCCACTGCTCGCAACACCATCTTGGGCCTGGAAAAGCAGGTCCTTTGGAGGCATGGTACGCCTGAGAGAATTGAGTCAGACAATGGGACTCATTTCAAAAATAAGCTTGTCAACACTTGGGCTAGGGAACATGGTATTGAGTGGGTGTACCATATCCCTTACCATGCACCAGCTGCAGGTAAAGTGGAGAGGTACAATGGATTGTTGAAAACCACATTAAAGGCATTGGGTGGGGGATCTCTAAAAAACTGGGAGCAGTACCTGGCAAAAGCCACTTGGTTAGTCAACACTCGAGGTTCCACCAACCGAGCAGGTCCCGCCCAGTCTGAAGGCCTTAATGTAGTAGACGGAGACAAAGTCCCAGTGGCCCATGTTAGAGGGTTGCTGGGAAAGACAGTATGGATTCATCCTGCCTCGAGTACAGGCAAACCCATTCGTGGGATTGCCTTTGCTCAAGGACCAGGATGTACTTGGTGGATTATGCAGAAGGATGGAACAACCTGCTGTGTACCTCAGGGAGATCTGATTATAGGATAAAGTTGTACACAATATTATTGTTGAGTGCCACTACCATTGTATGCCAGATTTTATGCATAGAAGGAAATGTGTAAGTGACAAAGGCCTGAGCAAGTGAGAAGGAGGAGATATGTAAGTGTTGAAGGTTTTGAGCAAGTCAGAGAAAGTTTGTGCCTAGTAAGTGTGTATCCCAATCGTGTGTCAATGATCACGATATGGGATAAGGGGTGGAATGTTATGGGTTATGTTTTGACTAGCTCCTCTCCCTACCCCCCACCATGGAGCTGCCGGCCCCTCCCCCGGGCTGTTTTATCTAGCCGGGTGTTTTTCGGCTTTTGGGGCTTTTTGCCGCTGCTCCTGCTGCTGCTCCTGCTGCTGCTTCTGCTGCTGCTGCTTGCCGCTGCTTCTGCTGCCCCCCTGCCCCCCTTCCCCCCCGGCTGCCTAAACTGCCCCTCTCCCTTCCCCCCCCCATCCCTAAGGTTTGCACCGGCTCCAGAGGACACGGATCTGAACTTCGGAGACCACCTCTGGAAGTCTGCCAAAGAAGCTCTGCTGCCCTTCCCGGCGAAGATCTGCCGAGTTCATCTCAATCTGGGTCTGTGCTGGGAAGTGTTTCTTTTGTATTTTGTTAATAAAAAAGTTTTTTCCACTTTCCCCTGAAGAAAATTCTTTCCGAGCTTGGTGAAGGAAGGAATTGTAAGGGGGGGAGGGGACCCTTTGGAGGTCTTTTTCCTAAAATTTGTCCCAAACTTGGACACAATCTTACAGCAGAACATGTGTGCTGATTCAGAAAATGTCACTGATATTTCACCTTCTGCTAGAAACACTTGTTTTTGTGTGATTTAAGTTTGAAATAAATTTCTGGACATTTGGAAGGAATCCTCTATTTCAGTCGGCTTCCATTCCTCTCAAGGAAATCTTTCTCTTCAAAGTCAGGGTGTAATGGAGGTTGTGTTTATGAGATCTTTAAAGTGTGAAAGTGTTGGTGCAAATGTCTTGGGTCTTCAGACTTCAGTGGTGAATCCTTTTTTGTTTTGTTTGGACACAAAGAAAAGGAAGTTGCTTTCTAAATTTATGGAAGTACTTAAACATGGGCTTTTTCAGGTGTGTGAAATAGTTGGCACTTACATCCAGGTCTATATCATAATCTAATAAACCTTTAATCCAGAAGAGTCTTTAAACTACTCTTTCTGAGTAATTTAAACTGTTGTATCTGCCTGCCTGTAAAAGATGGGTAATATTACCATTCACCTGGGAACAATCTTCATTAATAAATTCCGATGAAATTCCATTCAGTCTTTTCATCTGTGCTTGATACAGAATTCTGCAGGTGCAGTCAAAGGTGAAATTGTGAGGGAAGAGAAGGTAAAAAGAATGTCTAACTTCATAGTAGAAGGTTTTTCCCTTTAGTTTTTAACACACTGATTTCTGACTTTGAATGTTCACTCTTCCTACTGCAGCACCAAAACTAGGCTTTCAGCAGGCTCTGCTAATATCAAATGTGAATGTTCTTAATCCTATATTGATAGTAATGAAATGCAGTAGAGATAATTTCAAACTTGAAAACACAGGCCATGGTTCAGAACTGGGATGTACAGTTTTAGAGTATCCATCTTTTTGTCATTTATATTTCACAAGTATGTAAAATTCTGGGAATTCTGCTCACTACTTCTGTGATTTATGTACAAGCCAAAAAAAGAAAAGATAATGGAAAGATCTCATCTGCCTAGTTAGTAATCAAAATAATAGAAATCTAAGCCTCATCTCTTGCTCCTGTTTTTACAGCAAGATTCAGTAACCTGGAGGAGTCCTATATACCTTACTTTTGTTCAGTTCCTTGCTTAGCAGAAACAACGAGAAGAACATTTCATTTCTGACCTGTAAAATTCTTTACTTAGTGGTTATAATGCTTTTTTTTTCAGGGATGCATATCATTCTGCAGTCAAATAGCACCTATGTGCCAAAATGTGGCCACTGGAGCCCCTGGTATCATGGCCTCTACCCAATATTTGTGTTATGCCTGTCCTGGCACACACTCATAAGTTGTTGTCTGACATGTGGTTGATTTGCCAACTAAAATTATTTCTGATTCATGAAGAGACCCATAGAAGTCACTATCTTCTTAAAACATCCTGAATTTCCTTTCTGTGAGAGCTGAAATGAGAAGGGCTTCAACCACTTCACAAATTTGGTTGAAATAGTCTGAAGATGCAAAATGTCAAAATGGGCAGAGGTAGTTGCAGAAGCCTTGCTTTGCTAAGGAGGGAGTTTTCTGCCCTAGTGAGTTTAGGAAATAGTGAAATATTTCTAGATTTTTAGGAAGAAATTTACATTATTCTCCTTTTACATCTGATAAAAAAGTGATCATTGCACCCCTTTCCCCACCCTGGATTCTGCCAGAGAAGGGACAGATGAGCCAACAGATGAACATATTTAGTCTTTAAGTGTTTTAGAACTTTAGAATCACCACTTTTGAGTTGGTCTACAGATGATGAAGACTCAAGATAATTATGACTGTCATGTGAAAGCAGATTCTACTTTCATTGAGTTTATAAGCTTAACAATGTGAATATTTTAATTTTTTTTCAATATTTTCTACTGCTTTCTATGGAAGATATTGAATCGACCAAATTATACTACATGCCCCATGAATGCCAACTAGTTCTTTATCCACCTACCATTGGAATATTATAGGTCAATTTAGCAAGATCGTTAACAGCAACCATTTTTATTCCCCTTACTCCTATTTCAAATCCCAGAAGACAAATTCTTATGCAGTCAGTTCAACATGTAGATGACCAATTTATGTTGTAATTCCTAAAATAGTGTGTTTAGAATTTATGCTAGCTATGGCTCACCAGTACTGGGCATTCTAATTTTTTTCTTGCATGGATTCTGGAAGGAAACAATATTCATTTTTGGTTAACCTGTCTTTCAAAGATAATTAATTTGTATTTAGAGCATTCAAAAAATGTAATTAAAAATTAGATTTATGTCAAAAGGTTTCCTGGGATCCTGGGTTTTCTTGCTGTTTAGTATTGTGTGTACACTTTTTCAGAATGCTGCAGTTATTCCACCAGCATGTAACATGTTCTGCAACTCTTAGAGATATCCTGGGAAAGTCAATTCTACCTACTGTTTTTTTCCAGATTACATCAGCTTATAAATTGGTCTGAAATGTGAATTTCCTTCTCTAGTGTGGTCTTTCATTAAAAGCTATCTTTACATCATGATAAAACTTTTCTTTAAAAAACAAAATACTTAATTTCATTAATCTATTTAGCAATACCAATATAATGAGCCATAATATTGATTTTTTTACTTAGGATTTAAAATCTCTATTTCTTTCCACAGAATTAAATGTTTCAAACTGATACTCAACCTCCTTACAGTCCCCTCTTTAATTTAGTTGTTATAATTAGGCATTAACTGGTGTCGGTGGTATAGCCAGTTACAAGCCATTCTGTTCTGCTTGTCTTGATTATCACAGTTTGGATGTAAAGTAAATTAGAATGAAAGACTATACAGTCCAATTACAGATAAAAGCAGCAAACTCAACTGCTGTAATTAGATGCCAGTACTATTTTTCTTAGATATTCTATCTCCGAGGGCATTTCTTGTAGCTACTTTGCTGAAGCTAATGTTTAAAGATTTTATAAATGCTTTGTGTCTTTGTGGCATCATCTTTGCTGCTTAAACTTTAAGTGGTGTGTTTTGATGTGCAGGATCTGTCTCTATATATTCCTTGCCCAAGATTCATTTTTATTTCAAGCTGATGTAATGTGTTATCCATATTATGAATGTGTGGACCTTAATAAGCAGGAGTGTTAAATAGTTATCATCCATGTACTCAGACTTTTCTAGTGAGGAGGTACCTGCTTTTTACCACAATGCAAAATAATTCCTCCCATTTCTCTTCTGTCACAGCAGATAAGAGTGGTTGAGGGTTCTCTGTCTCCCACCTGTGTGACTTCTTCACCAGGATAGTTCTCTTCACAGAGCTGTTCTGAGTCTCTGATACACCTCATTGACAGTCACAAATGCCAAATAGCACCTCCCAGTTGTTCATGAAAGAGAGTCTCTTGCTTCTTGGGATATGGGGATGGAAAACACCCTCAGCAGCCAGTGGACTCAAGGTCATGTAAATTTTCTTGCCTGCTACCCCAGGCTCCTCCAACCCAGCTCTTGTCTTCCTCAGGAATCTTTATAAGTTGACATGCAAGCATTCATAAAACACTGAAAGACATGAAGATTGGATTGGCTTTGCTATACTTTGCAGAAAAAATTTGGCTTCTTTATGAACGGTAAAAAACCTTTAGCTCCAAAATAAGTGAAAAGTGATGAAACAGACAAGAACCATTTAATGCTTAGGAAGGTCACTGTAAATACATTATTTTTGGTATTTTTACTTGTGGAAAGTTATGTTAAAATAGTCTGTAGATGCAAGAAATACTTTATGGCCACCAAAAAATATAAACTGCTGTATTCATCTTTTAAGTCCTTGAGGTAAAAAGGAAGTACCTTTCAAATAATCTAGGGAAAATCTGGTGTTTGCTGTAGATGATCAAAAGCACCTGACAGAATAATTTTTGTAGTGAAAAATTCAAAGGTATAGTTTTGTTATAGGAAAGACTTAGATTCAGTTAATATGTTGCTGGAACATTGTATCAAAATAATTGGCTTCAACCGTTTTGTTTTGGCAAAGTTGTTTTAAGTCATTCCAGCACATTCTAAGTATTACAAGTAGTGAATGTTAGTATTACATGTGCTACCCAATATTTCACATGCTACAAGATCTAAAACTATTTGCACCACAGCATGTTTGCTGAAGAAACAGTATCTTCATGATTTTATTTTTTGTGGGACAATAGTTCTCTAGGAAATAAACAATTGTTATTTTATATTCCTATTGAAATAATTGAATAAACAGTTATTGATATTTTCTTTGCTCTGTATCAATCACTAATACAAATTATGTTACTGAGTGTACACAGTGTTATTCTGTAAAGTCATAAAATACCATTTATGCATAATAAAACTTTCAAATTAGTACAAAGGGGAATCAGTAAGGATACTACCAGAAACTATCTCAAACAAGGAAAATGAGGAGCATCTTGCTCATTTTGTGTAAAATTTTCCCATTGAGAGTACATTCCACCTGCCTGGATGTGAGGTCAGTGTCACGGAGTCTTAGAGATGAGCTAAACTTCTGGAGGAGAGACTGGGAGTCAGGTTGTACCACTGGTGACTGCAATGGCAGCAACTCTCCAACACCACCTGTGTAAGAGCTCCACAATGGACTTTACATTGTCTGGAGACAGGAAATTTAAAGAAATTATATGTGAGTATCATGATATTAGAGACAATTATTGGGCTGATGTTATAGCTGGCAGTAAAAGAGATTTAAGAAACATACTTGTATTATTGATATTTCTTCCTTACACACTGTGTTTGGGTATGGTTTTAATGTACCAGTAGAGCATAAAAGACTCACATTGTTTGATTCTCTAGGGTAAAGTTAATTGGTAATTTAAACAAAAATGATTATCAAGAAAACATTTAGCGAGTTGCATTTTTCAAAGCAATGTTAAAACGTCCTGTTTCCCAGCAAAGGTACAGAAAATTATATATGTTGATTTAAGGAGATTCAGTTTTACGTGATTAATTTTCTAAAGATCATTTAAGGTGTAAGCAAAGCATATATTTTCTTGTGAAACTAAATTGGTCCGACCCCTCGCTAATTTTGCCTACAATTAGTTTGGTGTAATTATCACAGCATACAATTTAGTCTGCTTCCACAAAAATGATTGTTCATACAACCATAAAACTCTTTAAAAATTGCTTAATGAACAACTCAGCCACAAGTATGTCTTAGAAAATGAGAACTGCTATTAAATGCATAGAATATGAAGATGCAATATGTGTACATTGCACATAACAACATTGGTATAATACGAACCTCCTGGACACTACAGCTTGAGAGAGTAGCATGAGGTCACAAAATGAAAAATATCCAAACATATAAAACTGAAGCATGATGACACATGAAAGCTAAATCCTGGTATCTCCTGATTTCCAAAGGCTTGGGTTTTCCACATTAGTATTATCTTACTAGGAACTCAGGCTTTGTTTTGGTGGGTTTTGTTTGGTTTAGTTTTTTTTTATGGTGGTGGTCTTTTGTTTTTAATGAAAATATTGCCATCATTCATATGTGGGATTCGGACTGAGTTACATACTAGTAGTTAAGGTAAAACTGATTGGTGCCACTCCTTCCTAAAGCTAGAAGACCCACATGCCAAGCACCAGACATGGTGATTTTCATTTGTTTTTTCAAGTAAAGGAAATTGATGAAACTTCTGCCAGACTTGTATCATCTGGCAGTCCAGAACTGAGGATCAGTCCATAGCAAGAATATTCAGATATCTATACAGCACCTGTACATTTACCAGGTCTGTTTCATAATAATATTCTTGCTTCATAAATCCACATAGTTATCTTCTGATTTATAACACTTATGCTTTGCTTATTTGTCATTAATTCTTACAAAGACTGAGGAAATTTTTCCTTTATTTTCTCTGTAGACAATGGTAAAGAGAAACATACCAGCTCTCGTTGAACCTTTCCCCTCCCCCCATCAAGTTCAAAAGCAAGAAGAAACAAAAGGAAAAAGTTTCTGGAGTTTTATAGGTATGGCCAGAGTGACACAGCCCCCTGAGCTCTCATCTTTGTCCGTGATGAACCCTTTCCATGACATCTCAAAGGGTACTTGGAAAGTGATAAAGAAACTCATATTTCTGTAACCATTGACTTTCAATACTAGAGTTACTGATACTTTGTCTCCTGTTATGGAAACGGGTGCTGATAGAGGGGAGTCCTTCCTTGGAACTGGAACATTTTGTGGGGCAGCTCTGTAGATAGCTCTGGATTGAATCTATGTGTGTAGTATAATCTTACTGAAAAACAGCTCCCAAACTTGCCAAAGAGTCTGAAATGAGGTTTCCAAAGAGAGATAAATAGTCCCTAAAGAAAACCTGCTTTTTTAGGTTAAGGGTTAAATCACATGGTGTTTGCATTGCATCTTCAACATTTGGGGAAAGATTAATTTCTTTCTCCATTTAGCAAGAAAAACTTGAATCTACATCTTAACCTGTGCATTTCCTATAGCATCTATCAGCATACCAACATGATGCTGACCTATGATTTCTCCTCTTTTAAAACCTTCTGCCTTAAACCACTTTTATGGGTTGAAATCTGATCATGATTTCCTACTGCCAGAGCATATTAAAAACCTGTTTCCATTGCCAGTTTGTAACAGGAAAGATATAACTGAGCTTCAAAATATTGTTTCTATTCTAAGTTTTGTCAACAGTGTACAATAAAGTCTTTTGGGTGAGATTTTCAAGATGCACACAATATTAGCCAAAATAGTGTCAGTCATAAAAATCCCTCTGTCTTTAGCAGACAAAAAGGTAAATAGTGCATTTTTTTTTTCTTAAATCCCACTGTCATTTGTTTGAGTGCTTTGTGGCTTCATAAGATCTTATTTCATTGGTTGCCATATAGCCAAAACATCTTGTGCACGACTCAAGACCTCTTTCCCTAGAAAACTAATGGAGTACCTTTTGGAAACCTTCCAGCTAATAGTCTGCTCCAGATGGTGTTGCTTGCAACTTCTAAGAAGCACAGGAACAGACAGCAAGTGCCTTATTCTTCCTGTCAAATAAACAATCCATGTTTTGGTAGGTTGGGATGTGGTAAAAATAAATCAAGCTTCATGAGCCTGAGCAGTAAGATGAACTAGTAAGTAGAACTGTTCCACTTTGGAGGTCGAGTTGCCTGCTATCAAGTTCAGTAAGGAATTCCAGAAAATACCTTGTGGCCAGTCAAGTGGTAGGCTCAGTTTCTAGCCCAGCTTCTCTCTAAGGGAAAAAGATCCATGCTTCAAAAAGTGGTGCCTGGAGGTGACAAAACTAGCAGGGTGAGCGCTACTGTTTAAACAGCTGCACAGCTCATCTCTTTTGGCAGTTCAGATACTGGAAGTCTAATCATGATATATTGTGATGCAACTGTGTGCAGGCTGGAAGCGTGGGGAAAGGGAAAACCTTCTGTTTGCTTAAGTAACAGTACATTCACCATGTTATCAAAGGGGTCAGCCTTTAACTGCAGCTAACAATTTGCTTTTTCCTGCTTGTTTGTTCCTCGCATACTGTAAGTAAAGATCTAACAGCAATTCACAAGACTTACTCTGAAAAGTATTGCTATGAGTCTGTTGTGTAGAAAACAATGATATAATTGAGATTATTTGTCCATTTCATAGGAAGAGTCACAATACCTGTAAATATGTTGATTCTGTCTTTAAGTCTTTGTTCCCTTTGTATGTGCTCAGTGCATATAATTTTCTTGGTCTCTCAGAAGGCCTCAAAATAGCAGTAATTAATCTTTAGTGATACTGAGTATTCTATTAGCTGTGAATAATAACTTTTACTTTCACTAAGAGAGCTTTTTTTTTTTTTTAACCTCTGAGGAATGCAAACTATTGTTCTCAATTAGTTATGATGATGAGAGAAATATAAATTGTAGTCATGGGAAAGTTACTATAAGCAACTCAGACCAAATGTTTAATTGGCATAGACTGGCCCTGCTCCATGTTTTGTGAGCAATTATAGCCACCTTCCTGCAGTCTAGATTTTGTCCTTGTTGTAGACAGTAATTTGAGGTATTTTTTCCCTACAGATGTTTTTTCTCTGTGTACTAGTGATTGTCTGTGCAACTCAACTGTACCTAGGTATCAGGCTCAGGGACAAAACTCACTCTTTTTGAAGATGCAGCAGAGAATGAGTGTAGGAAATGTTCATATTCCATAAACAACTACTTGATTCAGCAAAGAGTTATGTTACTATCCATTGCACCTTATAGATCTTATGTTTGAATCTTTCCACAGAAATGAATGGCAACACTCAAAAGTTACGTTGGAATCAAGAGCAGTCCCTGGCTCTAAAGATTTTTCTCTCTGTCATCCCACATGTTACTTTCACCTACAAGAATGACAGTCATGACTATTTATGTTGGAAACTCTACACTTAAGTCTCCTGGAATCTACACGACCCAAATATTTAAACAAGTGGTTTTAATATTTTACAGTTTAAGTCTCGGATGGAGTTCAAATTCTTATTGCAATTTGGAATATGAGATTACCTAATTTCATTGAGGAAATTGGCTCAATAATTTAGGGTTCAGAAGGATAGTTTAAAATTAGTAAATACACTGCAAAAGCTTGTATCACAAGTTTAGTAACAGTTTATTGTTTAGAGCAGCTCTACTTCTTTCCAACAGTAGAAACAATGCAAGTTGCAAGAGGTTTCTAAAAGCCTGCCTGTATATATATATGTGTGTGTGTAAAGGCATTTATATGCACACATATTCAGTGTATGTGCACTTGTGTACACAGTAAATGGCATAAAAATATTGTGAAAAGTAGTAAATAATAGAAATGGGACCAGGGTAAAAAATCAAGAAGAAAAAATGGAAACCAATAATTATTCCATTCATTCTGAGCACATCATGCAGAATTGCATTAGGAAAAACAATAAAAAATGTGCTTTTAATCTGATAGTAAAAAACCCCAATAAAATAAAAATGAGATCCATTAATGAAAATAATGGATTTTACTCAAACTAGCTAGATACTTAGCTTTTTTTTTCTTTTTCTTTTTTTTTTTTTTTTTTAATACAGTAATTTCAGCTAAATACTGGGTTGCTATTGTGCAATTAGTACCAGTGTATAAGTTTAAGAACAAGATGAATTGAGACAGATAGATAGACAGATACATTCTTAATGATTGCAGGATAGCTGTGGTTAAAGAAAGAAAAAAGAAACTTTTCATTGGATGGCATCTTAAAATGAAATGGCTAAGACATTTTGGAATGTGCTAAGTCCTGAGGAAATGGATTAATGGGACAATAATGTGAGAGTACTACCTAAAGGCAGTTTGGTTTAAGAGGCACTTCATTTTTGATGACAAAATTCCTCCTGTGGTCTGAGATTCTTGAGTCCTTTCAGTTGACAAGTTGAAATTATTGTTTTCAGAAGTAATGGATCAGAAACTAGGTTATGAAAGTGCATTTACTTTGATGAAACCTTTTCTGTCTTTACTTTGTCTCATTTTGGTCTTGTGTGTTTTCCTCTGTTTGGTCTCTTGTGTCCTGAAAGACTAGATGTGATTAGAAGTTAAATTTAAATTGCATGGATAAATGATTAACTTATTAGAAATCACAATTCACAACTTAATTTATCACATACCTCCCTAATTTTTCACATGGTGATTACAAATGGGGGCTATATGAAAAATTTGAGACATACAAGATAAATTGCAAACCCACGTGATAAATGTACTTATCATGCACCTTTTGGCAGCTTTACCTCCTCTCTGCTCGCTCATCCATCTCTCCTGGGACTTATGGAGAAACCTATGAGCAGAGTCAATAAATCACTGAAATTTTAAAATCAAATTCTCCCAGAAATACTTTGTCCCCTTTTTGCCAGGTGGAGATTTGCTTTGTCCAGTGTCACTCCTGCAGCAGTTCTGTGGTCGTTGTCGGGTCAATGGCTTTTGGATTGTGGAATGTGATGATTCCTGACATTCCAAAGGAACACAGACTTTGCTTTCTCACACTTCTCCTGCAATATACTTGTTATACACATGGAATGAGACATCTCTGTGTGTGCCTACTCTGGAGCTAGCTGGTTCTGTGTGTAATGAAGCCTTTCTTCTGGATCATAGTTTAAATTATATTTTACATGCCTGTGACATAATTTGCAGAAGTTCATCACTGAGCTGTGCTCTAATCTACTTTCAGAGATGCTTTTCTAAAACCAAATTTCAACTTATATACAAAAACGTTATGCAAAACATATTGCAAATAATTTGACATGATAAATAAAAGATGTTTTTAAATCTATCTTTGCATGCAAACTGGGAAAAAACTTTGTTTCAAAACAACTTCAAAATAACTGGAAAAAAATTGAAAGGAGAAAAGGTAAGGGGAAAACTCAGTAAAAATAATTAAAACACAGTAGGAATTTTCTATTTTTGACTATTGTTGATATTCCAGATATATTACATATTATATATATTCTGATTATTAAAGCATAATACAGTATGTTTTTGTTCTTATTTTATCATAAATGGTTATGTAATGTGTGTCATTTATATATTATGTATGTTTTTAGATATCTCAGTATCATGTAAACTTTATAAGAGTAACTTTTTTTTCCACAATGGAGAGAGCAATGTTATAGTTCTTCTAAAAGTGGTTAGAGTTTAAATTTGTCAGCTCATTTACATAATATTTTTTCCTGTGCAGGGAAGAATGATTCCTTCATGTCTTTATATTCTTTGAGTTGTGAAACCAGATGAGAGAAATGCTTGTTTTGGCACTTCCCCAAAGAGAAATATAGATTTTGATGTTGGCAAAGATGACTTCAGCAACCAGTGCACATAAAAAGCCAGCATTTCATGCAAGTTCATAAGGAAAAAGTACAGAATAGAATAACTTTTATGAAGAAAGTCTATGTCTTACTTGGTGAATAGGTCCCTGTGCTACCATAATAATGCCCAGCTCTACAGCTACAAACACTTATTTGTTCAAAGTGAATATTAACATTGTAATTTACTATCTAATTACAATTTTATAGTAATAACTGAAAATGTGTTGTTAAAAAGCATTGCTTTCACTGCCTCACACTCTGACTGCTCTTAGCAGCACAGTGTGTGATTTTTGCCAATCTGAAAGGATTCATAGAAATCATTGATATGGATTTTTCCAAATTTGAGGCTCAAACCCTTTTATAAAAAAAATGCTTTAGAAAGCTGCTCTAAATACTCCAATATCAGAATCATGTTGCAGCTGAAAAATAATTTCTGTGAGCTTTAATGGAGCAGGATTGAGCCCTGTGATCAGTTTGCATAGCAAGTCTTCTTCATGTAAAAGGCCTTTGCATTTTATTTCTCAAGGAACAACATATCTCACTAATTTGAATGGTTCCAAAGGAATGAGTTAATCTTTCAAAAGGTTCTTATTTTTGTTAGATAATCTGAAAGACTTTTCACTTAAAACTACAGAATTAGAAGCCAATTGAAAAAAATTAGTGTAGTATTAATACTTAGAAGTAAGGCATTCATAAAATGTAGTTAGCTGGTGGTGATTATTGCTGAAGTATGGGGCTTTTTTTAATAGGAAATGATTGTAAAAGAACTGCAAAAAAAGTTTTATGAGGGATATCACTGATGTACTTAAAAAAATGCACTGACTCAATCATAACATACTTCAACAGAAAAATTTTCAGAAAAAGTTAATCTCTTAATTTCCATTTACTTGATGTTGATATAAATTCCTGTTGTATTATGTTATATTAATAACTGCTATTAGCAATAAAATAATAATTGATAATTTTGGTATGATTATAGTGCAGACTGAAAAATAACTGAGGAGTTTGAGGGTGTAAAAATCCTGATGCATCTCAGATAAAAGTATGTGGTACCTGCCAATAGATATCTCTCTTTCATGACCTAACCTAGCTAATTATAGCAGGATGCTTGTGATAAAGATGACGTAGGCCTGTAGATTTCTTCACACATCTGGACTCTGTGTGGACTTATATATACCTCTTTAATAAATATCTCTTATGGGCTTCATAGAGCTTCTTTTTTTTTTTTTTTTTTTTTTCCCTGATAGGCAAAAGAAAGCACAGTTTTGCAACTTAGTACTTCACTTCTTTAATCATAAAGCTAAAAATGCTGTCATCACTTGGCAGTCAATTATTGTTTCATATTCAGTATGAAGTACTCTGAGTTCCACTGATGGTATCAGGTTGCTGACTGGTAGAGCACACTGTGAGCACACTGTTTTTTCCCCCTGTCTGTGGATAAATGCAGTACCAAACCCCAAGCTATTGTGTGCTATTTACAGAAGAAATTAATCATTCCTTCTTATTATCAATAAGGTTCAAATGTAAATTTCCCTTAGTCAGAAGAGCTCTTTTTGTATGATATTTCCCCTAGAAATCCTTTCTGCTGGTCTTGCTCCTGAGAGAAAAGTGAAGAAGCACCATGACCATGATTTCCAATCTTCCTCTTGTCATTTATGCCATCAGAGAAGGAAAGGCACCAGAGTTCAGATGGGAGAAAGCAAGCAGTAGCTTGGGGAATAGCTGATATTTAATTGATTTTTTTTTTTTGCTTTGCTAAATTGATTGTTTTCTTGCTAAGGAAATGAACAACAGTGCACCATTCTTTATTGTTATCAGCTGATTGTACTTGTTTTACTGCACAATTTTGCCAGAGAGGGGTTTTTGCAAATTTTGTGCAGCAGAATGGGTCTGAAGTGAGTGCAAACGTTTAACGTTCACAATGCAGTATGCACAAAAGCCTATGAGAATTTGTAGATAACTTTGCCTAGATAAGCAGTTTCTGAGCCATCTTAAGATACAGAAATTCAGTCTCATGAAATTATGCATGGAACAGACTGGTGTTGTTGAAGAGCAAACTGGCATCTGTAAAGCTGGTTAGATGTAAGGTGGTGCCATTATCAGTGGAGACAGATACAGGTGGCACTGGGGGAGGACTGGACTCAAGAGAGTCAGGGGCATTTTCCAGGGGCAACAGAGATTTTTCCATCTAAGTAGAATACAATTCATTAACCACAACAAAACCAAGACAAGTGCCTCTTCTGCTAGTGAGGAGTGGGGCTCTGTGTCCCTGGGGAACACTATTCAAAAATTACTAGACAGTTGTGGAAAGGGGTCCCTGAAAAGCTAGTATGTAAGTCTGCTGGGAATCCTATCTTTTTGAGGGGTATAAAATCTTTTTGTAGGGAAATGCTGTATTGTTTCTCATTCTTCAGAGGGACTTTGTTTCTGTGAAAATCCTGCTAAGACAACTGCAGTCATAAGAGATGTTTGCTTGTAAGGTCATCTTCTGTTCAAAGTGTTTTGTCACAGAATGGAGAGGGCTACTTTCACTGCCAAAAAGCCACTTTAAATGATTGACAAGAGAGATTAGAGAGAATACAGAAATTCTAAAAAACGTTTTTTAACCTTTTAAAATGGTGCCATCTTGACAGTAGTGAATCCATGGCAGTATTTGTTAGGGACCAAGCATTTTTGGAATTGTGCTCTTTTTTTTTATTTTCTGTTTCCATTTTGGATATCAATTAACTGTAATTTCACCAGGGCAGTAAAGCAAGAGAGTAAACAGTAAATAAGCAGCAAGCAATATTAAAAACAGTAATGAACCTTAACAATATGAGTGTTATAATGTTTGAAATGCATTTATTTTGGAGCTTTGCGTGTTCTGGGAAAACACGATGACTTTGTAAATGTATTTTCTCATTTTACATTGCAAAGACTCTGTTTATTGTCCCTGGAGGCTGACAAGAAACTGACACCTGTGCCCAAATGTTTTCCAAACCTTGGCATCAACAGGCATTAGATTAGATATTGGAAGAAATTGTTCCCTGTGAGGGAACTGGCATAGGTTTCCCAGAGAAGCTGTGGGTACCCTGTCCCTGGAAGTGTCCAACATCCAGTTGGATGAGGCTTGAAGGAACCTGGGGTAGTGGAAGTTGTCCCTGCCTATAGCAGGGGTTGGACCTGTATGATCTTTAAAGTCCCTTCCAATCCAAAGCATTCTATGATTTTGGGATGGTAAAGCATTCATTGTTTTTTTGGGGCACTCAAAATCTAACAGAGAAAGGTGAAACAGAAGAGTGCACAGTTGTGCAGTCCCCAGGGTCTGGCAAAGGAGAGATTAGTGTTTTACCTGTTGATAAGCTCAAGTACTTTAAAAAAAAGTCATTTTTTCATTATAAAAGCATTTTCCATAAGTGAATATCATGTAATGTCACTTCCATGGTTTCTGTGTGGCCATATCTAAAATAAGGATAGACTTTAATTAAAGTAAGCCTGAAGCATGCACAGGTAGATTTTATTTTAAATAGGACTATCTATATAGATTATAAGAGGAAAGTTTTGTAAATGTTGTATTTCAGAAGCACTGGGGAGCAATTACAATCATCCATTTAGTGAATTTTGGTGGTCAGAAAGGCATTAGCTAGGATCAGGTTTACTCATTCATCATACCTTGTTACTTATGGATAAACAGGGTGATATGGTGTCTTGCTAATTCTCAGATATCATTATATAATGTAATTGTGTTCTTGAGAAGCTGTTGAAGGCCATTTCCAATTACCATTGTGTATAGGAAGCATAGGTTTAAAGCATTGAGGTTAAGTGTGGCACAGCACACACAAAGCAATCGGGTCACCACTGTGTGGGCTGCATTGGGAGCACGGTTATTTCTGTGTGTGTGCTCTGCAGGACAGACCAGGTTTGTGTATTGAAAGCTTGAACCCACCCTGACACTAACAAAGGTATTTGGCTTTTTAAAGAGAGAATTCTAGATGCCGAGATCACTGGGTTCATGCTACTACCCAGACGAGCTTGGGAGTGTGCCAGGAAGCTAAAAGCAGTTGATAAAGCCCAGAAGAAAAGTAGTAAATCAAAAGCAAGAAAGCTTTTGAAAAACTTAAAAAGTGGGTTAGACTTAGGGATGATCATATAATTCTGAAAAGGAGCTTGATTGCCTCACAGAGATTGCTGTGTGCCAGCATATTAATGGTCAGACCCTGAGAGCTTTGCACTTTGATTCTAATGAATGTCCCAGAAGTTTGGATGTTTATATGAACATTATCTCTGTCTAAAACAGTGATCTTAAGACCTTAACTCTACTGGGGTTTGATGTGTATCCTTTAATCTAGGCTCTGTGCTGATGGGATTATTCACATGAATGAGGTTTTGCCAGCTTAGTCCCAACATTTATGTGATGGATTATATTGATGCATTTGCTCCATCGCTGGTCAGAATTATTTCAGCTGTGATTGTGCTGCATGGACTGGAACTCCCTTTCTCAGGAGATCATCCAATAAGGAACATGGGCTAAATGCTGCACTATTCTACCTTATGAAAAAAGCAAAAGGCAGATCTCAGATCCTCTCTTCTACTACTTTTAGCTTCATTCAGGAAAGTGATCTGATACTGAACTGTTCTCTTATTAATTAAATAACTAATAAATTGCTTCAAAAGCGTGATCCCCATGTGCCACTAAGCTACTCACTAGATGCACAAAAGTTCTTGCTGAATCTTTGGGGCAAAAGAGAATTAAAGCTTTCTATAATTTTCATGTACATCTTGATGATGTGTTCTTGAAGTGTTTTTGTGACCACTTACTAATGTTCTTCTCTCTCCTTCTGTTTGGAATGCCTGTATGATAATAATGTTCTTATCATAATTCTCCCTTTCGTCCTTTTTTCTCTGAGTTTAGTCTGATCTCTTACTTGGCATTATGGGTATGTGGATGATTAATTTCAAAAACATTGTCAATTCCACTGATATGAAAAGTATTATTAGAATGCAATTAGTATGCACATACCTAAGTACCTGCTGCGTTGTAGCTTTATCCATTCAGAAATATGATGTACTTGCAAAGTCCAAGGATTTCAAACCACATCAGTTGAACTATTCCTATTTTCAGTAATGAGATTTTGAAAAGGGTCTGCATGAAAAACGTTTAAGCTACTTATACAATGGCCGATCACAGAAAGTGCCTGAAAGAATGGCCACACATTGGGAAATTAATGTAACTAAAGAGCAATTCAGACCTGAACACTACAGCAGATGCCACAGCAGTCATCACAACTTGTATGCCATGGGCTTTTCATGACTGTGCTTCTAATTTATCAGTTCTCTTGAATCAAAATCAGTTAAATAGGTAAATGGTTCATTATTACATACAGAAAACTGCATTAAAAGAAAACCTTGCAACTGGAAAGTTAGTAATACATAATTAAGGTAAGAATTAAGTTAGTAGCCTTAATTCATCTCCTTTGTCTATACTTATGGTGCTGCTCCATATTTTGTTTTGGAGATACCAGAATATAGAATTTCACTCCTAGTTCTCATGCTCATTCACTCTGTTTCCACCTTAGCTATTTATTGGAGTCATATTATGCATTCTATTTCATTTAATTCCTTCACCCAGTCTCTAATCCAATTTTAAGGTCCGTTTTTGTTTTTTTTTCCCTCCTTCACAGTAGCTTGTCTGATCTTGGCATTATTTCCAAAACTTGGAAGACAAAAAAGGTGGAGACTAAGAACATGTTGAGGTTCCCAGTGGCAGAAAAAAGTTAATGTTCAAACTGATCCTCAGGAGGATCTGCCTAGATTGAAGAAAAAATAAATTTGCTAAGAGGGCAATTAAGCTATGGACCCCCAGAGTTGTGCACTCTCCAATTTATATAGCTTTTCAAGACTCAAATGGACAAAGCTGGGAGAAATCTGAGCTGAATTCTGGACTGACCCTGCTTTGAGCAACAGATTGTACTGTAGGCCCAGCAAGGTCCCTTCCAACCTGAGTGATGCCCCAGCCCTGTCAGACTCTCTGCTACAGCAGATTGATATTAAATATTAGAGAATTGGTTTTGATTTTTTTTTTTCTCCCTCCACTTTTGAACTTGCCTAATTTGATTTATTGAAGAGAGTTGTCCCTCATGTTCTTTCCATCATTACTTTCCTTCTCTTACAATTTCAGCTTTTCCTCCCTGCCTCTGTTTCTTCTATCTTTGCCCTCAAGTTTGGGAGTGCAAAAGCATTTAAAGGAATGAATTGCCAGATTTTGCTAACCATGTCATTTTTGTTGCATTTTTGAAATGAGCTGTTTTGATTGCAACTTTGAGAAAGTACTAATAATCTGGAGGTAAACACTAAGGAGAGAAAATTGTATCCTGATGCATTGTAATTCCTTAAAGGGCAAATGAAAACTGTGGTTTAATTAGAAGTCTGAAGAGCTTCATTTCTGATAAAGCTGATTAGGGGCTTCAGCTAGGATCTAAATCAATAAAAGATTCCTAGTAAAATGAAGAGGAAAATGTTTTTAAATCATAGATGTTAAAGAGATTCTCTGGAAAAAAGCTTCATACCAGGTGTTTGTATACTTCTCTTGCCCATGGGTATGCAGTTATCTGCCTGGAGACTCCTGAGGGGAAGCTCACTCCTGAAAATATAACACACAATTAAGGAAGCAAACTCAGTGTTTAAAATAAATATTTAGATATAGATATAAATATTTAAAATGAGAGATTAAGTTGATTGTTAGGGATTTATGTAAAACAGTCAAAGAATCAACTTTATATTAGAATCTACTAATTTGAAATATACTTTTATAAGAATTTTTAAGAACAATATTGATATGGCACATTTTGTTATTATATTTGTAAGAGATTAATTTGTCTTACCGCTACATAATTTAGTTAGCAATTTTCAAAATACTGAATGAAGTGCAAAGGCATTGAAAATATTTTTTAAATTATATTTTTAAGCAATTTTGGTTTTTCCAGAATAATGTTTCTCAGTATATTGGCATTATGTGCAATACAAGAGGAATTGAGTTAGGCCCACACGTTTTTGACTACTATCCATCCTTACAACTATTTATAGATATATTTTTTTCATGTCTCAAATGTGTTTGCATTTTCTAAAAATGTCTTTGATATTTTCAGAAGCATTACTGTACCACTCACCTTCAGTAAAACTTTGCCTATTTATAAATAGTTCAAAACCACTAAGTGAGGAAGAAAAAGTATTTTTCTTCTCTGACTGGGATTTGGTTGTTGAATCTCACTTTGAAATCTTGTCCCTTGGTAAAGGAATCTGAACCTGCCTCTAAAGTTTTCATTAGTTTTAAAGGGAGAGGATTGTTTAGACAGAGACTCTGAAAAAGTGAGTTGGAGAACAAGGAGTCACTGAAAACGTCTGCAGTGAATAATCATGTAAAATTCTGTGTGTCACCAGCAGGGCTGGTGCTGGGGTGTCCTAGGAGATGGGGTGTCAGAAAAAGAACGGTTGTAGAGCCCAGTGCCAATGGTATGAGCAAAATAACATAATAATGAAAAAAGAGTGCAAACCCTCAGGCTGAGGCGGCTCCTCCCTCACGCGGCCTCCCTGTTCCTGGGCCCGGCCACGCTGCATTGGCACGGCTGATCCCGGCCTGCGCATCCAGGCCAAAATGTCTGTGCTGGAGCAAGAGGGAATTCCAGAGGGAATTATCTCTGTCCAGCTGGGAGCCGAGTGCTGGGAAGCAGCTCTGTCCCGGAGGGAGGACAGGCAGGCAGTGTCCCTGGGGGGCAGGCCGGGACCCTGGGGACATTGGAAGGACACTGGTGGCAGGTCAATGAGGGATCCCCACCCTCTGCTCAGCCCTGTGCCCAGCTCTGGGCTGAGGGAGCTGTTTAACCTGGAGGAGACTCGAGGGAATCTTACCTGTCCATCAGAGGATGGACCAGGCTCTGCTCTGTGGCGCCCAGGTATAGGACAAGAGACAATGGGCAGAAACTAGAACACAGGATAACCCTTTCACCTGAACATCTGGGAAAACTCCACTTTCAGGGTGGCAGGAACAGACTTCCCAGAGACCTTGTGCAGTCTCCCTCTCTGGAGACACTCAACCCCCCTCTGGACACACAATCTGTGCCTTCTGCTCTGGACTGGCCCTGTTGGGCACAAAGGTTGGACCAAATGACCCTCTGTGCTCCCTTGACCCATTCTGTAATCAGGAGAGGATACACAGCCAAAAGCCAATTTAATTGTGTCGGCTGGTCTTTGTGCCTTTTGAACACAAAATGTGCTGCTTCCTTCTCTCTTCTTCCTAGATCTCAGAGGCATTTCTTCATAGAAGCTCTGTATTTAGGCAGCTACCTCATCATTATTCATCTAAGTCATCAAAATTGTAAAAAGGACTAAAAACCCTGATGTGTTATAAATAAAATATGGGAAGGAGGACAGTAATAGAATAAGAGTTCATATATTTGAGGGAATACCCACCCAAAAGCTCTCCCACAGCAGTTGCAATGTTTTCTTACAGTTAAAAGATTTCAATCAAAGAATGAAGTGCAATATGATAGTAGTTGGAACTGAAATCCTATAGATGTTGTGTGACAGTATATGTACTCAATCTTCATTCAAAATTTACACAGTTTGTATTTCCTCCACTGTAATTGTCTCTGTACTGTGGCTTTCAATAGCTGTAAATTATATCTGTCATAATTGCTCTCCTTTTTTTTCTTGAATATTTCTATCCTTGCTGTAAATTGCATTTCTATTACTTCCAGTATTGATATTATGACGTGTCCACTAAGATAGCATAGTATCTGGAGGCACATATGTATCTTTTTGGAATAGTTTTCTTTCACCCTTCCCATTTTATTAGTACAGTTGATTTTCTCTTGGCTCTGAGCCCAGTTTGGTTTAATTTCTGTTTATTTTGTTCAGGATTCCAGACTTTGCTTTGAGATGGGCACTGTATAAATTAATAAATAAATTCAATATATGCTTCTTTTTAGTGGGTTGCTTGGCACATGTGTTTTTCAGAGGTTTCTAAATCTTCATAATCTGTATAAAATATCTTTAGTTACATAGGATTAGGAACAGTATCATATTTTTAACATGTACAGGGCTTCCCATAAAAATGTCACAGTTTACTAACTGTTACAGTGCCCTGGCATATAGGATACTGAAGTATGTCTTAATAGTTGGAATGTAGAATAATGGTTCTATTTAGGACAGCATGGTTTAGCTGTGGTAGATACTTTTTTTGATGCTGAAAACTTGTTTCTGCTCAGAAGGTTTTTAAGGACTATCATATATACAAATGTAGATGTTTAAAATACTGACATACATTCAGTATTGTTAAGAGCTTTCACAGGCAAACTGTAACAAAACAATGTTCAACATATTGGTTATGGTCAGTTGCATTGCTTTGGCATAACCAAAACCACTTTATTGGAAAACCACGGGCATTTCCCATTAAAAAATCTCCAATTTGCATGATAATTTTATGTCAAGGTATCAAGGAGACAGTTAAAGAAGTAGTCAGCAAACATCATGGCATGAAATTAAGTCACAAATAGCTCAGAAAAGAGAAGAGACTGCTGCTGAGGCAGGCAGCAGTTAGAGAGTAACAACAAAGTTTGTTCTTCAGGAGAGCAGGGAGATTCGAGACATGCAGAGATTTAAAATGATCATGGATAAAGCTGAGGTCATAGATGACATTTGTGACGAAAGGGGAAAAAGCTTGCACTGATGAACTGAGTAATCTCAGGGATTTCCCTGCTTATGTGACAGTTATAGCTGGTCTATGGCTGCACAAATAATTTGGCCTAACAGGCGCTGACTCAACTAGCCTAGTTCAACAAGAAGCAAACAAGTCCCTAGATTTAAAAATGATAAGTGGAATTCCAGTTGGAATAAAGGGACCCCAACCAACCCCTCTGAACCCCTATCATTGCCCAGTGAGCTGGGTGGAGTTAAGACCTTTGGCCAATCTTATCTGTAAGCAGGGGGAATTCAAAGCCTCTGTAAAAGAGGGTGCACATCAATAAATGTTGGCTGTTGCTGCATCCACCCAGTGTCTTTTCAGTTGTCTGTCTCTGCAAATGTGACATACTCATACTCAAGTCAGCATTGTAAATTGCTCTCCACACAGAGCACATTCTCTCAGTGCTCTAAACTGAATGAATAGGTTCTATGAATAACTCGTGGGTTGCAATTTCTATTGCAGTACTTGAAGTGAAGATGGGAAGAAAAGGGATGCACAGGGACAAGGATGGTGTGTTGATCAGTGCATACAGAATGAGCAGTTGGCACTTGTTAGTCACTAAGGTGGGGATGTCACTGTTGTCTTTTGTAGGTGCTCAAAACACAAAGGTGTGATACCATCCCATGATCTTCCAACTCCATATTTTGTAAGAAACCAAATTAGACAGGTGATGAACATCCACTGAAGGCAGTGTGGGAGGCAAAATAATACTCATTAATCCAGTGGGGATTAAGGTCTGATCAGAGCATTGTGTTTGTCAGCACTGAGAAGAAGGAGTGTTTCCAGGCATGTCCAAATGCAAACCCTCGGTACGAAAGGAGCTCTCCAGGAAAAAGCCATTGATGGCTGAGACATTGGCAGCCATGGTCCATAAATTGTGGGATTAGGTGCTAATTGAGCTGAGATTCTGAAGGATTTGAATTGTGCATTGGTGCTTGTCTCCTATCTAAGACTTCTAATGGCTTGTGGGTTTAACCTTAAGCCTCTAAACAACTTCTTGCTACTGTGAAGAACTCTTTCCAGATGTGGAGTTCGTTCCTGGGTAAGCAAGCACAGATATTTCAGCAAAATCTCTGCATTTAGATCCTCACTAATACATTTATCAGTTCTCTAATATCTGTGGTTTCTGAGGCCAGTCTTCTGGAGCTCTTGACCTCTGCTGGAAGAAAAGTTTTATTTGCCCGTATATGGCCCACAGAGATGGCAATAGGTATGTGCACACCATACCTTCCATGCTCCCAATTATGTTTGCTCTCTGAAAGGCTGGAAGTCCTGGATATCTCTCATTTACCTGTGTTACACTTGGATAGTGTTATTGCCTCTAATATGGCAAGCCTAAGACTAGGGAAAATAGTACCTGGGTTCTTCCAAGGTGTGTTAGAGAAAGGGCAATGAGCTGTGAGCTGCATTCACTTCATGGAGTCCTAGTATGAGGTCCTTAGTTGTACAAAGCCCTCTAGCACAACTGTCATGGTTAGAGGGAATTCTGTAGAGGAAGCAAGGCCACATTTTTGCTGATGCTGTTTCATGACATAAATAACATTTTTTAAATGGCGCTTTTTTTGGTGATTTAGCATTATAGTGTCCTTATATTGAATGGCCAATGTTTTGATGCAAGATCTTATAGGTAAAATAAAAATGAAAAAATGTGTGGAAAATTAGTTCCTAGTTACAAAATATAAGGTGTTTTAAAATTGAGAGAAAGAGGGAGGAAAGAACCATGTGTCCAGATCCACTGAGACATTAAAATATAGTGGTGCTGTGCATACAGTCTCATAAACCAACCCAAAAGTACCTTTATTCATGGAGGGAGTACATGGAAGCATTTCTTTAGAAAGCTATTTGAAATGTAAACATTTTCTGTTACTACTACTGGAGATAACCTGGTCCATGGCCACATGAATGGTCAGGAATCAGGAACACGGTGGTGAAATGGAAGAAAGAGGGCAAAATGGGAGCAAAATTAAAATGGTGCAGGGAGGCAACTCTTTGAGTGGCAATGTTTCCCATTTCTTTCCTAAGCACATCCACACTTAGTTTCCAAGAAAGCAGGAAGGACACATAGGCAAATTGCCAACCAGATGGTGCAATCGAATACGAAGAATGCTTTCAGCAGGGCAGTATAACACAGAATTTAAAAATGCTATCATTTCCTTCCTGATACAATATAGGACAAAATTCACATGGAAAGAGTAAATGTTAACTATATACTCCTGCCTTCTAGTCATCTTTGTGATTTAGCTTCAGAAAAGCATCCACCTTTGAGTTCTCCTGTGGTATCCCCTCGGCCGAAGTAATTCAATGTGTTCCAATTTTGTATTTCTTTGCAGCTTTTTCAAAACTGCCTTATTATTCTCTAAATATGTTTCTGGGAATATAAAAAATTTAACTGTTAGAGAAGGGTGAAATCCATTTTCAGTCTGTATTCTTTCAGGTCTTTTGTTGTCTATTTTCTTTTTTTCTTATATAACATGAAGAAAATAGTATTTTCCATGTAGGCTTCTGTGTAATCACTAGACAAAGATAATATCAGTGTGGAATTAGAGGCAGACCAAGGAATTATAGTATTTTTAGTGTTATGTAATTTCCAGTCTATTACTGGAATTATGTGGTGCATATTGTTTGCATTTTGTCTTTGGAATAATTTTTATTATTTTTCACTTACAATGTATTTTTATTTCACTTACAGTTTTTTTTCTTTCTATCATAATTTGTCTTTTTCAAAATCGACCTGTCTATTGCATAGATTATACATATATAGCAATACAGATTCCCACCCTTCTCTTCTGACTTGCTTTGCAATCTCAGAAGATGCATATAGAAATGCATAAAGATTTGCAGTAAGACTATTTTATAATTATTTTAATGTAATTTTTTCTTATTAGTAGCACAGTTTTGATTATGTGATTGGATGTAATAATTTTATGTCAATACATAATCAGAACTTGACAAATCTAGTCGTAATTGAAAAGAGGAAGCCACATCCTGGCAAAAATGTAGGAACCAGCCATCTGTCCTATGTCAGCCTTTTTGTTATGTATTTTATGTCTATATCTTGATGTTCTATAAATATATGTATATGGCATATCTATCCTCTACCTTAGTTCTTGTGAATGGCTTCCAAATGAGATTCAGCTGCAGCATATGAGCATTACCTTCTTGAATCTAAACAAGAGCTGCCTCCTCTTTTCTTTGCCCACTCCTGGCTGGTCTTTATGTAATCTTGTTGACAAGCATTTGTGGTCTACAAATAAATCTGGAGATAAAAGGAAGTGTATAATCTATTAAATAAATTTTTTATTAATTTATTTTTTCAAAATCAATTATTGGAACACTTTTTTGTGTTTTCATTATGTGGATTATGGAGAACCATGTTGTCATGTTTTTTGTTAGACTTACCGATCTCTGAATCTATTTGTTTAGATCAGAGAGGTTTTTTTTCTTCTGTGTTTGAAAATCTAGTCTAGACTGCAAGAAATCAAATGTGATATTCATTCTTTCCTTCTTGGAAATCCCTTTCAGTTATAAAGATTTTACGGGTGATTTTTGACATTGATGGGCATAGAACAAACTGTTGTATTCAGATTGCATTCCCTGTAGCACATGTATAACTTTATTTTTTCCCCAGGTGGGATGAAGAATATTTGAAATTTTACTAGTAATGGTAAAGTCTTACCTGACTGGACAATCAGAGACAATGCTGCAGTCCAGCTGGTAGAACTGCATTGCTGATTGAGTCAGTGTTGGGACTTTTTGTGAAATTTGTATTTCCTCTGGTGGTTTTGTCTGCTGATGAGAGAAGCTAATCTCCATTTCTCCAACTCCATCTGGGTTCTAAATGCCTTGGTCACTGTTCCCACTGTTTCAGAGTTCCTCTATTCTTTTCAGTTAAGTTAAATCAGCTGTTACTTGAGATTTTATGTACTTGTCTGAACAGGGCACAAACTTTTGTTTACATCAAGGCCCTCAGAGGTCTTTTCTTTGTCCATAGTAAGCAATTCTAGTTCCATTTTCTCTAGGTAACAGAAAACTTCACTCTTACCAAGCTTTTCTGTGAGGGTCGTCTGTTATTTCTTAGAGAAAATACCAACAGAACTAGTTGTTAACTCATCTTTGGATAAATAGAAAAGTTTGATGTCATATTCCATTTGAAAATAATGCCTTGAAAAGTTAGCTGGACAGTTGAAAATCACAAATGGCAGGTAATGTCTTTTAAAAGAACCAGAGATATGGTGTTGACATGATCACTGTTGGTAGTTTCTGTGGGGACAACTGGGCACAATGTTAAATAACAGAAGATGAGTAATTCCCAGCTTCATTTACTTCAGGTGAATTAGTCAGAAAAAAAAAAACACACAGAAGCTGAGTTAGGGATTATTATGAAAGAAGTAGAAGACAATGGAAAACATGACTCTGTAGAGCTTTGGTTTATTCTGTTTCTTCATGTTATGGGTAATTCTTATGCTCCCATTTCAGAGGGAATATGTGAAGAGTGATAAAGGTGATCAGGCTTCTGGAGCAGCTTCCATGTGATGAAGGAAATTTGACAATCTTCAGCCTGGAGTAGAATCAACTGACGGAGAATTTGATAGAGATCTACAGGACTGGGAATGACATGAAAAAGGTAAGTGGAAGATGACTGTATCTCCTTCACATGTAGGAGCTGAGCATCAAGTGAAACCAATAGGGCAGGTAAAAACAAAGGAATGTTTTTTTCCACACTCACATCTGGAGTAATGAAACACCATTTCAGATGTTGTTTAGGGCGCTGAAAGTTGTCATAGACTCAAAACTGAAACAAACAAGTTCAGTCCATTCAAAGCTATCAAATAGAAATATGCCAACTCTTCAGAAAATCCCTGAGCCATAAATGAGTGAAAACTGGGGAAGGATAAGTAAGTTTAGTAGCATTTTTGCACTTTTTTTCCTCTATTTTTTTTTTCCCTTTGAGTTCACTGTTGCTACTATGATATATAAAATTAAGTGTTTTCAATACCTCTCAGACCATATCTGTTTAACTTGTTATTTTAGGTTCAAGGTCATAGGAAATAAATAATTGTTTAGGAAAGGCAACAAAAGAAACCACAGCTTTGCCTTTCCTTTTTCTGGTGGGCAGTACTTTGCCTCCAGAATCAACCCTGCATGCACATGCATGGTGTTAATGGATGGATTTACTGGAGCTGTCAGCATTCAGTTGGATAAGACATGACACTGGGATTTTGACCATTTGTGGTCATTAAAGTTATCCTGTACTTATTATAGGATAGTGGAAATTAGCCTTGGTGTCCTGGTCAAATTCCAGCTTATGTGTCTCCTGACTTGGATATGTTGCTTTTCACCCTTCAGTGTGTGCAGCTGGTTTACTGGAGAACAGCACTGTAAAGACTCCATGTGGATAAAAATTCAATGCAGATTATTTCTTGTCTATCACAAAAAACACAGTAAACTGCAACAATTCTTTAACATAACAGGAATGCAAAGGGTATATGAGCAGTTGTATGTTCTGTAAAACAATGGCTATAATTTGCACTAAAGAGCGTCAACAATCTCAATGAATTGTGTTGAAACCAGCAGAGCTTCTTGTCTGTACATCTGTGAAGAGGCAGGTGTATTATGAATGACTAGATGTGCCTGATGAGGGTAATATTCTGAATTTTGCACTGGAATTTTACTTAAACACACTCCTTGGAATATGTAACAAAATTTCTGTAAGACAGGAGAAAACATGTCATGAGCTGGGGTTATATTCTTAGATTTTTTTTCCTCTTTTTGCATCAAAAGGCATGCACCATGTAAGGCAAGGGAGAGAATCATCTGTCTTTGGGGGAATGATTGTCCACATTCTCACTGAAAGGTC
>NC_136664.1:15063570-15183570 GCF_903797595.1 Erithacus rubecula | reverse complement strand
CGTGCCTACAGTAGTATGTGGTGTTTGTATGTGCAGGGAGATATGACTGGAAGAGGAAATTATCCCTACTGAAGACAACTAGAGATCTGTACAAAACTAACCTATAATTAGATTTAAATGTGATATGTATTCACTTTGCTTACTCTGGCTTTTATTGATTCATTTATAATGAGTTAAAAGTAGAGGGTGATATCTCAAATCACCTTAGGCAGGGCTTTATGACTGCCTCAGGTCTCACTGTTAATAATCTTACAGCTATTTACCTCCATCAGTAATGAACAAGCTCATGGGTCAGCAAATGCAACTGGACACTGATCTCTCAGGGTGGCTTTCACTCACTCTTCATCTGGAGCTGACTTTCACCTGTGGCCTAAGTGATTGGAGTTAATCTGTGTGTAGGACACTTGTCAGATATGTAACTAATCAGGAAATTAGTTTTGTGGGGAAAAATGCAATTTTTATACTAATACAAGTTATTACATGCAGTACAACACCCCTGTGAAGAGCTGTGAGAGAGAAAAGGCACGTGGCACTGTGATGCTCATGGTTACAGGACAGAATTGCAGCACAGTCCATCCTCTGCAGCTGGAACTAGATTCCAAACCAGCAGAGACTCTACCTGGGCTCAGATGCTGCTTGTCAAAACACATCCAGACTCCCAGAGGACTTCAAGCATTTTGGGTGCTGAGCTTGTGTAGCAATTCAGCTGTAAATGTCACAGTAGGAACAGATGGACATCAAGCACTTTAGTAAATCTCACTTAGACTTTAGTGAACAGAAGAATTTGACATTTTTACCCTAATTATAGGTACTGAGCACCGAAACATTTGACCACAGAGCTTTTGAAAAGCTTGTCTTAAAATATTTCCTGTTCAGAAGTGATTAGCCAATACAGATTTCAATTTAAATTTTAATTAAAGCTTATTTGTTATGTGCAGTATTAGCTTGCAACACTTTTTTTTTTTTTAAAGAAAAGATGTTATCATTATAGAATTGACTTATTTGGAAACTTAACATAAGCTTCCAAGCCCACAGAAAATATGGTGATGTGTTTCTCTTAAAATATATTTTTTTAAAGTAATTCACTGTAAAATGTTTCTTCAGTAGTACTTTAGAAATAATTTTGGATGTCTTAGAAGCCTCTTAAACACTGAATATAAAATCCAGATATGCAAAGAACTTACAGGAATACAGTTTCACTACTCAGTTTTTTAGCCATGCAGTTTGCACATGACCTGATTATCACTTTGAAAACATCTGGGTTGACTAGTGACAGGAAAAAGCATATCAGTGCTGATGTATGAAATAGCCCTGGCTCTGCATATAAATGGACACAGGGTGTCTATTGACATCAACAGATGTTGTAGGTAGGGGAGGTACTTGAAATATTACAATTTTATCTGTGAATGACTGGTGGGGTAGCTTCGCTGATCATAATACCTCAAAAATTTAATTTTTAAGAAGCGCCTGTCCAGTCAGTCTTGAATTTATTGAGCTAATGAGTGGCTTTCTTTCAATGCAGCACTGTTCTTTGCACCCTATGTCGATTGCATGGCTCTAATTAAATCCATGCAAGGGCTGTGCTTTATGCTGTTATTAAACAGCAGTGTTAAAATTGATTTAGCAGGCTTTAGAAGCAGTTACCCTGGAGAGGTGGTGTGGCCAGGAGTCACCTGCTTCTGCAGAAACAAAACATAAAGCCAGCCTTCTGCCTATCAGTTCTGGACAGATTAAAAAAATAATGTTTTGGATATCTCAGGTGCAAGGTAAGACTTCCAAGAAATCACCTGATGATTGACAAAGAGAAAAGAAAATTAAGTGAAAAACAAACCTAAAAAACATCAAAATGTGTGTATGTATTGGTTTGATGGTTTTCATTGTTGTTGTTTTGGTGATTAGAGGGAAATGGCGTGAGAATTTGGGAGGGTCTCCTGCAGTTAAGCCTGAACTCAAACCTTTGACCATTCTGGCAGATGCTTTAAATAAATCTCACGGTGCACTAACATATCCTGCTCACTGCCCAGAGGGCTGATCAGCCAGTCTCTCACTATGGGGGGACTAAATACGAAGAGTAAAATAGAGCGACAGTAGTGAAAAAGAGAATCACAGCACCAAAAATAGATTTGAATGACTTTAAAGGCATAGGTGTGACAGCCTCATGAAAGCTTGGGCACCTCTTGGTTGGCACACGAGGTATGTAACCCTCAGGAGAGATTTCTAGAGCTGATATGTGACTGCTGTGCTCCTAGGAGACAAAAATGGAGGAATACAATCTCCAGGGATGTCCATAGCTAAGCAGAAGGTAGAAATAAGTGCAGATGGAAATCTGCCTTTAGAGGAACAAGGGCAAATGCTGGAATGTCCTACTTGAGCCATAGGAGGTTCTGCTCAGGGCTTCATCCAGAGCTCATTCTTGTAGTTGAAAAGATTGTCTATTGACATTGTCAGGAAAAGAGTCCCTCCATTTCTCTTCCTTACTTCTTCCCTACCAGTCATCCAAAACCCTCTCTTAGAAATGTTTTGCCCCTGTCTTTTTAATTTTCCTATCCAAAGACCTGAGATGTATCCTTGTGGCTAACTCGTAGATCTCTCTGCTTTGTGCCTTGCATTGATGAACAATGGATGTGTTACTCCCCCAGACTAAAATTATGAGGACAAAAATACCAAGAAATAAGTCTGTTTTATCTTTAGTTCCATTGTTCACATGTGAGAGTGTAAGTTCCCAAGGGAAAATAAAAGTTTCATTTTTACCAAAAGAGAAAAAGGAGATATTATCTTGAAGTTAAAATGGTTACAGCTAGAGAAAAACAACAAACATCTTAAGTCTTGATAATATGTGAATCAGCAACACTGGGAGAAGTGTCTGCAAGATGATTTGAGTTTCAAGGACGTGAACATACTTCATTGCTCTGATTTAGTCACCCTTGGTCATTCAGAATGTAAGTGGGAACTGATCTCATTTAGGAAATCATTGAGAGGAGATGAGTCTGAGGACTTGATTCTATCTTATCTTGACACACCACAGTTAATAAAGGAAAGCAATTATTATGTTTTCTGGGATGTACCCTCATCTGAGGCATTGTTAATAAATGTTAAAGGGCTAGTTCTTCAAAGGTGTTTAAGCACCTAGCTCCCATTGATTTCAATAAAATGAGGCATCTAAGTGCCTTTAAAAATCTGACCTTAAGTGTCATCAGGAAGAAGTGAAGCAAAAGATAAGCAGGTTCTAAAAGAATAAGGGACTGCAGGCGTATGATTCTGGCGTGCTCCTGGTTATTACATTTTTTATATGTATGGAGTGTCTGCACATTATAAACCAAACAAAGATACAAACAATCCCCACTATACTGCACAAAGCATCAAATTGCTCTCTCTTCTTCAGTCATGTCTCAGACATTTTTAGAAAACATGCTGCATGGATTGAGATAAAAAGTGAGAAAACAACAAACCCAGCACTATCCCCTGTGCTCCCTTCAGCCTGTGTGACACAGCCCCCCTCTCCCAGGGCCAGGCTTGCCCCTCCTCTCCCCTTCCCTTCCCCAGTGGACTTGGTGAGCTGGAGGGGTTTGTTCACCCCACTCCGTGTGACAAGTAAACAGTTGGTCACAGCCCTAATTACAGATGCTATTTCTTTTTACTCAAACATATTATTTCAGTTAGAGGAAAATACCTTGCTCTCAAGATTAGCCTTATCGAGAAGGTACAGTGGGTATGACATGGTCTCAATGTGATAAATAGATAGATAGACAGCAGTGGCAAGCAAATGTTAAGTTTGGGTTTTTTTTTTTTCTTTTTGAGGAAAAATCCTGAACTAGAAAATATCATGTCAGTTTGTCACTATCTTTTCAGGTTTGTTGCATTTTAATACAAAATAGAAAGTGAGAGGGAAGGAGGTTGCCTTGCTGTTTGTTTCTTTCATGTTAAGCCAACTATGCTGCTTATCTACTTCTTGATAAATATTGCTCAGCTACTTCTCTTTGGGATTAAGTAAAAGGAAAAAACCCCTCTGCAGATAACAATAATTCCCACAGAAGAGATTTTCAAATTTAAAGGCTAAACTGAAATTTAAAATGATTTTCCTGGATTTCCAACCTAGATTCCCTGTCTTATTCTCAGTGCATTTGTCCTTTTAAAGGAACCAATATGTTTGTATAACTGATGTGAAACAAGCTTGACTCCAAAAAGATTTAACTTAATATCTGGCTAAGCATTCAGAGGGTAGTCCATCTGTAGAATGTACATTAAGGACCCTGGCTGGAGCGCAGCCAGTCATGTATGATATCAGGCACACAAATGTGACGTGATGCCCATATACTCTTGAGCATAATTCAAAGTGCCATGGAGCTCTATGGCTAGAGAAGCTATAAACACAGTTGTCACAAATGAGAAAGTCTACAGGGTTATATTCAGGCTGAAGAATGAAGAAGCATTAGAACCAGCCATCACATCTTAATGAAATTGTTAATTAGGATATTATGGAATTCATAGCTGAAGATAATATCTCTCCAGCAACCTTGCAGCATGTTTTAATTAACCACTTATTCTCCAAAATCGAAGGCAGACTCAAAAGTGGTGCAGAAAGCCCTACAATAATATACAAATACAATCAAAATGTTACTTTCTTTTTTCCAGTGGATGTTTTTAATTTTTTTTTTTTTCTAAACAGACCAGCACAGAACATGTGATTATAGGAATAAGTACACATTTAATCTACATAATCATCAGTCTTTCTTTATGTAAAAATGATTAGTAAATAGGGTTTTTAAGCAACAATTTAGATTAGGCATTGGCATCATAGATTAACTTATTTCTAAAACACTTGATTTTATCACTCTGCCTAATGATTTGTCTCATGATTTATTGGCTAATATGATGAATCATGTTAGATTTATTGTTTATCCTATAAATAGTGCAACAAATCATTAAACAGTGATAAAACCCAGCAGTTTCACAAGAAAGTCTACCTATGTTGTTTTCATGTACAATGTACTTGTGCTGTAAGATAATTTGATGGTTCTGTTTTCGGTTTTATGATGTCAGGTGAATAGGCATCTCTTTTTAAAATTAAATGGTTTTACAAAATAATAGTGAAATCATAATCTTATACTCCTACTATATTTATTTTATACAGAAAAATAAAGCCTAACTTCTGATGTATAGTAAACCTGTGAATTTATACACGAGAATAAATGTAATATTCTTTCTTAGAAACACCTTAAATATAATGGCAGTTTTTCATATTTCAGCATGTCAGCTGTGTTTTTCTTGCTAGGGTTTCATGTTGCAACTGACAAAAATGTTGCTTCTATCCTGATGATTTTAGAGATCTGAGCCCATCTCATTTTAGTGATGTGAAAGGGTGGTGTGGGATATTGGTGAACTGAGTATATGAAATTTGGCATTCAGATAATGGGAGTGGTCCTTTTTTTCTTAAGACATAATGGCTTCTCTTGTTGCAGACAGAGCTTAGTCTGCCTGTATACATTAGGGATGAAAGGACAGAAAATAGAAGTAATATTCTTGGAAACTCCCTGAGGTCATCAGTGGGTTAGAATAGACGCACTCATGATGATATTATATGCTGCAGGAGTAGATTTGCAGTATTTCAAATTGAATTATTTGGACTGTAGTGGTCAACCTTTATTGCAGTATAAGTAGGCTATTTACCTTCTTTTGATCTCAAGGTATTGCCACACCCTGTCTCCCTCACCTGTTGCAGAAGAGCTTGTGCCTCCAGCAGATCCATCATTCCATACACAGCCCCCCTGAAATACCTGTGAAGGGTGGTGTGCCAAGGACAGCTCCCCAGCACTTTGAAAATCCAGGCCATACTGGAAACACCAGTCTTTTGTTCATCCTTGGATGCACAGTCCCTAGCTGGTGGAGCTGTGTTGTCCCCTCCCAAGGGCAGCAGATTTGCACAGCACTTGTGACATTTGTGCACAGCCCACCAGCTCCCAACGAGCCCAGGGCTTGTGACATGAGAAGTGCAGAGGAAAACAACACCTGAGAGCCAGTGCTGCTGCTGCTGGTTGTCCCTGATATTCTGACTGCCCAGCATGCAAAGGGTCACTGGCTCAAATGCCATATCCTACCTGGGCAGCTGCATGGTGCCTGTGGCTGTAATAGGGCACCTATAATACACAGCTTTTTTTTTTTTGCATGTCACAAGAACTTGATTTGTGTAAGAGGGAACAAGATGGGATAAGCAAGGGGATTAAAAAATGAACTGTGACAAGCTTTTAACAAGCACAGCTCTTCCCTGGCCACTGCTAGGTCAGCTGCATTGGTTATTTGATTTGCTTGTTTAGCACAATGGTAAATTATGGAGAATTTGGGTATTGATTATTTGTACTTTGCCATGGGTGCTGTGCAGCCTGGGCTCTTGGACTCTGGTTACTGATTATTTGCACTTGGCCATAGGTGCTGTGCAGCCTGGGCTCTTGGACTCATCTTCTATGCCAGGTGCTTGTTCAGCTGCTTGTTCCAGCCTGTAGAAGAGCCTGAACACAAATTGGCAGAATCTATGCAGCAAGGCTCTGAAAATCATCTCCAGTGATCCAGAAAGCCTCATAGCAAGCAGAAGAAGTCCTGCTCCTTGTCACTGTGATTATGGAGATGCAGGAAGCAGGTATCCATGTGTGGCATGGCCTAACAAAGAAAGTGTGCCTTGTTTGTTAACTAACTGAGCATGTCCCTTCACTGCCCTGGTAATAATTCCTCCTCTCAGGTTTTCACAAGGAAACTGCCACAGTGCTTAAGATGCACCATGAAGAATAACATGCTGTTTCTGTGGCTTGGACACCTATTTTATTTGTAGAAGAACACTGAGCACAGCCCAGCAATTTCCCAATCCTGGGTAACTGTACACTTTTAAAAATGTGTGGAAAATATCACATTTCCTTTCTAACCTTCCTTTGTAGTGCTCTAACCTAGCTATATTTGATCTCTTTGTGTTTTATTGGTAATTTACTTTATAAAAGGAAGAAGAAGGAACAACAAATACCAGCCTTTGAAAGCTGGTAAGCAATAAAACTTCTATGGCTATTATTAAGGGAAAACTGACATTGTTCGTGGGTCAAAGTCTGGAATGAACTAAGTTAATTGAAAAGTAGGCAGTAAAAAAGATGGCTATTTAGGATTGATATTTTGGTGTGTCCAACAATTAAATCCACAAAGATGATCTTCATGGCAGAAGCCAGCAAAGAAAATGTGTTTCTCCATGCATTTGTTCCTCCATGTGTGAATGGGCATCACAAATCTGTCCTTTGGTACAATGCTCTTCCTTGAAAGGGTGCACCCCATGGTCCAGCAGCAGAGTAAAGCTGCAGGTCTTTTGAGTCTCTGGTGTAACCCTGGGCACTGCTTCCACTGATTTTACTGCAGACAGCCCTTTTAGTCCTCTGAGTTTTTCTAGAGATATATGATTGTTTATCTTAGAGGAATCTCTTGGGAAAGTTTCCTGGAATTTCTCTAGATCTGGAAGTAGAGGAATAGAAATCTGGATTAAAGGAAAGGGGCTTTATATTAATAAAAAAGTCCCATTTAACACAGGAGGGGGAAGTGGTTTATTATACTGGACCAAACAGCTAGAAAGACCTTACTTTATAAATGCTGACACAGGCTTATCTCAGAGCAGGGTAAAGGTTATTGCATTAAAGGTTTCAAATCTGGGAAATTCATGTTCCTAGAGTGGGTGCATAAATCTGAGGCATTTTTAATCTCACTATGTAAATAAATCTCATCAGAAAAATAAAATTGTATTGCTTTGATTCATTTGCCATAAACCCTTTTAATTTGATTTTGATTGATAGCTAAACCCCTTGCATTAGAACTTTTTGAAAAAGTTTCAAGACAAGCAATTACTCACTTCCTCTAGGTAACACAAAGTTTTCAAACTTGTGAGAATGTGTTACTCCTGTATAAAATATAACTGGCAAATATTTTTTATATTGTAAATGCATTTTGGTTTTATCTTTCACAGCTTTTGTTCATCTTTCATGCCAGGCTTTCAAACTCTGCCATGTGACTGACTGATGTGGTAAGTGCAGTTAATTTTAATTCTGATTTTTAGGACTGGGTTTGTCAATCAATATTGTTCACTGGAGTAATTCAGTAAGTGTCTCTAATTTCTTAGCTTTTTTTTTTTTTTTTCTCTCTCTCTTTCTTTCTCATTTCCTTAATAATTTAGAGGTGAAACTTCTCTAAGAGCTACCTGTCAATTTGGTGTTCAGAAATTGAAGGATGAGTGGCTGTTGTTTGCATCCCACACGAACACAGCTCTGGTTTGGCAACAGTGATTGTCAGTAGATTGCCATTAAGTCTGTGCTCTTACCCCCATTCAATAGGCAGCCAAGATGCCAGAAAAACAGAGCAAGCTGCATCTTCAAGGAATAAAAGCACACAGGGAGCACGGGTAACCAGCAGTACATGCTCCAAACCAGACAGATCAAATTAATTCTGTGAAGAGGACTGGATTATATAAACACATTACATATGCCAGATATTGATGTAGGACATTATTCTCCCTTATTCACAGGAGATTCTGCTAGTGTCAATAAGAGGTTTACAGAAAGATGTAAAGTGTCATCATCAAGTAGTAACTAATGTTTTAGTTAGCACCATTATTATTTCATATGCAGCATTACCTGATGGGAAAAACCCATTAACTTTAAAACCATGGTTGTGTGCTCTGTATTTCTTCTTGTTTGTTGTCCTTTCAACTTCTCTATCAGCTTTTAACATCAATCAACAAATTCATCCTTTTCCACGTGAATAATGATCCCCTGCTGACTGGCATGTTTGTGTGGAGAACAAGGAGAGCAGCAGAGCTGATCCTGCAGCACCCCTGTTATCTAGGACACAGAGCTTGGATATTCAGGGCTAACATCCAGAGCAGGTAGACTAAAATTATTCCATAATTCACCTAAATGGTTCTAGGTTTTTTGCTTATGTCCTAGCACAGGAACTTCAGATTCCCAATACCCACCTGCTGTGTTCCAAGGCCCTTCCAGACCCCCAGCTGCGTGTGCAGCAGCTCTGCACATCAGGCCTGCAGTCCAGAAAGATGATCCTTTTTTTTCTGCAGCCAAAATTATGGACTTGCCATGTCAGTGAAGATAATAAGAACTGACTGGCCTAAATTGGACTTGTATTCTTAGTGTGTTTTTGGCAGTGTCACTGCTGTCCCTCAGAAGCAGCCCACATTCCATTCCTCCTCAACACCAGCATTGGGGTAGATGTGTCCCAGACGTGCAGGGTGCTGACACTGCTGCCAGCAGCAGCTCCCTGCAGAGCAGAGCATCCTCTCCCTGCTGTGCCCCTGCCCTGAGCCCACAGCAGGTGGCTGGATGTGTCCCTGTTTCTCTGGGCAGATGGAAGTTGCATGTGAGCCCCTGGAAAGCAAAGGTGTTTTCCAAGCACCATTGCAGCGTGGCACTGCTGAGGCTCCTGCAGCACCTTTTCCCAGTGCCTTGCTGCAAGTCCTTGCTTGCACCCCGTGGCTGATTGTTGGCTACCACAGCTGTTATTGCTGCTTCCTCCAAAGCCTTTCCAAGCAGCTGCTCTCTGCCTCAGGTTCTAGTAGGGTTTTTTGCTGTCTCTGAAGATAAGAAAGGATTGTGTTCTGAACCTTTGTTTAGATGCTAAAACAAGTTCTGAACTCTCTGGCTGGTCACTAGATGACTTTCAGTGGGGGATGCAGCCCCAGCATTCCTCCTTGTGAAATCCAGAGTGATGCTTTTACTAATATTTTGCTCATCTGAACTCTTCCCCACTGCCTTCCCCCACCCCCCAAATACAGAAAGAGTTATCTAATAAATATCCAAGTGTGTTCTAGCTTTAGAGATGACACACATTTAATGTGGCTTATGCTATATTATTCTTGCTTAACTTTGAGCTTTTTATTTAGCATTCCAGTTTAGCAGTGGTATTCCACAGGGGATATTGTTGGCTTCCAAATCTTTTGTCAGAGTAATTGAGCATAACATCTCTGCAGGTTTGTGTTTCAAAAGATGCATTATCTTTTCTTGTCCATTTGTTCTAGCCAGAATATTCAAAACTTTTAGTTTTATGGATCCTTTGAAAGAATTTGAGGTTTAGGACTGATAATTTACGTTTCTGCTGAATTTGCAACTCTGCATGAGATGATTAATACACTTCTCTCCATAAATAAGAAGAGATGATATCTGTAAATTGGTAACAAAACAGAAGAATTTCATTAAATTCTGTATTTTGCAAGAGACTTCCATCCTTTTAAATCTTTATAAATTAAACATCATCCATGTCTGGCTCACTGCAGAATGAATGTCACATATAAGATATCTCCCTTAAATATTTTCTTGAAAGTAATCTATATGATTTACAACATATTGCAATTAACATTGACCTTTTGTCTGCTTCAAAAGAATGTGAGAACAGTTTTTTGACATCAAAGAGATTTTCTAAATTTCCAAAAATATTCCTGATGAAAGTTGTTCAGACTGGGAAAAATATGTCACCTTCATTTAAAAGTTATGGCACACTTGATGGATTATCTGCCTCTTTCCTAACCTTAGTTCATGTACAAAAGTGAATTTAAAAATACACTTGCACGTAATCATCTTTTAGAAAATGCAGATCCTCAGAAGTCAAAACTAAGAATCCTGGACTTCCTGTTTAAGATCAACTGACAATTTATTCAAGATCTGGAGGCTGCTATTCACTCTCCCATTTCTTTCCAGCCACTTAATTGCCAACGCACAGCTGCAGCTGATATCCCAATAAATTCTGTACCTTCTTTCATCCAAAATGTAGTAAAAAACAAAGAAAAAAGGTCAATTTTCATAAAAATCTAGATTCAACTTTATTTTACAGTTTATTTGTATCAATATTTTGTTCTGCTTTGCCGTTAACCAACAGTTAGCTGTGGAAATGTTTGTGGAAAGCAGACAAAGGGTCTGTGAATAGGAACAAATTCTTTAGCACAGCAAGACATAGAGTCCTGCTCCTCTCTATTTGCTTACTCTTTGCTCTTCTCTACTTTGGTCCCCTCCTAAGGTTAGGAAGGCTGCTCTGCCACAGTGTCCTGCCAGTGTGTGCCAAGCTCAGGCGCTGTCCCTCTGGGCACTTGGCTGGAGCAGACTCTGCAGCAGCCCTGACTTTGATGGCCAAGTATTAACTGTTGAGTCGAGGGAGGGAGGAGAGATCAGAGCTCGAGTTAGGCCAGCTGCCAGCCACACTAAAATTACTCCTGTAACCACTCCAATATGTGTACCAGAATTTAGGGACTCCGATATATTCAGACAGAACAGTTTTACACAAAGGGTAGTTGAAATACAGTCTGGAACAAACTGCCGAAGTCAGCAGTAGAAGCAAATAGTGTAAATCAGCTCAAGGAGGAGTTTTTGAAGAAAGCAGGGGAAGAGCACAGAGCTACTAGCTTGAAGTTCAAGTTTCAGATGATGAAACACAGATTGATTTGTATTTCCTGAGGTTATAAGGGCAGGTCTTCATGGACCATATCATTTTCTTTGGGCAGTTAAATGTTCCTATGTACTTTTGTGCTGTGTTTCATCCTCTTTCAGTTTGGAGTGTTGCTTCTTCCCCCCCTCCCACTCTATTGCTTGTACAGTCTCTTTTAGATAAGGTCTTGCAGAGGGGAATGCATAGCACAGACCCCCTGTTTCCTCTCATCTTGGTGAACTTCACCAAGGCCAGTGTAATCATTTAATAACAGTGGTGCCATCAAGAGCACTTTACATAAATGTGCCTGCATTGTGTTGTTTCCTGGGAAGGGCCTCCAGACCATGATAGAATATGTATGTGTGTAAAGAAATTTTGGCTATGAACTGACAAATGGAAGTGTTTTAGCATTTCAGGAAATCAAACAAAGTGTTTTAGCATTTCACTGATCTCAGAGCACACTGCAGGTGAGAACAGAACAGAAGCAAGGAGAGAGCAGTCCATTGTACTGCTCTTCAGTGATGAACCTTTATTTTGTCTTTGTGGCCACTGATGTGTTGCTCCTAAGCAGAAAAATCTTGCCAGGAAACATCTTGGGTTTTGTTGTTGATTTTATTTTTTTTTTTTTTTAATATCAAGCAATCTATAAACATAGTTGTGCATATAACAGGGTCCCTTTGCCCTCTCCCACGTTTGTGACCCACTGACTCATCTCTCTTATGGGAGTCCTGGGCTGACTCCCCTGGAGTCATTCTTGTGAAAGGCTTGGGAAGAGCAGTCACGGGTCTGACTCTGAAAGGTGTTGTCTTCATAAACTTTTTGTCATGTCAATATAAGCTGAAATTTTTCCACAGCTTGGCTAGGCAGATTTTGCCTTGAATTTCACCTAGACTTTTCTTACTTTTTTCAATAGTTCAATGTCTTAAAATGTTATTTACTAATAATACATGAGAAAAGAGGATTGTATTTTATCACAGGCTTCAGTTTCTAAGTCTCAGATTGTAGTATGTAGCTTGTTTGTGCAATGTTTTTAGCAAAAAATTCTCAAATGCAAAAGTTTCCCCTTATTTTCTAAATATTTTTAATTGCAGATCTGAAAAGTGAAGCACAAATGTCTTTATTTTTATGCAAGAGTCCAAAATACAGCTTGTTTTTTTACTGAGATTCCCTGTGCCTTGAGCATCTTGTTTAAAGTAACATTTCTTTTCACTGAAATCTGGGTATTTCCAATATCTTCTGCCTCAGCATAGCATTAAAAAGTGCTCTTTGTTCATTTGTTACTATGCATATAGTGCAGGAAGGCCATTAAATACCTTTTTAATGATTCCCACATACTTCCTGAATTTATAATCTCCTTGGAAGTTAGACATGCAGTTTCATTAAAAAAAAAAAAAAACCAAAAAAAAAAAAACAAACAAACTGGGGGAAAAATAAATAAAATTAAGTGAACTTGTGAATGACCATACAGACTGGGTTCTTGCTTCACAGAAATTCATAACCTGTGCTGGCACAATGCTCTCTGCCCTGGATGTGCTGGTATTGTGTTTAAAGCCCAGCAGAGCAGTAGCAGCAAGACAGAGCTGGCCTTCCAGGAATGGAGCAGCCAGATGATTGGATCCCATTTCCCACAGGTTCCCAAGTCTGCAGCTGAAAATGCCTTGTAACTCTATTAGGAAAGACCTACGTGATCAATAGAAGCAACAAGGCCACACAAGTACATCTTGGAGCACGGTGAAAATTGCACATCCTCTGGTGCTCAGGGGACTTCATATTTTTCAGTGATTTTCTCACCCCATTCCTTGCCCTTGTTTACAGAGCACTTGTTCTGTCTCATGCAGCTTTATTGCAAAGTGTAACTGGACTTGTTCATTACCATATTTTAGTAAAAAAAAAATCAGTGCCGTACTTTTCTTAAGGTTTGAGTAATATGGATGATTTTTACAAAAGTTCTCTTTAGTTTTGTGGAGATTGGTTGATATTTTGATGTGGCATTATGCAGTTTCAAAGAGAGGGGGCCTGCACTGGTGAGAGGAGAGGGCAGCAGGGGCTCACCCATGTCCTTTATTTGAGATATTTGAGACAGGAGGACCCAGGTGGCAGCCAGGGGGATGGACCATGGGCTCCATGGGGGCAATCACAAGCCACGAGCTCACAGGTCACTCACCCCAGATGTTCTGAGGGTGGATCTGAGATGATGTGCATCTAAGCTCTGAAGTTGCCTCATGGCAATTTTTTTTCTCAGAAATTTTCAGAGCTATCTCGTTTTAGTGACAACTAAGAGACTGCTTGTTCTTTTGTGTAATTATTTTTAATTTGCTATTATGCACACAATAAAGCATCCTGCTTAAAACTTTTCTGTTTTTTAATGTGAGGAAAACAAAACACTTGCTGTGAGGTGTACAGGGAGTCTTTTACAGACAGTTTATTTAGCTCAGAGCAAATGAAAAAATAACTACTTGACTAGGTTAGCTTTGGGTTCCCTCAGGCTCTTTGAGATTAGTTTTAGATTCATATACTATGGTCACTCATTGACCAAGCTGCTTCAACCCTTATACATATCCAGCAAAGTATCATTTCCCTCAGGCATGGTTTTCTTTCAATCATATTTAGCAAAACCATTAAACACACTTGGGACTTGCACTGAAGAGAGAAACAACTTCATATGTTCACAATTCAGAGCAACTTTCTTCTTCAGGAAGTTCAAAAAATTTGGTTAGGTCTCAGTTTTTCAAGACTTTAGTTTGGTGCTCTCTAAAAGGGTTCTGTATAACTTTCCCTTTAAAAATTGTGACAAAAATCACTAGGAATAATGCAAGAGTGATTTAATTTAAGTTGGTACAAAAATGTTTTATTTCTAAGCAAACAGAAAATGAAATATTACCTACTTTTATTTCCAGGAGTTTTTGACAGTTGATACAATGCTGGGATGGGAAGCAAATGCTACACTGATTGCTGTTAATCTTTTTAAGAGCCCTTACTTGACCAGCCAAATTTTGTTTTCAACAAATCCCTAAACCATGAGGGTTTCAGCTTTGATGTTTTTTTAAGAAATCTCTTGACACACGTTCCCACCTTCCCCTCTGTCCCCTAATAAGTTTGGAGCAGATGAGCATCCATGGGAGAGGATGAAGGGTTTCCACAGATAAAGGGTGTGGGGCAGGGTGGTTGGGTCCCTCCATCCCTGGCATTTGGCTGTGCCAGGGCTCTGATCCCCCACATAATTCCCTTCATGTGCAGAGTCATTCTGGCTCCAGTTCAGGGAAATTCAACACAGGGAGAGTGTGTTCACACACAAAGGCTATATGTAGGACTTGTTACTGGACCCTAAATTTGGATTTGGGAAGCAGTCCCAGATGGCCCGTTAAATGAGTATTTTTGGTTCTTAACTGAGAAAGAGTCACATTAAATCCTCTTTATTGAACATGGATTTATAGAAAATACTCTTCATTTGAACAGCATAGCTTTGAAGAGAGTAGAAATGCATGTGAGAAGGAGGTGTAGGGCTTTTTTACGTGCCGTGTGTGGGTGTATTTCCCTGTGTACAGAGATTGTGGGAGAACGGTGAGGAATTCTTTTTACTCTCATGGTTATCTATTTTGGATGGGTGTCTATGAAAGAATTATCACCCAAATTATCCAAGAAGTAAATTATGCTCTCCCTTCTAGACTTAATACAAATTCTGTGCCTGACAGGCTTCACTTAGGAGGTGGGACTCACCACTGCACTTTGACTACTCAGAGCAGAAATCTCTGGTGACACTCCCTCCCTCTGCTTAGCCTGGCTGGATTTTCCTTGAACTCTCTTGGATCTCTAACACATGGAAGCATGCACACACATTCTCTCCTGCTCCCACCCCCTTCTTTCCCTGTATGGATATCATCTGAACTCCTTAAATCTTTTGGTTTAATTTTCTTTACCAATAGCAGTGGAATTTCTTAGGTTTATATTAAAGATGCCATGATATCTTATATCTGTAGTTTTAGAACTTTTACAGGTCTGTCTTCTTTTTCACAACTGTTTTGATGTTCATCAAATAGCTAAAATTCAGAATGAGAGGAAAATTGTAGACCTAATTTTTGCTAAATTAGAAAAATTCCCACTCTAGAGGAGTAAGACTAGATTTTGAAACTAATATTTCTGATTATTTTCTGATTTGCCTAAGATCACAATCTATGTGTTATAATAACTGACTACAGTGCAGTTTTAAAGCCTCTAATTTCAGTCTTCTACCATTCCTCTTTTCAATTGTGCATCTTGTCATCTTCAGTTATTAGAAATTCTAAATTTCAGCAGTGAAAATGCTAAACTATCTCTTCTAGTAGTTTTTCATTAATGTTTTGCGATTTGATATTTCATTGTGTGTAAAAAATCATGAGACATTATAGTGTGAAAAGTACTGTATAAGTTTTATTATATTGTTTACAGCACTGAAATCCTGATGATTTTACAGCAGTGAAAATTAGAGATATTCTTCTTAGAGGTAAAATAATTAGGGGGTTAGGTGAAAGTGAGTACAGTTGGTGTGTTTGATCATGCAGAATATCAGACTTTTTGAAACCTATTTTTGGTTGTTTCCTGTTATAAAAACAGATTATTCAAACTTTCATCCTTTTAACTACAAATTAGCACATTTGATCTTATTTTCTGGAATTTCCATAGTACACATGGTAGGCTGCAGCAGGCATATTGTCTCTGGAAAGCCTTCATATCTTCTGAAAATATTAAATGTTTTAGAGAGACAGAGAAGAAAACTCAAAGTGAAGGTAATGCCCTAATTGCTCCTTACATGTGCACCCGAAATAAGTAACTGAAAATGTCTTAAGGTTTGAATTTTTAAAGTGACAAAGCTTAGTTCTGCCTAGTGATGTGATGACCCTGTGACAGCATCTTTGCCTCCACATCACTGCACTGATTTTGTGTCTTCCAAAGGCTGAAGGCAGATCATGGTGTCCTTTTTTATCCCTGGTACAATATCACATGATTTAAATCACTGACAGGAGCTTCCAGTCTGATGATCCTTGTGCTTCCAGTTTGGAAACTGGAAACACTTGTACACTTAAAAGTTTTTTGTTTCTTGAGGGGTTTTTTGTTTTTGTTTGTTTGGGTTTTTTGTTTTTTTTTTTTTTTTTTTTTTGTAGTTTTTGGGGGGGTTTTTTGTTTGGTTGTTTGTTTTTTTTTTTTTTTTTTTTTTATTAAAAGCTGATTTTGTTGTAGATCCCCACTCTCATATATGAACAGGCTCCTGGTCCCTCCCAGCACCACCTGTGGTCAATAGAGGAAGAAGCTCCTGCAGAAAATATTTGGGAGAACCTGCATGCAGATCCTCTTCTGTAGCATCAGCAAGAGGATTTTTCTCTGCACTCACTTCAGTCTAGAAACCAACTGACCCAGCCAGGTACACAAAGTTGAGCTCTGTGAAGGCTCTGTTCATGTTTCATCATAGTTAGCCTCAAAACCTGGTGTTTAATGATGTTTCCTCAGAAAAGATACTGACCCAAATGTAGTTTAAAACTTGACATGAAGATACTTTATGAATGTCTGTGTTGAACAGAATCCAGGCAGAATTTCTCCCTCTGTGTTTGTGTGAAACAGGAATCTGAATTCAGTCACGTCTACACTTTGGGCTTGTAGAAATTAGCACAAGGAATAATCCCATGTTTTGGAGTAATTTTTGATGTTCTCCGTAATTAAAATAGTTCTGTGTTGCATTCAGGCAAAAACTATGCTTTGGCAGTGTGGTGAAACATTAGAGAATTCTCCTCAAATTAGTTACAGAAATTGAATGACAGGACAAATTAAGAAGAGGCAGGAGGGGGTGAAATATTTTATTTTAAAAATACTCCATAAAGACAAACATGTAGTAAATTATCAAGAGTGCCTTCTCAGTTATTCATGGAAACATGTCTGGAAAAAAAACATGGGCTTGGCTTGTTTATTATTTGGCAACATTTTCCAGTGTTTTGTCAGCTCCCCACAGGCTGCTGTGCATGGAGCTCCTTGGGAGGATCACCAGAAGGCTTTGAGGAAACCTTCAGAAATGACCAGACATGGAGGAGAATGACAGAGCAAGGCAAGGAGCTCACAGCTGAGCAGCCCTTCTGCAAACCCTTCCTCCCCAAAGGGATAATTCTGCTGTATGGAGGGAGAAAATTATATATAGAGAACTATGGATCTACCTGCATACTGTCCTGAATACTTCAAAAGCTGCAGTTAAAAGTAAAAGCCAAACTTCCTCTGCACTTACAGCAGGTGGTATTAATTTATGTCATTTAGATTAATAGCAGTTGTTGTTTAACAATAGCTGTTGATAAACTAGCATTGGTTTAACAATATGCAAAAAAAACTGCATCTAAACTTGGAGGGGGGGAAGCAGGGAAAGCAGCCAAGTGCTCCACCCAGATATAGATGTGTGTGTATATATCTGTATATATATGTATTAATTCCTCTGTCCACACACAGAAATGTTGACTTCATTATGTTTATTGGGAGTGGTAAAAAACAGCCACTTGCAAATTCACTGAGACAAGGAACACCAGATTTGGTCTATATTTTTTTTTTTTAATGTTGCTTCCAACCACAATGTAAGTGTTAGAAAGGAGGGGGAAGCTTTCCTTTTTTTGGAAATATATTGAGTTTTATTCCAATAAATGCTTCTAGCTCAAAGACATCCCTAGTTAAACCTGGTAATCTGTGAGTGGAAGGGCATGTGCTGGCAGAAGAGAGCAGAGCTGTGAAAAGGATCTGTCCTTAGGACCTGTCTATCTTTTTGTTCATAATAAAAGCAAGGGAAAAAAAAAGAAGCAGTGTTATCAGTACACTTCTGCAAGTGAATTAGCTAGCACAGATTTGATAAAGCTTATAAACCCTCTAGAGCAATCGTGACAGTTTGCTGGCTTGGGCTTTGTCTGCTGCCAGTTACTCCTTGCTAGTGGCACTCTTTATTTATGCTTCAGTACCACGTTATCCTCTGGGCTTCAAACAGAAGGGACCTGTCTGTAAGTGTTTTGGTTGTGGTGTTAAAAAATAAGAGTGCAGCAAAACACATGCAACAGTGCCCAAGCTCTGTTTCAGCCAGCTTCCCTTCCCTTGCCCTGACTGTTCCGTGCACACAGCGTGCCTGGGGTGGTGTATGTCTGCCTTCCACTAGAGAGTGTCACAGAGTTATTTCAATGAGTGAAAAAAGCCAAATGGATGCATTATCTGCTTTGTTGTAGGTAAAATGCAAAAGTGGTGTGACCTCAGGAACAAGAGATAGCTGTGCCTGCCTACATGTTTTCCATTTTCTAACTAGTGCCATTTATTCCTCAATCTGCAGCTGAAAATGTACACACTGCAGGAGGGAGCCACGTTTTCATGCACACCAGGATTTGTTTTTTTCTGTCCATTTGACAATGTGTACACCTAAATGTTATTGTAAATGTACCATCTGACACTTTTTTGCTCTCTTTTGTCCTCAAATTAAATTTATACTTCAAAATGGTAACATAATTCTGGGGCTCATTATCACATGCATATTCCTAGCACAAGGCATTGGCAAGCAGAGTTTAGATTTTGGATCAGTCTATGTAAAATTCTACACATGGGAATCTTGGGAAAAAGTTGCAGTCCATTAGCAAATTCTCATATCTGGACTGAAGATGTAAATGCACAAGTAGAGAAATTGAAAAATGGTGTTAAGTAGTCAGAAAGTCTCCAAAGGGAGACGTGGACAAGAAGCTACAGTAATAGCAGTAGATGGCTGTTATTATAGAAAGAAAAACTCAAAACTGAGGACAATAGTAACACTCCGAATGCATAAAGTAATTTTTACAGCCTCTGAAATTTCACATGGAAAGGCAAACACAGAAAATATTGTTTTTCAGGTGAGTCATATCACTGAATAGCACCTATTCTTTTTTCCTAAATGAAGGACTATCCATGAGGATACTCCATTTAAAATAATAAATTAAAAAATCTGAGTATTGTGCTGTCCACTTCAGTGCTTCAGCTGGGGTTTAATCATCAAGTTTAGGGGGGCTTTCCTGGCCATGAATTACAGCAAACTCTGCAATTTATTTGTTTCTGATATAGATGACTGATCCCTCTTTTCTCCCAGGTTTGTGGTGCATGATCAGCACCTGTGCTTGAGGTACAGTTTTCCTTCTGCTTTAGTGAATGTGACACCTCAGGTGATGCCAGCAGGGACTGTCCTTTGATGCCATCCTGTCCCCAACTCTGGGGACATACAGACACCTCACCTTTATTCCCAGATGATTTCCAGGTTACAGCAAGAATTTTTAAGGCTCTGGAGAAGGCCAATGCAGAAGAAGCAGGGCCAGTCAGGCTCAAAATCTTCCCTTCCTTACCCTAGAGGGGTGAATTGGTCCCCAGCCCCCTCGGTGATACCAGTGGGTAGCAGAGCACAGACAAGGGGGACCCAGAGTGCAGAGCATTAAAAAGGGATTTATCTTGAAAGTAAGACAAAGCAAGGAGTACAGTGTGAGCAATCATGTCAGGTCTTACTACAGTGAGGTGAGCAGCAGGCCAGGTTTGTAATGTCAGTGAGAAACCTTGAGGTCCTGGGAGTTAAAGATCCTGAGGTACATCTTGATAAGGAATGTATATGTGACACTCTCGGCCTGTTCTTAGAATCTTCCAGTTTGGTTGAGCTATTTAAATACCTCTGCAACTATTTCACCTCTGTATTTCCATCCTTCCCTAATGGAAAGGTGAAATGCAAGTAATACAATAAAATCTATTTGATTTTGCTAAAATGAGCTGGAGCTGCTACTGCATTGGAAACTTGAGGTTGTAAAATGGATTTGGGGAGTCATGTTGAAGCAAAGGAGGGATTTTTCCTTTATTGCCTGATATTCATTGCCAAATGAAGGGAAATGCACACCTGTGGATAATTAAAACAAACTTGAAAGAATCTACAGGCCCTCAACAAGCAGGTTTTAAGTACAGAGGGGTGGATAATAATAAATAACAAAGAATCTCCATGTTGCTGACCTGAGCAGACACTGCTTTTCCAGGGGCAGCAGGAGATGCAATTCCTCAAGCCACCTTCTAGGGCCCCTACTAGTGAAGGTTAAGAGAATTACCAATGTCTATTTATTTCTAAAAAAAAATAGAGGAAGTCTATGGGTGAGCTTTGAAAAGAAAATTTTGATGAAATTCTTTTTATTCTGTTTTCTAGAACACATTGAGGCATCAGCACAACCATAGTTACAGGATGAGGGAGAAGGTTCCTGTGGCTCAGCAGGAAGGTGTGAGAAGCACTCTCTTTATCTCAATTTACCCTTTATAGTTAGAATTGAAACCATCTTTTTTTGATCTACATAGAATGTTTAATTAATGTATGAGAGCTGTGTGACCCTTTGTAAGGAATCTATGAAAGCAGATGTATTTATTAATAACCAGGTGGCTGTTTTTCACTTTGTCTTCTCATATTTAGTACCTTAAAAAAAAAAATAGATTAGAAATATTTTAGGAGCTTTTTGATAAGAATTGATACCTCATTACTGAGCTGCTGTAGCTTTGAAGGATAGCTTATACAGCCATACTATGTGCACTTTATGGCATGAGGGATTTCTAACAGTCAACAGAAGTTCCTTCTTGAGGACCTGGAAAGAGTGTGATCTAACTCCTTCCAGTTAATCATGAACCACAGAGCAAGCACTGAGTAAACTGATAGCATAAATTGAAAGGTCACAGCCTGTATTGAGAGAGGCTGTGGTATTTTCCTCTTAAAAGAGTCATGACAATTCATTTTGATCTCTGTCATAGGACTGAAGGGGAGATTGTGCTGAGCTGGAGCTCAGCAAAAGGGGCTGGGAACCTCCCACACATCCCCTGTGCCTTCACCACCCTCCTGCTCCTCACAGCAGAGAGCAAATGCTGCTCAGGCTGTGTCACAGCTCTGTCCTCATCCCCCATTGTGGGCTGCAATTCATTGAATCCTCGATGGTTTAACTTTGGTGTGCACCCCAGTGGGTTTGAGGGGCACTCAGTGAGGTAAAGGTTGCAGAAATGTCTATTCTCCTTTGGATTTCTCCCTGGACCACAGGATACCTTTGGCTTTGCACTCAGTGAAACGTGTGTATTTGTCTGTCATGACCATATCTGATGGGGCAGTGGGAAACAGAGTACAGAAATATTAATATACAAAATATATTAGAATTTGATCTACTAGTAGAATGTGTAAGTTAGCAAGAGTATGTCTCTGTCAGGATGAGATAGTCACTTAAAAATAATAGAATTTGTGCTTCAATATGAGAAAACTGCAAAGCTTTAAAGCCAAGATGTGTGTTTACCTGTTCTACTTTTTTCCCCCCTTTCCCTGAAATATCTCTTCATGCCAGGCATTGCATTTCCTCCAGCCATTAGAGTTACTAGTTTAAACAGGAATAGATATGTAGGAGCATATTCATGCTGTACACTCCAGGGCAGGTGAATTTACCTCCAAATGCTTTAAATGTCAAATAAGATTAACCATCTGCTAACCCATCTAACTATTCACTAGAATTCTGCTCCCTGGCACAATAGACAAGGTAACAACCCCTCTTGCTGCCTGGGAGTTGTCCAGCAGATGGTCAGCAAAAACAAACCAGTGTTGGATGATGGGACCATTTTACATGCAATAATATTGTTTTCCTGGATGAACAGCAAACACTGCCCAAAGAGTCCCACAGAAGAATTACTATGTGTTTTACAGAAGCTAATGGCCAGGCACTAATGTACCCACATCTGTATTTAGATGGAGAAAACAGTGATATGTGTGTTTAAAGACCCCAAATGTTGCTAGCTTTTTTTTTGTTTTTTTATTTTTTTATTTTTTTCCAGAAATAAAGGTAAGAGCAAACCATGATAACTGAAAGTTTGCTCCACAATTTAAAAAGCAGCAGGAAGAAGGGAGAGATATTCCTGTTTCCACATATAAAAAGACTACTTTGAGTATAGCACAGTTCTACTTGGTTCAGAGGAAACCAGATTCCCTGGTTCCTCAGCTTCAGGAGCTGAATTTTAGTTCCATATTTTTAGCAGTATTCAACAAGAGAAGGAAATGAACATTGCAAAGGGATGCAAATGACTGTAGAAGAATACACTGGATTTGGGAGAAGGAACACCCTTTATAAATAAACTGTGAAACCTTGACAGAGAAGTCAAATTAATTAGATTTTCCTGAGACAAAACAAAGAATATGTTTATTCAGAATTGTCTCAGAGCCCTGGGAGAAATTGGAATAGGAACCCATATTAAAAAAGCCATCTGGGAATGTCTTGCAAAATACATTTGTATATAAAGAAATGGCATTGTTGCCATTGGCCTTAGAAGGGTCTCATCACACATGACCTTGGGATCTAGTTAACATCCTGGAAAAATAGCTGTTATTAAAATATAAGCAGGTGCCAGTAGTATTTTCTTAACAGGGTCTTTTATCTCAGCCCTTGCCAATAGTATATTTTGGAGAAGCATAAAAGCTTGAATTCAGAAATAAAAAAAAACCAACCCAAATATTGACCAGGACAGTTGGTTATTTTAAAAATTGCAGGAAGGGGAGCCACATCAAAAAGTGGAGCTGCACAAAGGGCAGGGTGGGGGTGGTTCAGGGCAGGGGAAGGTGAGGAGCCCAGGTCGTGCCCCAGGGCTCTGTGCCATGAGGGTCCAGGGAGAACTGTGTCAAATATTCCCACTCAGGGAGAGATTTCCCACCCTGCATCCAAACAAAATGAAGCCAGCTTTTGACTCTGCAAAATGTCGATGAATTCTTCAGAGTAAATCAGCCCTGTCAGCCTGATGTGGAACTGTCACCTGCTTGTGACATAATATAATATGAAATGATATTGAACAACATGCGTTTGGCACTAAATTGTTAGCGGGTTTTAGCTTTGACAGCAGCAAGTTTATTGCTTTAATCCCAAGGTCTTTTAACCCTCTTTGACATAAATTGAGGTTGGCTTTTGTGAGAAAACTCCACTTCAGTCTCTCTTCCTTTACCTAAAACTGCTTTTAACAATTTATGCTCATACATCAGACACTCATTTTGAGTGACAAAAAGAAAAAAGATCTATTAGAATAGAAGGAAAAAAGGGTCAATTTAGGTTAAGCAGTGTACGTCTCTTTTGGTAGGCATGTCACAGCTTTCTTCAGGTGAATGGGAATTTTAAGTTGTAATAATGTATTGCTGTAGCAAAATAAAACAAATCTGTGACAAGAAGAGAGAATAAGTATTGCAGGAGAAAGGGTGATAACCTACACAAGACTCTTCTGCCTTTTTTAAATGCAATTTAATTTACTACTAAGATGGGTCCATTTTGAAACTTTTCTTACAAGATCAAAGGATTTTCTTTATGCAAATGCTGCAGAGAGACAGAGTAGTTTAGTGAGGGTCACGTGCAGAAATACAGATTTATGGAACAGATACTACATACACACAGTTTTGCTGAATAGTATAGCTGGCTGATAGCACATAATTTAATATTTCTCCTTTTTGAGACACCTTGTTTAGTTTGATAAGTAAGTACACGTTGTCATCAGTGCTCTGATAATCCCGTCACAGAAATGCATCATATATGAACTCTAACATCAATAACACAGGACAGTTTTATCACCCTTGTTTTTCTACTCTCAATTACTGTATGATGCTCGTGGTGTTGCTTTGAAATCATTTCTTTATTGCATTTAAAGCTCAGCTGAATCTGCCCTTGAACTGTTTAATAATAGAGAATGAACACATTCTCAGCATATTTGCAAATTTTTTTATGTTTTGTTTGTTCCCTCTTAAGGTATATTATTGATCTACCATCATTTTTACAGAAGAGAAAAGGAAAATATTAGACAAAAGAAAACTTGTGTTTTTCTCAGTGTTTTGAAAGTTTGTACAAATTGCACTTTTTGTCTCTTCTGAAAACCACATTTCGCTGTTCCTCTCATTTTATCAATTTTTTCTTATTTATGTTTTTTTACTATTATTATTATCTATAACTTCTTCACAGCAATTTTACTCCTGGCTAATATATAAGTAAATACACAAGTTGGTTTATAAACATAAAAAATAATCTGTTCTGTGATCTACAGATTTGTGTCTTGTCTCTTTTGAGCTCTTCCCCATGGTAATTTCCTTATTTTCTGCTTGGTTTTTCGTGTCCCCTCCACTCCAACACCTTTCAACTTCCTTTCTCCTCTCTACCTTCCAACTCTTCTACCATAAAAATCCTCAGGTGCCTAGAGCTGACTGCTATGCACTGCTCCTATTCTCACTTATGTTCCTCACAGCCTGAAAGCAAAATTGAAAAAAATAAACTTTACTGGATTTTTATGTTGGGAACTGCAACCCCCGCATCAGGAAAATATGAAAATAAGGAAATATTCCCAGACCTTCTGTGACAGTGTTATTTAGATTCCTAGTTATGCTATATAGAAATTAAAATAATCTTTCTCTGGATCATAATCTGTTGCATTCTCTATGCTAGAGATATGGTGATTGCTTTGTCATATCCCAAATATATCTTTCTATACATTAAAAGTCAAAGCAGTATTAATTTTGAAGGTTATCTCCATTTTTTCCAGCCTTGACACCTTTTCTTTTCACCCTTCTCCTTATGTGTCCTTTGGTTTGAAAGCAGGCTATGCCAAGCTGCTGATGCAAATCCTGACTTTTCCAAAAACCAAGGGCAGTAATTTCATAATCAGGGTTTGGCCCTGCAGATTGGCTGCACCTGCTGGAGCAGAACAAAATGCCTCCACCAGGTGCTTCCCATTGATAGGTCCTGCTCCACCACAGTGCTCAGATTCTTAAAGCGTTTGGTACTGGCAGCCCTCGCAGTTTCCCCTCCTCCCATTACAGCTTTAAGTATAAATTCCACAACATTTCCAAATCCTGACAGAATGAAACTTGGGGAATTGGGAAAATGGGGTTAGTGCATGAATTGTGATCTTGTCCATGCAATAAAAAGCACTATCAGCAGGCATTCAGCAGCTGAACTACCCTCATGTTGTTTGTGTTTTTATGGACACTGTTATAACAATAGTCAAGTATGATTTAACTTTAAAAGGGATGCTGTAGCATTGTTCAAGTCCAGAGCTGCCATAATTTTTTTGTGGTAAATCTTTTGGATTTTATCTAGCTTTTAAAAAGGATGGTAACATGAAGAATTAGTAATAGAATACACAGAGGCTGCCTTTACAATGACTTGCTAATCCATCCTGTTTATTTGGGTTTACACACATGCAAACTTTTCTGGGAGTGGTATTTTTGCTGTTTGTGTTCTTCTACACTCCATCCCTGATAAAATGCAGAGATCATCTTAGAACCTAATTCCTACAAATACCAAGTGTATACAATCCTGAGGTTTCTTTTGCTTATGCATTTCAGCAGCAAAATTTCATTCCATTATGATTATTATTATTATTACAGATACATTTGCTTTTAAAAACGGATTCCAAATAATTAAGGTTACTCTTGTTTCAAACATTAAAGGTATTCAAAATCAATATCCTGTTTTGATTCTAGGTGCTCTTGTGGTGGAAAGCAGGAGATGGAGGCTGTTTTGGCTGTTGTCATGAACTCTGAATGAGGCCACGGCTGACTTGCTTAGATTTTCTCAATCTTTTTGCTTATCTGTAATTTCCTGCCTCATATTTGGTTTATTTCATTAATGTTTGTAAACTAATTTTGGATACTTACATGCAAAGTGCTGAATAAGTATTGCTATTTGTTGTTAGGTCTGAAAGTGGACATTTGTTGTGACTGTCATAGAGGTAACACATTTAACGATTTTCAGGTTTTATAAATAATCCATGCTGATGGATATTTGGGGATAGCTGTGCAATTAAATAATTTAACTCAGAACAAAGAGGGTCTTGTGACTAAAATGTTTAATAAGAACCTTAGAAGTTTTACTATGCAGCACAGGACAGCGAAATTGCAAGTATAAAACATACCCCTACTCCCCATTCCTCAGCATTCCTGTCTCAGAAAAAACCTCTAAGCAAGAGCAAAAGATTCTTCATTCCTTCAAGGCATTCCCTGAGGGCTTGCCTGCCCTAAATAATTATACAGCCTTAAAGCAGTTGTCAGCCACTGCAGTCAGGACTGCTCCCTCTCCCGATTTTCCCTGGAATGCTGCGAGAGCTGCTGCCTGTCTGGGAGCCTGGCCTTGGAGTTGTGACCCTGGCAGAGGCTCTGAGCCTCCCTTCTGAAATGGGTGGAACTTTCAGGCTCCTTGTAGCAAAAGTTTGAAAATGTAGAATGAAAGGGATGTGCTAGCAGGGGAGAGGCCTGTGCCTGTTTCCACTGTGGGGATGCTGTGCTAGGCAGGGAATGCCACAAGAATCTTTTCCACCTGTTTGTACCTTTTCCATGGCTGCTCTGGCTGCCCCTCAGTGCTCCCCATCCTGAGTCCTCCTGTGCTCTGAGGATGGGGAGCTGGCACTGAGCCCCAGCTGCTGCAGCTCTGCCCTGCTCCTGGATGAGCTCCTGCTCCTTCACTCAGAGTGCTCTGCACTATTGCAGAGGCACCTAAGGCTGTGCAGGAACTGTTTAAATCTCTGGCAAACAATACAAGTAGCCACAGCTCCATTTACTTTTATTCCCTGGGTATAACTAGGACTGGCTAATTTGGAGATAAAACTGATAAAGTTAAAAAACTGATATAATTGATACGGAATTATTCAAATTAAAGTGTGTTTGTGGTTTAACTTTCCAGAGAATTTTCCAGTAAACCATTGCTCTTGCCTTTTGGTAATGCTTAGGTCAATGCTGGGTTTTGATTCCTTCTCTTCCCACTCCTCCACCTGGGGAGGAGGCAATGACTGCCTTGCTCAGGAACAGAAAAATAAAAAGGCCAATGAAACAAAGAACTGAATTGTTCTGCTGTCTTTTCTTACTGGGCAGCCTTTTGCTTCTGTATCTCTGAGGTTAAAGAGTGAGAGTTATACCTGAAATTTAGAGTTAAACCTAGCCTTCTCTATGTATTTCCTTGTCTTCCTTAGCTGCTTCTCTGAGCAGGAAAATAGCTCCACTTCTACTGATAAGAAGGTTATGGAGTACTCCTCTCATTTTTAGTTTTCAGGAATTATTTACCTGATGTTAATCCTGGAATTTTATTCCATATGCTATTTAGGCTGGAAACTAAGGCTTGCTTTTCTAGGCAAGTTCAAGCAGGTAGACAGCAAAATTTTTTAAATTAATTAATGACATTTTTAATGAGAGGATCTTGGGTGAGGACAGGAGAGGTGAGATGGGCAGCAGTGATTGTTGCTTTTATTCCTAATCCAGGAATTTATCTTTTTAAAGAAAACTTCAGCAATTGATCCAGTTTGTTAATTCCAAGCTAAAAATAATAAAAAAATTCCTATAAGGTCTCCTCTTCCCCTTTGTTTGGTTGTACTGCCATTGATAGACCAGACTCCAAATGGACAACATTGTTATAACTTGGAGCTCCCCCCCTCAATGTGGGAATTTATTTAGTGCATGGGTGATTTGGATGCATCTCATTTTTCCTTTTGTTAGTAAAATAAAAAGAACAAAGTGCACTTAGGAATGCCCTGTGTTTCATCTAGAGGAACACAGTCATTAGCACAATGTCACAATCAGCAAACAATATCAGAGCTGAAAACCAACAAAAAGGCAGCATGAAAAAAGGTGACAAGAGAGGAGGAGACAGAAGTATTAAAAAGTACTGTAGATAAAGAACTGTTGACTGCTCCTCTTGTAAATATTTCAAAATATAGATCCGATGTTTTATGGGTTACTAAAACTACTGTAAATACACCAGCTGAATCCCAAATACATCATTCTCTATCCCCAGCAAAGACAAAACAATGCAGCTATAATATCCCTTTCGTCATCCCTTGCAGACTTGGGTTTAGCTGCAGAGCAAAATGACTGGAGCTGACAGAATATTCAAACAGGAGAGAAAAATAAAACTGAGCCTGTCCTACTGTCCAGTTTTCTATGGAGTCTACAGGGTAGTAGAGCCCCAAGAGCTCAAACTTCTCTTTATTTGTTCCTGGTCCACCAGTAAAAGCTGATCAAGTTTTCCTGAGTGGCTTGGACACTATCTTCCTGTCTTATTCTACTGGAAAATTCAGAAGAAATTTTTCCTAAGGCCTTTTCTAAACCTCTTTTAAAAGTCTTTTCATACTCATCCACAGAGGACAGGCTCTCAAGCACTAATGGATCCCACCCCTTAGTGCATCCAGTGACTTGTTTATACAGTGGTGCACAGACAAAAGAAAATTTGGATGTCTCTCTTTGGAAAGGAAGGACACTGTTGCTGGAATTTTATAGCCAGGCCTATGATTGTGCTATAGGTTTGTGTTCCCATATCATATAATTGGTAATATTTTTTAAAATTATTGTTATCAGGTTTTGCCTCCCATTATCTCTCTCCGATTTTATCTCTGAATGTAAACTTTTGCCTTAATTCATTGCCCTTACATTTGCCTCAGTTCCAGAGGATGCTGTTATTCCTACTGGGCTGTGGTTGCCAGCCTGAGCCATGCATGGTTCTGGGAATGCTGTAAATAAACAAAGGCTCCAACAGCACCAACAAGAACCAGGCTCAAAAAAAAGCTCATGAGGAACAAAATGACCCACAGTGTTCTGGAGTCAGAAATCAGGTTCCCAGGCTGCAGTTGGGAGACAGAGGTTCTTGTGCTGCAAGGGCTGTGCAGCTTTCTGCTGCTCTCAAGGTCTCTGTGCCATCTTTACTCAGCTCCTTCTGTGGGAATGAAGATGATTCACAAAACACTGATCAAATCCAGCTAACAAAGCCTGAGAAGGTCCAACTTCTTTCCTGGGTTTCTTCTGCTTTCCTTATTATCCCTTATATATTAAAGCTTATCCCTGCTTCAAAAAGCCCAGTTGTTAGCACTGTTAGCAACTTTAACAACTTTTGTCTCCCTGTGAAGGTCAAATGCTCACCAGTGCATCTGCTTAGAGTGGGTCAGTCCATCTTCACCAGTGATTGGCTCCAAATCCCTGAGATTTGGACATCTTGCCCTAAGTCTCTGCAGCAGCAATACAGTTCATACTTACCTCTGCTGATTTTCCACATTTCCTGAGTAAGCATGGAATTTTCTATAGTTCCAGCCTTCAAGTTGAGCAAAGTGGCTCTGCCATCAGTCAGCTCCTATAGGGGAATGGAGGGGGAGGTGAGCATGGGCTGGGGAGGAGGGTAAGCAGAGAGGCTGTTGTCTTCTGTTTTCCTGCAGGGTTTGTCTAACAGCTAACTGGATTAATGAAACACCTGGCATAGATGCAATTAACTATTTTGCTGTTGAGGCTGAAAACTACATAATGAAGAGGCTTTTTTTTTTTTTTTTTTAAATGAATCACCACCAAAACTGAAACAACAAAATCCCACAACTCTTTGACACAGTTCTGTCAAAAAAGATCCTACTGCCCAAATATTATATTTTATATCAAGTAAACTGCAGGATTTATCCATTCATATTGATAGATCCAGTAATTCTCTTTGCAGAATTATTAGTGTCTTTGCAATATAAGAATTGGGTATAAGAAATACAAAGGAGTTTTACTACAGTCAGTGAACACTTTAAGGGGGTAGAGACCCCAAAAATTGCCTGGCAGGCTGGTGATGAACCCCACTGGTGCTGTGCAGTGCCCCTGGCAATGCCCACCCTCACCTGCTGTATAAACACTCAGTGCATCACTGACTGCATTGTTGCTGATAGCTCCTTAATTTTGCCTTGAAAACCAATTCCAGGATAATGACACTCCTACAGCAAGAAATATTTGAGCACAGCTGGTTAATATTTTTTTTTCTTTAATTTTTGAAGGCAAACTTACACATTAGGTATTCATCTGTACGAAAAATTAGAAGCAGAAACTGTTGTTTCAGCAGAAACATTGTGAAATTGTTAGTGAACAAAGAGACAGGATTATGGGGTGGGAAACTATGAATGACAGATGAACTTCACTCTGGAAATAAGAAATACTCTCATTTTAAAAGCAGCATTTCACCACGTTAAGAAACATCTTTTTTTTGTTCTGTGGGCATGTTTCTGTACACAGGTAATATTATATTTTGTTTTTCTGGAGAATGATTATTAATATGTCTATAAAATAGCAGCATATTGGAAGTGGAGCAGTCTATATGAAAACAGTGTTTGTATCTGCTCTTTCTGTTCATAAAGGTTCCAAAGGGTCAGATCCTGGTAAATGAAACAAAACCTTAGTAAAAAGGGTTTTTCCTCTGATAAACTGCCTTGAACCACAGTGAAGGGACATTTCAGCCCTAAACACAGCTGATAACTAAAGGCTCTGACAGTGAAAGGAAATTATTTACCCCAGTGCTTGTGGGCTTGGTCCTCAGAGATTTGTTATTTGTGGGGAAATCACTGGAGAGGGGCTGATTTGGGTTCTTCATAACCCCTTGCTTGGCCCTCCTTGTCAGTGGGCAGGTATTCACACAAAGCCCAGGACAAAAAGGGGTTAAACTCTCCCAGGCTTTGTCTTGTCCCATGGCACTGGCACAACTGTCTTAATTCCTCAAGGTCCAACTTGTCTGTGTAATTGCATAGATGGGATTTATCATTTAAAAATAAAGTTGAACCAAATGGAATTGGCATGCTAATACTTTAAAATGCTTAATTGATATCCTGTTTTCTGTAGCATTTTTCGTTTGTTTTAACATCAAATCTTTTGTCATTCCATAGTGCAAAGTGGAGAATTATTATTAAATCTAGATATTTCTCAGAAATTGAATAGTAACTGTATGAGAATTACTATTCTGTGGAAATTGTCTGTATTTATTGCAGCTTCTGCAGCAAAAATGTGGAACAAAGACTGTTCTTGTTTTTAAAAATGCAATATATTTGGACAACATGCTGTCCAGGCACTGTGTTCTGTTATTGTATGTCATCGTGTCTACTGGGAAACCTGACATTAAAACATATCCTTGGTTCTCACTTAAGCCAATTTTATAGGGCAGGAAAAGAAAAGACAACATTTTGCAATGAAAGCACCTTCTCCCATCTGGCAAAATGGCTTTCTGGACTCTATTGTGGCTCATTGTCTAAAAATAGGATGAAGACAAATTGTTATCATTTGCGAAAGCCCATGACAATAATGATAAATGAACAAATTTTTTTGCCCTCTGAAGTCATTGCTTAAGGCTTTCTCTGGGATCAACAATGTTAAACTGGTAAACTTGCCTCATCTGCATCAGCAGAAGGTTTACAAATGGCTTTGTAAACAATTTTAGCCAGAGCGTTAATCTCTCCTACAGAAGTAGGGCTTGCATGATCTATGATTGATTTGCAATTTAAAATGACACTGAAACCCCTGAAACAGATATGAAAGAAACTTTCAGTGAATAATGCTTTAGTTGACAAGAAAAGATAAGGCACATCTTTCATCTGATAGTGGGCTGTTTTTGATAAATATTGTTCATAATGGAGAATTTTGGAATCATTAATGTGTGGATAGAACATTACTACTTTTTAACAGGAACCTCAGAAACAGTTTTCTTCAGCAGCAGCCTTATTTCTGAAGAAAACTTAGAAAAAAGTCTCTTGTTTAAAAATTTCCAAGATATTTCTTAATTAATTACATCTCAAGTTCAAATCTAAATAACTTAAAACCTACAAAAAATAGCATTTGATTGGTGTTTTTAAACCTATACCTATATATAGGTACCTGAAGATTTGTTTCCTTGCATTATTAAAAAAAAAATCAACATCTGTTTTATATTTAAGATTATGAATTAAAAAACCCACAGACAAGTCAGGAACTTGAAATAACTGTTGATTCCTCTATGAGATCTCATTGCTTCAAAAAGTAAATATCCTCAGGATGTACATTTATAAGCTCCAAGTTAGATAGCAATTAACTTTTATTACAAGACAATGTTCCATGCAGGCTGCATCTCTGTTTCCCAAGCCACCATGGACAGGATTAAAGGTACCTGTTTCAGGTTACCAGAACAATTCCATGGATGAGGTTTGGCTCTGAGGAGAGGTTTCCAAAAAATGTGCATACAACACCTTTACAGCTGAAATTCCCCAAAGAAATGTAAGATATAAAAATATTAAAAGCGAGTATTTCTGAAATGGGCACTTATCCTATGAGAACTAGACCAAGATCAGGAAATTTCCCAAAGCCACCAATACCATGGAATCCCTTTCAGTGCTCTGAAATGGACTGGAGCAGTATTTGATGGAGCTGTGTGGGCTGGGTTTTGGGGTTTTGTTTTGAGGTGAAAGGGGTGAGGCAGAGGTAACAAAACTCCTCCCATAAGAAACCTTGGGTTCTTTCCAGCCCCTGGATGAGCAGACCTGCAGAAGGAGGGTGTAAGTCTTCTGTGGCTTGGTTGGTTGAAGGTGGAAAAAGTCAGTCAGACTCAGGAGTCAGAGCACTGGATATTTTCAGATAAACTGAGTCTGTAATTACAAGCCAGTTCCACAAGTTTAAGATTACTCACAGCTCTAAAACTGTAGCTGTATTCAGAAGTAAACAGCCACCAATATATTCTCCTCCTATTTCATAAAACCTATGAAATTTGAGTATCGTTGCTTTGTAAGCACAACTAGAGATGTTTGGGAGGGATAAAGTACAAGGGTGGCTTTCTAAGTACCCTTTCCATTACTAGGAAAAAACCTTCAAAAACTCTCATAACTGTTGCTCAGGCAAGTCTGTTTTAATGGGCATAGGATATAAATTGCTTTGATAACCATATTCGTCCACCACCTTTATATTTTGAAGTATTCACTCTAGCTTTAATTTTATTAATGTATTTCTTTTATCTTTCATCTGAATAGTGTTCTATATGTAAAGTGACCAAATGTGATTAATGATGAATAGATTAAGATGGGACAGGGTGTTTGAAAAATGACTTAAGTAGTGCATGTAAGTCACTGGCTATAGTCCCAAAATGCAAATTCTGGTTAAGTTAATGACTGGAAAATCATGATGGCACTAGTGTATGAATTCTGCTTTATTTGAAATTGCTTTATAAACAATAAATAATTAGCATTGTACATAAGGACTAGTTAATAGTATCACACATTGAATTATTTCTATAGGCACTGGTATTTTACAGTCAAAAGTAGAAATATTGTTGACTTACACTATACAGTATTTTTCAGTCCACAGTTTGTAACAGTTTTGCCTTGCAAATACCTTGCTGAAGTTCAGGTCCCATTAAGGGCTGGTATTTTATTATAATGCCTGGAATAATTTTGTTTGCAATAAGGATATCTGGTCTTTCAGAGGCTTCTGAACATCCTTTAAGTTGGGATTTCATAGGGGGAAAATTTGTTAATATGTTCACTCCTGCCAGACAAATGAGCATTATCGTCAATGTGGGTGCACGTTTCCACTTATCCTTTTTGTAGCTGGAAAGCTTTATGAAAAATAAATTAATAATGCATACTAAATTATGTCTGCAAGAGACATTTATGTATATATTGCTAGCTTCAAGACTGATTAGATTTACATTTCTTTAAAAATGATTTTTTTCTCGTACATCCATAATGCCTTTAGAATGCACTGCATGATAGAAAAATGCAATCTTGATTTCAATTGAATACCTGGAAGGAGTGTTTTTCCCCCCTATTAATATGTACATGTGTTCCCCTAGAGTTTGAGTTATTTTTCCTAAAAGAGGCTCTTCTCTTGAATTACCCCAGCCCAAATGTATGCCTTAGGATGCAAAAAGCAGCGAAGTAGATGTCCTATTATCATAACTTGAAAGAGGTCCATTTAATAATAGCCTGTATTAAACAAGAGTCTGCTAACTATACAGTAAAGACTGTTTTTCACCAGAGAACATAAACCATATGTTTTAAATGCAGCTAAAAATGGATGCAGTGTGCTATTTCCTTTCACCTCAGCCTGCAGTGTATTACTTAGATTTGCAAGGCATAGCCACCACTAGTACTTAACACTGCTGAAAGAGCCACCCTTCAAGGCTTTTTTAACCACAAAGAAAAGAGAAATATAGTAGCATCGATTGTTAAATCCTGGTGCTTGTTACTCACTGCCCGCACACAGAACATCATGCCTTTGTAGCAGTGAGGAGAGTTGGTATTTATCAGGGTTCAGAGCTAGTTCAGCCACACACTTGACAAATTATTTGTGGAATTGTTGTATTCACAGTCACTTAAATAAGAATCTGTCAACACAAGGCTGTGCTTTGTTGCAGCAGGTCTCACAGTTTTTCCTGCGCACTCAAAGAATGATGGATTGGAGGTAATGCAAATTCACTACCATTTTATATGCTGGTGCCTTCTTCATAGACAGGAAACATAGCTCAGTATCATCTTGTAAAATGCCTTAACTGTAAAGGCCTAGTTCAGTGTTGAAAGTGCTTTTTAAAAATGGTATGTTGGAACAGGGAAATGTAATTCAAATATTTTCCTCACGTCTCATTTTACAGACTGCTTGTTGGAGCAGGTGTGCGTTCAGATTTTCCCAGGCTAAGGAGGACATATGCTTATCTGTGCTTGGTAATTAAAACAAATTAATAAATACAATTATTTGATTTTATGGTAACTTAAAAGTTAATACTGCTTAAAGGCATGTTAAATTTAAAGAGCTCACACAGGAGGAAAATATTGCCCATTTGGGTAATTGTCTGCTTTGCCAATAGTAATTTTTTTTTTAGTAAATTCATTTGTCCAAAAAAATGCCTATCTGAAAGCTCTGTAACCAGTTCCAAAAGGTGTAGCCCACAGGTCAAACCCACAATCTTCTGACAGAAATAGAGCTTAAAATGAGAGGCAGAAAACCTTATCTGTGCTGCATCTGTTTTTCAGGTGGATGTCCAAAACTGGAATGTTTGGAACTCCTGTCCAAAACCCACAGGAGCCCACCTACAACCTGGGACAGCACTAGGGAGGGATGTAGGGAGCTGGAGGGAGCCCTTGAGGATGTCAGAATGAATAAGGAGAAGTGATAGCAGGCACTGGATGAGACTTTTCTGGAAAGTTCTCATCTCAGTGGAATAAATGGAGTTATGGGCTACTTAAGTTCTATCTGTGTCTTTTGCTTTGTGGTTGTTCAGGAAAACTGATCTTTCTGGAGGAGAAAAAAGCTTGTCTGTGGGGGAGAGGGCTTTCTCAGAGTCTCCTTTCAAGTGTAAGGAATGAACTTGCCAGAAGTTAGCACAAATCTTACCTTGTACTGCCTCAAATTCAGTGTGTTTCTTTGATATAGGATAATAATGAGGGAATTCCACAACGTGTATATAAAAATGTTTTCCTAAAAATCAACCACAAATTTTAGAGACTGAACACATGAAAAATGTAGTTCACTTGGCTCAGTGCCCTAATGGGAGGCTCAGATCAATGCACCGTTGAAACCTTTGTAGATTATAGCAGGTCCTAGTGAAGTCAGGGAATATATTTCCATACACTTCAGGGAGGCCAGATTTTAACCCCAGATACTCAGCCTTACAATCTGAGCAGACTCCATAATTTTCAGTGCATGTTTAAGATGTAAGCCTTTAGATTAGCTGCACATCAGGGCTGAATAAAGCTACTCTGGCTTCTTTCTGGGTAGTCTACTTTGACTTGCTCACTTACACTCTGTTATAAGGCCTCTACATCTCAAGAACCATTAAAAAATTTTGATATTAATTTTATGCCTGTGAATGGTGTTAACAGGTAGCTGTGCAGGGCAGACCCCTGACCCCTCCAATCACCAAGGCATCCCACTGAAGTGCAGAGCAGAGGCTGCTGCTCCTGCAGTATGTCTGCAGGGGTTATCAGCATTCATAGAAATATTTGGAAGCATTTGGATGGCTTCATTGCATTGAGAAATGCCTAAAATTCAGCACTGTATATAAATTAATCTGCTCTTGTTGGCCTGGCAGGGATGTACAGGTGCCTCCAGCCCTGGCCTGTGACAGCACTGTGGTACCTGCAGGGACAGGGCTGCACTGGCCTGTGGCTTGGGGCACTGTGACCACAGGCAGCCCCACACTGGCTGCACAGTTGGCTGTGACATCTTTATCACATGGGCTCTCTTCAGCCTTGGGGAAGGCATCTGTTCAGCAGAGCCCCTGCAAGGGCTGTGCTCTGCAGCCTCCCAGAGCACCCAGACTTGATAATCTTCCTCCCAACAGCCCTTCAAAGCACTTGGAAGCTTGATGCAATTTCAAAGACTACAGATTGACTTAAAGTATGGGATATAGTATTTTCACTTGTGCCTAAAAACGCTGTTGTGCGGCCAAAAATTCAATCGCCAAGAAATCACACATGGTTCACAACACAGCTCTTTGATAACATTAAAAGTATATGTAATATTTTGAAATCACTGGCCAATTATTTCTAATAGTTTCATGATAATTTATGTAGAGAATCTCTCTGTTGGATGTGTTCCTGCTTTGGTCTAAATGTATTTTTGAACACTCTGTCAAACATCCCCATTTGGCACCTATTTTGTTTCACTGAATTTCTTTAGTATGTCCAGATCTCGTGCCAATGTATTTGCAGAACATATTTTGACAGCTTTGTCACCAAATTTGTTACTTCTTGTATTTGGAATGTGTACCAAAATTGCAGAAATTAATGTGTGTTTCCTTTTGGTATAGACTCAAGTGGATAATACCTTTGTCTACTGTGGTGATAAATAAAATAAAGTGAGTGAATTTTTAAAGTTAATTTTGCAAGTTATTAAGATTTAAAAATTGCAAATCTGTCACACATGTATTGGTTTGTTTCTGTTGCAGCTAGAAGGATTCTGAGCAGAATACCCTTAAACTTTAAAGAGCTTTAAAGAGTGATATTAAATTTCTTATTCAAGCTTTTTAATAGAAATTATATGTATGTGAAAGTAGTAGCTTCTCCCTCACTTTGCACATATACATGTGTGTGTGTGTATATATATATCTAATTTGGTTTCAATATGCTTGGATTAACTGAACTACTGAATTTCAATCTCTTGTGCCCTTTCATGAAATAGTCTTCCTATTGAGTTTGTTGGAGCTGAATGAAAATGGTGTATTTAAGGCTGATCATAATCTTTGCCATTATGTTTTTCTTAATATGGTTTTTCTAGATTAAAAGCAATGACAAGATAATGCCTGTTGAAATATAAAGGTCTTTGCTTTGTGTCTCTGCTGCTAGAAGGGTGGTAGCTGAGCTGGCCCCCCTGGGATATCTCATCACTTGTGACTCACAGAATACTCTGAGCTGGAAAGGACCCACAAGAATCATCAAGTCCAGCTCTTAAGTAAATGGCCCATGCAGGGCTATTGTGAACCCACACTCTGTTATCAGCACTCTGCTCTAACCAGCTCTGGGGGTTCCACACACATTCCCTGCAGCCCTGCTCTGGCTCCTTTTCCATGACCTGGCACAGCTGAGTCTTTACATCTCTGGGGGTGTGCAGACCAGGAGAGCCCCACAGATCAGCATGAATGAGCTACATAACCATGCTGGTTTTTTCTGCTGCCCAGAGCATTAGGCTGGAAGGATTTAATGAATTAAGTCACCTTTGACAGTGGAAGCTAAATGCATTTGGAAGACCTACATCAGAATTCAGTTCCAACAAGGCCATAGCTCCTGATTATTCTTAGCCTGTTGTTGATAGTTTTGTTGTTAGAAGTACTTTTGGTCACCCTTAAAGATAATCTCACACATGGAGCATGGTGACAGCACTTTTTGAAATGGCAGGGTCCCCCAAGAACACTAGAAAACCTCTGCTTGCCTCTAAGGGCTGCTTTTTTTGGGCCACTTCCTCAGTTCTTTAAAAGATGATGTTCAGCTGGCAGAGAGCTCTTTGATTTGTTGCTGCTGGCAGATTGGTTGTTTACTGTGCAGAGTAACACATATCAAATAGTGGATGAATCCTGAAACAGCTGGGTTTGCTGCTGATAGTTCCTCTCCCTTCTATTTTTTGAAATGTAAGATTTGATCTTGAGATGTCAGGGGCCTTTCTGAACTGAGATATATCATCTTTTACAAAGACTTGATCAAAATTTGTAAGTAGCAACAAAAGAAACATTGATTACTGCAATTATGTTGTATAAAAATTCAATTATGAATCTAAAATAGCTCTAGAATAAAATCCAGATTATTTTTCAGTGGAGTGGGTCATTAGTTCTATAAACAGAAATTTGATTTGAATCAGATTTTTTTTCAAATTAAATTTTATCTTATGACTTACAAAGAATGTGATACGTAATAAGAATGGAAAACATTCCCAATCCAGTTTAGTTTTTAGTTCTGATCCTCTGATCCTATACAACAATGTCTGAATTTTTGAGCAATTTCTTCTGCTTTTCTGGAACAGTTGAGAAGCAGAGTACAATCAGGGCAGAGACACAGTCAGGGCATCAGAGGCTTTTTTTCAAAAAGAAATTGTATTAAGTTAAGATGATGAAAGTAGGATATCTACTCTATGTCTGTACTAGTTATAGCATCTGTACTGCATTTTTGGGTAAATTATTTGTCAAGTCTGAAGCCCAGCATCAGCAAGGGCAGCAATCCTGTGCCAGCTGCTTGCATTCTCTAGAGAAACAGGAGCCAAAGGCCACAGAAAGAGTCTGATCATAACATACTTTTCTTGCCATTAGAGAGGAGAGTAACATAATAGCTGCTCTGCAAGATTCAGAATACAAAAAAATTTTCTACAAAATAGTGGAGGCCAGGGTAAGATGTAGAATAAGTTAAAATTATAAAGAGCAGACTGACCTGCCATTGATTCCATTTTCTTTTTGGTTGGAAATTTTGCATCACAGAATATATATTTTGCTTGTCAGGTTTACTATTGACTTTCATTGTTTCAGAGAAATCCTGAAGTTTTGCTACTTGTTGAACTTTTTTGATGCAGTGATAGCACAATATAAATCAACTGCCCTAGTCCACACAAAGTAAATCATCAGCTCTTCTGCATAATTTTGTTTGAGTGTTAGTAGAAGACTAACTCTTCCAGACAACTTCCAACAGATTGCTAAATACACAAATAATTTGCTTATTAGAGGTGATATTTATCAGAAAAACTCAGAAGAATGTATGCAGTGAAATATATTTATGGCCATATGAAAAATGAAGTGACCTGCTGGAGACAGCCTGTAGCTCCTGAGGAGCAACAAAATGCTTAGGAAGGTTCCACAAAACACATGAGATTATTGTGTATATATATAAAGTAATAATGTCATCTGGTTTTTTTCTGTTTCCTGTTGATTGACTTTTATAGCTTGCAAGCATTATGCTGGATGGTAAATTGCAATAAATTTAATCAAGAATTATTTTATTCAGCCTACTAATGAGGAATAATAGCGTATGTATCAATTAGACATGTCAATTTGTGTGAAGAAATAGATTTACAAAGGGATAGTAGGTAAAAAAATATCATTGGTATCAATTCACTTCATTATTTTTAATTTGCTGTGAATATTGAGTGCTTCCAACATAAAATCATTCCTCAATTAAAATAAAACAGCTGTACTCCTATCAGCTTTTCCTTGCTTGTTTTTGCTTACAGATTAGCAGTTGTCATTGGCTTCAGTCTCATGTAATTTCATTAATTTGCAACCATAAAAGGATAAAAAAAAGAAAATAATAATAAAAAACTTTGGCTTGTTGAAGTACTGTATATAATTATTTTTTTTTTTTCAGATTGCACTGAAAGGGCAGAATTACAGCAGCAGCAACATTTAGGGGATATTGGTCTGTGACAAACCCCATCCACTCTGTTCTCCAGCATCAGCAAAACAACTTGTGAGCACTTTTTTACTGCTCTAGAGTCCCTTTCTTGTCTGCCAGGTGACCTGTGCTAAACCAGATCCCCCAAACGTGCTGCAGTGCAAAGGGGAAGGATGATCCTGGAGTGCACTGGTCTGTAGCTTGTTTGTGCTGGAGGATGAGTGAGCCCCTCACCTTCTATTAGCAATTCACTGCTCTTATTTAGAGTTCCAGGGTATCACCAAACATTAACTCAGTGCTTGTCCTTATTTCTCTTCAAATAGCTCAAAAGGCTGGCAGCAAGAGCACAGAGAGAGAAGCACAAGAATTGCAAAAGCTACTTTTTGCAAGCCCAGATGGGAAAGTGTGCTGCATAATTTCTTCTGTTAACTTCTGCTTTTCTAGTAGTAAGTTCTTAATGGGCTTACAAGATTTTTAATTGGTCTACCTTACCTTGTTATCATCTAGCTACTATTTTAATGGAAAGTCTAAAAAATATAGGTGTGTTAGTGTGTGGTATATAAGATGTAAGAAGCGTGCAAAAAGAATCAATAATTTTGTGGTTTATATTTTAATAGAAAATAATATTCACTCAGGTGACTGTATCTTCAAGAAATGAAGGTAAGCTGTACTTCTGACCATTTTTTTCTGCAGCTGCTGTTGTAGATGTCAGTACCTTTAGCTCTTTCTGATTAAAGGAATTTTATTGTGGTGTATTTTTTTTTTTTTTTTTTTTTTTTTTGGTTACTATTGAGAACTGTTTTGATAGAATCCTTAAAAGAGGACTCATGTTTGTAGGGAGACCGAACACATGGGATTTGAATCCTAGTTAACAGTGAATTCTCTAGTACAGGAAGGAAAAGCTTATGAATATTTTCCTTGGCTCTGAAAGTGGGAGCTGACACTAGCTTGTATCTGAGAATTTTAACTAATGATTATGACAATACTTATCTGCTAATTTGTTTCTCCATGTCTGGAATCAGTATGCTAAATATGTGTGAAATTTTTGGAGCTCATGCTAAGATTTAAACTAGCCAAATACTTATCTGCATTTCACTATTATTGAAATAATGATAGTAATAATAATAAATAACAGTAAACACAGTAACTGTTTCTTTTTATGAGTTCACTCAACTAAAGTAGGAGATTATGGCATAAGCTGAACACATCTTCATTATTTTGATAAGTCTAGAGTAATGTCATTTAACGCTAAAGGCTTGTTAGAAAAAAAAAAGCCTGTATGAGTTTTTTTTAATGCCATGATTTTGTATAGGTATCTACATATTTCAAAACTGACTAAGAAGTGCTGATTACCATAGACACTCCTAACATACAGATAAGATTTGTATGTTATAATCTATAAAAGTATCTACAACAGGACTTGAGCTAATTAATTTATCTCAGTTAATATATCTGTGCAACCCATCATGCTAGTTTTAATGCCAAACTTCTGGGGTGATGTCGAAGAAATTTCCCAGTTGTACAACAAGTATAAGAAAGCTTTCAAATTGTGGGAGAAAATTGCAAACAGGAAATTCACATTGCAGGCTTGATTGCTGAATTTCTTGAAATGTAAATTATTATGAGTTGGGATACTGTTATTTACAAATAAACTTAGTTTTATCGGTTAGTTATCAACAATCACTGTCAATCATTTTTGTATTTCCTGTTCATATGCTTGAATCTGTTAATGTTTTAAGTTGTCTGTGTTTTGTGTCTTTTTAGTGTTGGAATTATGTTGAGCAATATGGTTGCCTGTTGAACAAATGTGATCATTGTTTTTATAAATATATGGAAAACAGGATATTTTTAAATCACTCAGCTTATTTCCATTTGGCATTGAAGAACAAACCTCAGAACACTCTGAGTACTGAGAGAAGCTCAAGTTAAAGGATGGCTCTTAGGAATGAGAGGAGGCTGCAGCATCATTCAAACCTTTGCTGTGCTTCTGAGCTTCTGCCTGAGAGCTCCAGCCAGTGCAGTCTCCAGGGATATTCCTGAAGATCCAGCTGCTGCAGCTCTGGAACTCTTTGCTGCTCTCTTTCAAGGAAGATTCATCTCAGCTGTCCATCCTGGTCCATGCAGCCACACTGCTGCTGGGCCCCTTGACACAGGTCAGAGTGAAAAACCTCATTTTTATTTCTCAGTGGAGAACCATCAGCAACCATAAACACACATATTATTCTTGCTGGAGAGCTGATGCTTCTTTTACTTGACCGTTGTAGCAGCTAAACCCTAAATTTAGAAAATTTTAACATTCCAGATACAAAAAATTGTTTAATGGGAAAAGGACTCAAATCATAAAAAGAGGAACAAATGGTTATATTTCTTTTTTTAGGCCCTTGCAATGCATTCATCATCCTTTTCATGCAGTAGACTATTCTTCAAATCACAAGCAGTTTTTAAAACCAAGGTTGAATTTCATTTTATCAGCCAGGTGTCTTAGAAAGTGCCCTCCCTCCTTGTTTGGCCATTATTTCTCTGTGTGAAGCTCTGACTGAGTTTACAGGCTTAGCAAGCCCTAAGTGATTTGCTTGATACAGCTATTCAGCATTGCCCTCCACACCAATAATCCTTTAGTATAATAAAATATATGTCTTCCCTTCTTTACTAGAAGTTATAGAGAAGTCTTCTGATCATCCAGCTATGAAAAGCACCATGACTGGTTCTGCCCAGAAGCTGCATGAATACATGTGGAGCAGAAAAGTTGCTCTTTATAGCCAGCTGTAAAATTCTTCAAGCCTGAGAAGGCTTTTCTCACCAAGATATAGAATAGCTCAGCGCAGCAGCCTTCTGCAGTGTGTATGATTTCACTCCAAGCCTACACTTTGCTGGAGAAACTCAAAGTCAGCCAGCCCATTTCGAGAAGAAAAATGGCATTTGGTTCCAGTAAGCGTCCACAGAACACACTCCAGACTTGACAAACGTTGTAATTAGTTGCTTTTGTGTGTTTAGTACACAGTGCAAATGCTGTAAAATGTTTTTCACATGATGCAACATTGCCAGCAGATAATCACTGGAGCAGTAAACCAAAAGAATTTGTGTATATCCTACAAGCTGCAGGAGGATAAGAAAATGTAAACAAAAACTAACAGCTGAATTTTTCAGATGATACCATTCCTTTTCTTTTGTTAAACTGATTTGGTTTTAAATGTTACTTTTTGTCAGTTTCTCTAGAAATTGATTAGAAAACCCTAAACCAATGTTGTGAAAATGCTTTTGTTTCTGTTCTAGTTTTGACTGTGTGAATCCTTTTAGAACATTTTCAGTTTAATTATGCAGCATTAAAAATAGCAATTAAACTGAATTTGCAATTGAAACTGTTCATTTTAGTTAACTGTCAAATTTACTATGGCGTTGTGAAATAGGAGCCTTGATTATTATGAGGTGTTTTGAAAAAAATTACTTTTTAAACAGGAGAAAAATCTCATATCCCTCAGTCTTAACCCAATGAGCCAAGAATTTAAAGAGAAACCTGACCAGTGAAGATGGTAACTCCAAGCACAATGGAGTTTCCTCCAGGTAATGCCTTAAAATATTAGTAAACTGCAAATATGGCCAGTATTGAATAAAGGCTTCTTTTCATGCATTTAATATCTTTTGTGAAATGTGTTGTTCAAAGGTAGGTGGAAGGCTAAAGTTGCTTTAAAGTAGTCTAGTGATAATCTACTTGTCTTAGGGATATCTGACATGCCCTGTTTTGCAGGATGCTATGATGCAATTTGATGGATATTGTGCATTATATGAGACTGTACGAATCTTAATATCTCTGTTCCTCTGTTTTAGCATGTGATGTACAGCTCTGTGTACATAGAGCAGCTCAGATGAGTGTCTGAGACTACCCTTTTCCTCTAAGCCCTAGGCATTTTTATCACTGTGCCAATAAAAGGAAGGGGATTTATGGGGTACTGCTTTTTAATTCATTCAATTCTCTGTTCATTGTGAGGTTAATGTTGTTGATCTATTTTTCTCTTGAAACAAATAAAAACAATATGTGCTGACACTGGCTTTGACTTTTGACATGGGAGATAGAGGTCAACATTTAATTCTATATTTATAGACTACATGAACAATATTATCTGTATTAAAAACTGTTCACTCAGTCCTTGTCATTTTACAACTTAGCTCAGTAGCTTATATCACATTGAACGTTTTCTCCAACTCTGATCAAGGTGCCATCATTCACAGCACTTCACTTAAGAGGTTCTCAGCCTTTCCATTAAAAACACCTTTTTTCAGGGGTTTATAACTTGACTAGCTAAAATATTACACCAAGACTGACCTGGGGCTTTATTTTAAGCAAAATATCCATAAAAATATACCCCAGTCCCAGAACCCAAAACCCAACAAAGAACCCACATAAAGAGTGGAGTTGACTTGTATGGCACATATGCAATGGCCATTTTTACTTAAGAAAATGATGTGATTTATCAAGCAGGTGTAAGTAACACTGCTTGAATATTTTTACCATTTCTTTATATCTGAAATATTCTTGGCTGTGCATAAGAGATGCTTGTCTGTCAACTTTTAGGTGCCTCATGCCCAAATTACTCAGCAATTGGGTACCAGTGACACAGTTAATGATGTGATGATTGGAATGAGTGTGTCAGGTACAGCTGGACCTGTGTAAGGCCCCTCACAGAGGAACTTACACTTCTGGGGGCTTTGTCCTTCTCAAATGAAAATAAGAAATTTTTCCTTTTCAGGAAAGGTGAAGGAAGGACAATCCTATTTTGTTTTAGTGGACACAGAAGTACTGCAGTTGCCTGAGCACTCCTTGGGATATGGAAAAGGACTTTCAGATCCCTTCAGATCAGATAAAGAGATTTCACTGAGACAAATCCTTACACTTTCTGTGTTGTTCTGACATTTCTGGATGTAAGGGCCTTTGCTGCTTTTTAGGAGCTAAAGGCTGGCACAGGTAAATTATTTTCTATTCTTGCTTGCAGAATGAAGGCCTGTGCTGTACCTTTATACAGGAAAGAAACTGAACTATCAATGCAATTATTAATAACCTGCATTTGTTTTCAGAGATTATCCAGTCTTCTTTGAGACAATGGCAAGAAATATGAGATTAAAGTTGTCTTTCTATGCAAGCAACCAGTAATATTTTCCACTGGTTGCTTTTCTTCATCTAAATATGTATTTCCTTGGTACTAATAAGAACAAACAAAATGGAATAACCCATACGGTTTAATCTATGTGTTTTAAAAATATCTTAGCATGTACCATATTTATGTAAAAAAACTCTCCTAAAATAGATATTGCAATCTGTAAGTTTTTGAAATATGTGAAGTTCTATATTAATATGCATATACATTGGTCCATATTAACTGCCAAGGTATTTTAAGTAAGGTTTATAGAAATTATTATGCATTTTTAAAGTGTTTTGTAATTCATATATCATTCTTGGAAAGCAGAGAATCTGCCACATTTTGTATGTGACTGTCTTAATAAGGGCTGTGAAACTGAAACATTGACTGATCATGTTACATACCAGGCATATCTGAAAAGTTTTTCATTAAAATGAACTCGTAAAGACTCTTAGTGCTTGCTTCTCAGCAGATGGCAAGAGGTGTTTATTTGCCTTATGGAATTCTTTCTGTTTATATACAGAGGAACAGAGAGGACAGCTCTGAAGGTTCTGGTTAGTACTTGTTGGAGTATTTAAAATATATATGGTTACTATTAGCACTAAAAGTTCAGTTATACACTCCTAATTTAAGTACTTTTACCTTTGCATTAAAAATGTTCCAAATATTGGACTTCCTTGGAAAAAAAATAGAAATATATCTTCTTTCTGCGGAACCCAGTGTGATAAAGATTTTAATATAAGGGTTTTTTTACAGTCAGATCTTTTCCATTATGTGTCTTTCTTTCCTTCTGTCTTCCTGATTTGCTGTTGAATAGCTCCTGCTCTCTTTCTGGCACTTAGGAACTTTATTTCTCTTTCCTCGTCCTTTTTCTTTCTATCTGCTTGCTGGTTTCATTGTTTCTTAGCTGCCATTCCCCATTATTATGTCCTTCAATCTGCAAATCCTCTTCCATATGTGCTCTTGTCCTTCCCTAGGCCTCCTGCCTTTTGATTTTTTCCAGATCTCATTTCCTTTTCACCTGATCTGGCTTTATTCAACTCTGCTCTTGTCTATCTTTCAGCCTGTCTCAGGCTTCCCTTTTCCTTCTGTCCAGTTGTGAATCCATAAACTAAACAAGACTTTGGCAGAAGAAGTCAACAAATGTGGTGTTCAGACCAGAGCCTGACAGCTGGAAAAGGAAAAGGGGGATGCAAAAGCCAAACTTTTGATTAGACTGGTGTGAATACTTTTTATTGAACAAAACATTCATTGAATGTAACCTCTTCTGCTTTCAAAGTTTCCTGCAACAGATTGAGACATTCTGTATTTTATGTAGTTAATATTATTTATGAATTTTATTTGAACATATTCCTGATATGTTTGTAACAGTTTATGCTAGGAACCATGCTTTGTACTGTCTTGGGCATTTGCAAGGATATAAAATGTTATTATTTGAATTTCTGGCTTGGGTGAATTACAGAATTAGGAATTGCGCAGATTGGAGACTTCATCAGCATAAAATTAAAAATTCATAATTATAGTCAGGGAATCGAAGTTTAATTTAAGGTGTGATTTGAAGTTAGAATTTTTTTTTCTAGAAAGATTCAAAGAACTGCCAAATATTATCACATCAAATGACATTTTAAGTCGGAATGGACCAAATGTCAGTTATTTTTGCCAAATTCCTCTAAAATTCCTGAAGAAGTAATCTTACTAATTTGCAGACTGCCTGCTCTCTCTAAGTTTGGTACCTTGCATCTGTGCTAACCAAAAAAAAGAGCTTTAAGTATCTGACTGGGTTGAGTTTTGGGTTTTCTTTGCTGTGCTGCTTCACTGAGGAGGGATGCAGCACGTTTGCTGAGTGCATGGTGGGAGTGTCAGCACATTTACATGGGTTAGGGTCCACAGGAACAGGCACCTGTGAATAGCAAACATAGCAAGACTCTGACAACAACTTGACAACATCAAAAATACCTAGAGACAGGCTGAATTTTGCAAGAAAGACTAAAAAGCTAATCTGGTAATTGCATACTCTGTCCACAACCTTCTGGTTAAAGAGGGTCCCCCTTCACCTGAAATCACTTCAAAATGCTTGGTCTTGTTTTGAACAAGTTAAAACCCTAACATTGTTTCTATGATAACAACGTTTTAGTTACAGCTCCCAATTAAAAAATTAATTCCCCAGTCTGAAGGCGTCAGACTGGATTACATTCTTTGTTAAAGGAAAAAAGAAAGAATCTTCTGTCTGGTGACCTTTGTTTTGGCTGAAGGCTAATAGAAATAGACACCGAGCTCTAGAGAGAAAATTCTCCCAGGAAATGTGCATGCTGCTATTACTTTATTTACATTATTGTTTTTTAATTCAAATAAGAGTGCTGCTTTTGAGGCTATGCACATCATTTCCCTGCATGTCTTTGTAGCTGAAGCTCTTGCAGCCCCTGCCAGCAGCTTGGCCTCGGTGGGCGCTGAGGCACTTCTGCAGCCCCTCTGCAAGGGCTGGGGCTGCTCCTCTTGCAGCTGCTTCCCCAGCTCACTCTGCCTGCAGGAAGCTGGGCCTGTCCTGGATGGATGCTCTCAGCTTGGTTTTGTGTGCTGCTCTCTAGCACAGGGTTTTTTCTTGGGTTCTATTGTCTGGGTTGCAGCCAGTGCCTTGTGCTGCTGGTGAGTGCAGAGCAAAGGGCACAGGGCAGGCTCAGACCTCCTGAGAGGACACGGATGTGAGGGCAGGGACAGAATCTCACCCCTGCAGAGCTGAGACAGAGAATGGGGAGAAAGAGCAGATTGTTAGAAGCTGCTGGTCAGAGGGAAGGGAAGGAAGAGATCTGCCTGGAAGGACAAAGGGGATGAGTGGCCTTGTCCAAGGAGTGTGTTGCATTGATTTCCACCCTTGAGAGACTCTCCTCCCTTCACACACTGCCATAGGAATTCCCTATGGAGTGCCTGAGCAGTCTACATTGTGCCATAATACCCTGCTGGCTCATGAACTCCTCTTGCCCATGTGCAGGTGAGCACTGTGTCTCACTTATCAATCCAGGCACAGGTAGTAAATGTTTTTCACTAGATTGTGTTTTTTTGGTTTGGTTTGGTATTTTGGGGGGGTTTTTTTAATTACATTTACAGCTCTAGGGTAGAGAAGCCCTGGCTGGGAAAGTTGATTTTTCTCTGTTCTGAAGCAAAACCAAGAGAACTTTTTTCTTTGATGTTGTTCTGTCTTGCAGACTATCCCAGTGGCCTTCCTCTTGAAGAAATGGAGAGCACAATGAATCTTCTCTTCTGCACCTACAATGAAAAGTGAGCACATGCCTTCTGACTGGCAGCAGCAGTGCCTTCCTGGCTGATGATGCAGGGACACTGAGCTTGCTTTAAGGCAATCCAGTAATTTCCCTGGAACAACATACCCTCAAGGAGTGGAAGATCTGCAATGAAATGTACTTTGTCTAGAGAATGCTTTATTGCTCACTGCCTAACAACAGCCCCTCACATGGAACTTCCTGTAAGTGTGTTGTGTTACATCCATTTAATTCAGTTTTTACTCCTGTGAAAGGAAAGAGGGGAAGATAAGAAGTACTGTTAGGAGTCTGGTATCTGCTACTATTTGTTATGAAGTTTCTGTCTGCTAGGACATTGTTTGCCCATCTTAACTGGTAATGTTCCTCAAAAACTCGAAAAAACCACCACAACAGTAATGAATCTTTGCTGATGGACATCAGATGTTTTTCTGGGGTTTAAAAGAGTCTAAAAGAAATCAAATTATTCAATCTTCAGAAGAGTTAACAGGTGTTCATATCAGAGAGGTAATGAAATATTGCCTCAGGTAGGGAAATAATGCTGTAGTGCACCAGTAAATCAGAATGCTCTTGTTCTGAGCTGAATGAACTGGCTTTCAGTAGTTCAGCATATCTTTGTTTATAAATCTAAATGCTATTGTGTTGTATTGTACTTTGCAGTGTAATAAATTGTAACATTCAACATTAACTGGTCAGGCTTCAGTGATAACAAAAGTTCAGCAGGCTGGTGGCACTCTGATCAATATTGCCTTCTATTTATAGTATTCTTACAAATTGAAGTTTTATTTAAATTAGACAATGCTGAGAAGCTTACAGTGGATCAATAAACTAAAATACAGTAACGGATTTTAATTCATGGCTGATATGCAGCTGGTCTTTTGTCACATGCATCCTTAATGTCCCCTAAACAAAATCACATTTACATATCCTGTTGTCTGGTAAAGCTGCTAGACTGTTTTAAAGAAGGAAGCTGGTGCTGTGCAATGAGCAGGAAAGATGTTGGATAGGAGGGGAAAAGGCCAGATACCTTCTGTTTGGTTGGGGATTTTTTGTGTGCTGGTTTTGCTGTTTTTCTATTCAGTGAATCAGTTTAACCTGAACTACATTTGCTGTACACCACATAGATGGGGCTCCTGCTTGGATTCTGCTCTGCTGTTCACACCAACATTTCTCCAATGACAGCAGAACTGTTTTTCTGTTACTTCATCTCTGTTATGAGATTAGATTGTAGTTAATAGGATGTGTCTTGTTCTTAGGGGCCACCACCAGCTTTTGGGGTTTCACTGGGGATATGACAATCCAAAGACTAATGAACAATATTTTTAATACTTTTACTTGAATTAAAATATGAGGTTTTCTTGCAATTATTAGAATTTGATTTCTGTCAGCTCTATCTAATCATTAGGTGATAGCTCATATGTGAGCCACCAACAATATCTGAGCAATCAGCCCTGGGTGTGTGCATCAGCTGAAGACAAAGGAATTGATGTGTTCCTGCTGACACAAGAGGAATGGTCAAGAATCTTAATTATAAATTAATCATCATGGTCAGCTGGCACAACCAACAAAGTCTCCCTAATCCAATCCAAACTTGGAATAATGGTGTCAAAAAAATCACTATAGAGCTTTTACAATGCCACTGATGCATCTGAAGAAGAGTTTTGAGATGGGTGATTAACAGGGAGATTTGCCATTATACACTGTTAAATTTTAAACAAAGTCTAAATATTCTTAGAAGAATTCCCATTTTGTTCTTCCAAGAGCAAGCATAGGTGTTTTAGAGCTGAGGGTATAATTAAGTCTGACCTCCTCAATGTTGCAAATAAAAGGAAAATATTTTAAAAATGCCATATATACCATATGTAACAAGATTTGTAAGTGTATTCCCCTGCCAAAAAGATCCAGCCCTTTTTTTCCAATATAGTAACTCTTAAGTGGCAAAGCCTAGGCTAAGTATCCCTCTCCCAGCATGTCCTGACCCTTCACATGTCCTGCTGGTTTTCACACAGACATGGTGGTCCTGTGCACTTATAGGCACAGAAAAAAATCTATGTGTCTCTATTCCAAACTCCACTTTGGATCCCATTGCTACTCTTCTTCCTTTCCACCAGATGTTTCAGGCAAAGATTTAAAATACCTGCTCTTGAGAAGGCTGTGTCACAAAGGCTTACAGAGAAAACAGTGAGATTAGTGGGAAATTAGAAAACAAAAAACTCAGGATTGACTAAATAAAACATGTCTTCTCTACCCAAGGTTAACCGTTCTATCTTCCATGTCTGGAGATAGACAAAGCATGGATGTTTGTGGCAGGTGTGTGGGGGAGTGTGAATCTCCCTTATGATGTCTGGATGTGGGAGGCACAGCAGGAGTGAGTGTCACAGGGGTGTGGATGGCTAGAGGGGTGATTACAGGGGCTCCTTAAGGCACCAAAGAGCTTTTGGCTTTCTCTCATCGTCCATCTGGGAAGTGTGCACAATAACAAACTGGGCTGGGGACATCCCAGGTGGGCATGAAGGGCTCTGAAAATCCTCTCAGCTGTGGAAAGGTCTGAGCTCAGAGGAAAGTAACAGCAGGGCTGAATGTTTTACATTTCCTCCCAGTCTGCTGATTCTTTGTCTTTCAAGTTATCTTGTTCTCAGGGTCAGTAATCTTTGCATACTGGCAGATACTTGTGTCTTCTGAAGTTTTGCTTTCCTTCTGGCCTTGTGTTTCCCTACAAGTCTCTAAACCTTTTAAAAAATATTTTTATTTTTCTCCCTTCCCTGCTGCCACCAGGTTATTCCCCCTTCTTCCACCCACTGCTGTGGCTGCAGCCTTCTCAGTGTGTGAAGCACCGTTCACATCAAATAAAGAAGGAAGTAGAGCAGGCTTTTAACTTCAGCTGTGGGCTCAGCTGGGGGGAGCTGCTTTCTAGCAGCAGGAAACATTGTCTTCTTGTTCTGTAGGAATTTCTGAGGCTGGTTTTCCCACATCAAAATGTAAAAGAGACTCCACTTCATCCAGAGATTATACTTATATATGTGTGTGTATATAGATTCATCTATTCACACACACACAAATAATATATTTTCTTTAATCTTGACCTTCTCCCTTCTCAGATAGTCTTCCTCCTCCACCTTAGCAGCAATGGGAATCTCCCTGAGAGACCTGAACCTATGGAGTGTAAAAACTGGAGAGAGATTATCTTTTGCCTTTTTCTGGTTTTTGTCATCACTCTCCTTTTTGGTTGGATGACAGCACTGTGATCTAGAGAGAGAGTGAGACATGCAAACTGACTGTACTCTGCCCCATTTGGCAGAGAATACGAACATCCTCTGAAATTAAAGTCCAGAGTTTTAATAGCATTTTTGAGACCTCATCTTGCATATTAGTACTTAGCCAGGTATTAGGTAATTTAGATAATAAATTCTCTCCAAAGTGACCCATCATCTTAGTATTTATTTTTTTCTAGAGGATGTAAGGCATAAAAGCAAGCTTTGTAGTTTTATATCTGTCAGCATGTCACATAAATATCTCAGTAACTACTGATCTTATCACCATAAAACTTCCATTTATACAGTTAGACATGTCATGTTGGTCAGTTGCACAAAAAGTTAAGTACATGCAATATTAAACTCCAACCCATGCCAGCTCCATTAGCCCACATCTTGAAGTTCTCTCTGAACACTATTAGAGAAGTGGGGGAGGAGCAGGAGGCAGCACACGGCAGAATCAGACGAGGATGGACTCATGTTGAAAATTACTGAAATGATGAAAGAGTTTGCAGAGGGATGTTTGGAGTCTCTGCATTTCCCTGAAAATCAAAAGATCTGTTTTCTGTTTGATGAATGACTTTAATAGTTTTAATGACCTCATATAATTTATTTGATTGTATTGTTCATTTTTATTAGAAAATCAGCCTAGCAGCGTTTCAAGTTGTATCACCTTTGCATGTCAGAATTGAACTCTGATCTAAACTTGCCATCTTAAAACTTATATTACTTTTTTGCCATTTTTATATTAAGAGTTAAATTAAAAAATGCTGAAGTTACTTACTTTTTTAGGATTCAGACTGGTTCCTAACAGATTTGGCAGGAATGTGTCTTTAAAAAGCAGTGTAAGCAATTATTTTTTTTCTAGAGTAAAGTTTGTTGGAAGTAATAGTTTAGAAATTGTGCAATTTATTAATTTGATTTATGTTTTGAAAATTCCCATGAATACTTCAATTAATACTGTTTACTAGTTAGGTTACAGGTTAGGTGAAGTTAAAGGACGGTTTGATAAAAACATGCATGCTTAATTGTCTGATTAATTTTATCAAATTAGTCAATTTTATGTATGGAGACTATAGGAAAAAATGACTGAAAATATATAACTTGGTCCTCTATGAGACCTGGAAACTAAATTGGCTCCTCTCATGCATACATACTTCAAGAGATACTTGCAGAAAATTGCAGGTCAAGGAAGCATTAGGTGCCATACACATAGATACCTGCCTAGGCCAAATTTTTTGGCTTCTGGAAAATATTAAGAATGTCACTAACTTTGCATCTTTGTGCTTGTTTTTACATTTGTGGGGATTCGGCAGAGTAGCACATTATGTACTCTAAGAAATACAGAGAACATCTCTCATACTTATCTTTCCAGAAATCCATGAGGCTGCATTTTTTGGCAGCACTGATAGCAGAAAATCTTTCTGTTGTTAATGATACAAAATCGACTTTGCTGTGGTATTCCCTACAGAAAACAGTGCATTAAAAATAATGGTGGTTAAATTTGTGTGTTACAATGCGAGGGGTGAGTCCTGTGTCCTGAAACAGGGAGACATTTGCAATGCTGAAAACATGCACACTGTGTAAAAGCACACAGCTTCCCTAATTTCAGTTAAACCACTTATGTGGAGTCTCCAATTTTTAATTTAAAAAGCTGTGTTTAATTTAAGGCTAGGTTGAGTGGGCTTGTCACTGAGTCCACTATTGGCAAGACCGGTCATTATAAAAATATTAGAACTAACCTTGATTTGCCAGGATCCCAAATGAGAAGGAATCAAGGAGAAATTTGAGTAGTGGCCTTTTTCCCTTCTCCTGAAGGAGACATTATCAACTCATTAGCTACAAGCCTGCACAGAGGCCCCAACTGTGACTCTTAAAGCAAGAAATACATTTCTTGTGGTTAAGATTGACTTTCAGCATGCCAGCTGTCCCTCTTTTGGAAGGATTGGCCTTATTTTTCAAGTAGAACATGTGCCATCTTGATTACCCAAACTCTTAATTCAATGCTGTTTTATGCTTTGTCTCCTCAAAATATCCCTTATATCCAGCTTTGATTGGTGGGTAGATGTACCAGTACTGATCAGCTTAATTACCAGTGTGAGGCAGCGCAATGCAAACATGAGGTAGCAGCACACCTTTCCCAGCATTCTGAGCTAATTAACCAAAAAATATTTCCCTGCCACCTGTCTAGCCTTGGAGAAATTCCAGTCTTCTTTCCAAGCCATGGGAAGGGGGGATCAGAGCAGAGTTTGGGTAGGAGGATGGTTATCCATGTGGTTTTTGTTCTGCAGTGGTTAAGTATGGAGGCTGAGGCTGCTACCCCCTGTCTTTCCCAACTCCCAGTAGTGTGTCTGTAGCAAAAATATGTGAAGAGTTAAGGTGAGCCATGTAGCAAACCGTAAGCTGTGATCTTCCAGGGTTCATGAAGACTGGAATGCTGAATATACATTTGGATGCACCAAGAACAAGCATCAACAAAGTTTGGAATTACTGAAACCGGGTTAAAATTCTTTTTTTTTTTTTCCTCAGTTGTTCAAGGTTTAAACTCAATTCAATAGCAATTAAGAGGCTAAATTTTTTGTCTGTTCAGTGCTCAGAGGAAATACACTGTAATTCTTACCATGCCTGGGTGAAAACATATATAGTCTAGTTACATTCATTATCTACAGCAAATTAAATATAAAATCTCTCACTTCTCAGTGCTTGCATTGATTGATATAGCATTCCAAACCAAAATAAACAGTAGAAAACACCAAAAACCATAATGTGGATAAAACAATGTTGCTTTTGATTTTCTTTTTAAATATTTTTGGTTTTTTCTATTATACTGAAAAAGCATATCACAAATTAAAAAGTGATGATGGCAATTCTGGAATAACTTCTGAGTTCTGATGGATTGTAAAGCATGCAAGCTAATGGATGTAGTCATCCATCCATGAAGAAGACTTCTATGGTTAAAGCATCCCAGCTGATCTAAAATATTTTTCTAAGACACTGACACACCTTATGGTTTCAAGTGGTCTTTAACTGGTTTTGATTCAATGAAGACTGTACAAAACAAATAACTTTGCCATTATACTAAAGTCTATTCCCATGTCATGTTTCCAGAAAACAACTCATGTTTGAGACAAGTTCAATTATCTGGAGTTAGATTTTTTTTTTTATGCTGGAATAGTTATTCTGCCATGGCTCAGGAATAGCTAATGGAATTTCATTCAAGCCTCGTTTAAAAAACAAAACCCATACTTTTTGGCAGGATACAAGTGGGAAGAGATTTAGTCCACAAGATATATTTTATCCTGGCATGTAGGAGAACAGTTGGTGGAAAATGGTTTCCCCTGTAGCCAGTTAGAAACTTTAACTATCTGCCAGTGATTGCTGTGAATGTGGTGCATGACATATCATGAGAATTCACATAAATAAAAAGGGAAAAGCATCCAGTTCAGGACTGCCTCTATGGGAGAGTTGGGAAAAAATATATGATGAGAGGGAGAGAAGAGTTTTATAGTCAAAAATTCTATGAGTAGACCTCTGGAGCCCTGGCTGGGATACTGAGACCTTCTGCAGTAGTTGTCTTTGGATTACGTTTATTACTTTGTCTGCTCTGAACTGAGGATAATGAGGAAGGTTAAAAGGCAAGGTGATTGTTTGTGCTCACAGGCTCATTGTTCAGAATTGCATTAGTTAACTGTGACACTATGATACAAACAGAACTTACAAAATCTGGAATTTTAAATTGTTGAAAAGTATTTCAAAAGTATCCATAGACTATGAAAATTTCTAAGGAATGTAAGTGTTAATGTTAAGCAGAATTTAAGTGTCTACAGTGCTGGGTATCCCTGGGAAGGGCTGGACATCCCTGGGCAGTGCCAGACATCCCTGGGCAGGGCTGGGCTGGGGATCCAGGGGCAAAGGGGCAGGAGGCTCCTGGTGCTGTCAGACCCAGCAGGTCTCCAGGTGTCCCATATTTCCCACAGCAAACCTCAACTGCTTGGCAGCATGACAGCAGTGGTGAGGGACATCCAACTTCTCAGCCTCTCCCTGAAGCAGGATGCCTGCGTTTCTCTGATCTAATAGTTTGTGTTGTTTTCTTGTTTGTTTTATTTCAATAATAAGATTTGCTGCTAAATCTATTGCAGATTTCTGCTCCAAAATAAGCAGCTCCAGGAGTGTTTTGGTGGTAACTGAGGCATTCACACCTTCAGGAGAAGCAGCAAACCCAGCTTGGGTTTGGGCAAGGCTGGAGCTTAAAGGACCTTAAAGGATCCAGTTCAGCCCCAGCTTCTGCAGGCTGCCTGTGCTGTGAGCACAGAGCAATGAGAGCTGGGAGCCCCTCCCAGAGCTCACACCTCAGAGGTACTTCACTGCTTTGGCATTCCTCCCATCACACAAAGAAACCCTCAAATTCCTCCCATTTGAGGCCATTGACTTCTGTGTGCCATGCCAGAAAAATTGTTGAGAAATAACTTTGAAAAATCCTCAGAAATAACAATGTACCTTGTAATATTCTCAGTTCTTCAGTGATATTTGTTTAAACTACTATGCATTTTTAGTTAAAATGACAACTGAGATCATTAATCATTCTAAAATCATTAATTAAATAAATATCTGATTTGCTGATTTTTCATGTTCACTACTTTACAAGCATGTGGATTAAATGAAGAAAAAAAAATACTCCTATGTTTTCGAAATCCTTTTTGTTCTTCTGCTTTTTTGTTTATTTGGCCCTTGTCCTGTGTTGGACTCCAAAGTGTGTATTCCTATGATATTGAAAAAATAAGCTCAGCAATTTTTAGTTAGCTTTTTGTCATGGCCCAAAATGACTCTTCTGGATACATTTTCTGACCCAGATTCAAATTACAAGCATGGACTTTTGGCTTAGATAAGGGGATCAGTTTGGGATTTTCTTTGCCATATGAGTTTTTTGTTTTGTTTCATAACTGTGCTGGAGAATTTACATCTGGGATTCCATTTCTTTGTTTCAGTGTCTGTATTAAAAAAAACCACTCACTTATATTTATTCAAGATCCTGATGCAAATATGTTGAAGGGAAGTTAGATTTTTTTCCCTGTGGGAATTTATACTTTAATTCTCTCACTTGTTCTTGAGAGAAAGAGAGACCTTAGTGTTATATAATGAAATAATTCATGATACAATTAATGTGATGTAGGAGAACAGCAACATGATATGCTGAATTTAAATAACTGAAACTGATCAAGAGGGACATCAGCATTAAATGCTCAATAGGAGCAAATGTAACAAATACAAGATGGCCACTGCACTTAAGTTAAAATACTGTCATCTGCTGATACATTCCAGGCAAATTTGTTGATAGACGAAACATTTTGATAGTCTTTCCATTATTTCTTTGAGCCATCAGCTTTTAATTTTCTCTTTCTGGTTAATATACTTGTGTATAATTTAAACAGAAAACTGTTCTGTTTCATCATAAAAGATTTGTCTGTTACTTTTGGTGTGTAAATCAAGTGGACAGCAAAACATTCTTGAACTTGTTTTTTGAGGCATTTGTTGACAACAACAGGAAAAGAGATCACAGAGACCGCCAATAAGTGTGGACATCAATTATTTTTTAATTGTATAGGAGTACAGTACACTAATTAAAACTAGTATATCTTGCAATGCCAAAGGCAAAATTAATTATTAATTTTTATTAATATTCAGAAGTAGCACAAGGAATACATTAAAAAAGATTTTGTGGCTGTGACTGAGATCTTGTTTTGCTTTATATTTTAGTAAAAATAGCATGTTAGCTAAATTTGAATAGTTAAATATGCATCCAAGAGATTATAGGCATGGAACAAGAATGTTCTCTCTAGACTAGTTCCCAGTGACAGAATATAAGAAGTAGGAAAAATTCTTTAAACATTCTGGGGCTTTGGTTTAGCTTGTTTACTGACAAGTATAAATACACGTTATCCTGCTGCTGTTATTGTAGATACTATAATTATTGAGTTGTTTATTTTAGTTATGATATCTCGTATTCAGTAGAAAAATTGGGTTTCCACTTCTTCTGGAGTCCAGCTCAGCAAATTATATCTGTCCTGCACTGACTTGACAAACCTGATGTGCTTCTGGACAAAGTTACTTCTCTTCTGTGAGCAAGTGATTTGTTTATTTCTCCCACAGGTTAGACTTCAGTCTGCTGTTCATAGCTCATTGGGAAACTGCCAGTCTGGCTCAGATGTCTATCAGAAAGGAAGTTCTTTGAACTAAAAAAAAAAAAAAAAAAAAATTATTTCCCACCTGTTATAGACAAAATATTAATAGGCTTTTAATGCACCTGCTCAGCAGGGTAAGTTATGGGATTCAAAATTTTAATTTTTTGAATTCACAAAAATTTTATTTAAAAAACTTCTGAAGTAAGTTGTGCTTAGCTTTATTGAAGGGAGCATGGGAAAAAGAAAAGAAAAAATGGTGATTGTTGTGAAACTTTGTAAAAGGACAGTTTGTATTTGGTGTTGTTTTGAAAGTTATGTCCAACTGTAATGGGAGTGGTGTATTAGAAATCTTATTGAAGTGGTTACAGGCTTGTGAAATTTTTCTAGACTAATGAGATGGATCATTTAGGATCAGACAGGCAAAGTTTTAGTTGGTTTTTTGGTTTTGATTTGTTGTTTTTTCTTTTACTGGCCCTGGAAATATTTCCCTTTCTCTGATCCTTACATAGAAGCATATTGAGCTCTTCATCTCACCTGTCAGTTTTAATTATAACAATTCCTGTACTCATTCATGTACTCCATAGAAATGTGGACACAGATGGCTGTATTCTAGTATTTCTTTAACAAAAATCTAAGATAAATATCTCCCATATTCATATGCACTTTAGTGGTGTGGAGCAGCAATTCAGAATTTAACTTTCACTTCACTCAAGCATCTTGATCTATCTATGATAACAATACATAAAATAGGATTTTGGCTTAGAAACTGGCTTGTACAAGTTGGATTGTTACAAATACCCAGAGCTTTCCTGTTATTTTGTTAAATCAAAGCACCAAAAAACTCAGTTTTCCAATATTCTCTTTGTGTGTTTCATGTAAGTGTAGATGCTGTTCTTGTTCTCTTCTAAAATCATCTGCTTACCTCAGAAAAGTCACTGTGCCCTCCCCTTGAGCTGCAATTTATAATAAAAGCAGTGGTGATAATCAGTTTAAGTCTACTTCCAGGTCTCTATTGCCTGTGGATTCCCACCTCATCAGTGTTCTGCCTAAGACCTGGAAAATGTTTTAAATTCCCCTATATCTCTGTGTTGGGGTATGTGCATGCATGTCACAGACTAGTGAAGAGGAGGAAGCCACTAATTCACTTTGCTGTTTTCCCAGAGGAATCAGCATATGTGGGAAGAGTGGGCTCTTGAAGGCAAACACTGTTCTTCATTCTACTTTGAAGTACTTGCTTTACCAGCTTGTCAGTAAAAATTGACAAGATACAACTCACTTCTAAAAAGATAAATAAAAACTTTTCAGAAGTTACCTATCACTATTCTGGAAAAATAGCTCTCAGAGCTGCTCTTGGTAATTCTTCTGCTCCCTGTCCTGAATGTATTGCTCTCTCAAGTGAGTGCTGTGGTTGTCCAGGAAAACCAGAGAACACCTTATGGAATAACATCAAAGGGAGGCACTTGACAAAGACAAGCAATTTAGATGCTCAGTTCTGGGAATGTATTGACTGAAGATGAAAGCTCTTTAGGGAAGAGACTTTGTCTTCTATTTATATAGAATCTTGCATAATTTAACAAATGTTGGGGACACTATTAATCTCATCCAACTTTAGATGTCTACAGTGTAGCTGTCAATCTTAAGAGAAGATCAATTGCACTCTAAAAGTGTCTGTTTCTCTCCACTGACTATAAAAGGAGCCCTCACAAGTAGCTCAGGTGCAGATGGCTTCATCTGTATTTGGGCAGATGAATCCTGCTCTAAAATGCTTTCTAATGTGACAAAATAATAGTAATTGATATTTTAAAAAATCCTTGGGAATGTGTTTCATTCTTAGAGCAGCTCAGAAAATGAATGGCAGCTGCTGGTTTTGGCTAATATTACATTCAACAGTGAAGTGCTTAGGTTGGTAACATATCCACAGCAGCATCAATCCATTCATAGCTTCTGGAAACGTTAGTTCAGGATGTAAATATGAAGTAATTTGCTTGCTCAGTGCAAAAGAATAAAGCTGAGCACCTGAGTTGTCAATACCATAATAGCAGTTCAATAGGAGATGCTGTCTCCAATTGAAAAGACAAAACAGTAAAATTAAAATCCTTATGGGAATTGCAGCAAAAACTTTCCTATACTGCTGTTACTGAATCCTCTGGATCAGCTGATACTCTTTTGGAACATCTCAGAAACTGTTTACTGATATTTTTTGGAGTGGAAATGCTGTTTTGAAATATGAAAGAACATCATGTTCTTCTGCAGCAGCACCTGTGTCTTATTAGTGGCAAGTCACTATGCTTAGGAGTTGGCCATGAGGAATCTACAAGACAGTGAATCAGCCATCTGCTCAGCAGGAGTGTTTTAGCCAGCATAGATGGACTGATATTGCTCTTTCATACAGTGGGCATAAAATTCATGGCTGCAGCTGACCTCTATTAGAATGCAGTCCATTCAAGGTAAATATATGACAAGCTATTCCTAAAGCTGCTTTAATTGCTATGTGGGAAAGTAATACAAGAACATCCGGAGGAGCATCCTATGATAGATATATGGACCTGTGCTTAACTGAATTATTGTAATCTCAATACACATTGAGCAATATTCCAGGCAGCCAGTTTTGTCTTGCTCGCCCATAATGGAAATTGTAGGAGAGACATAAAAATTCATGTATAAGAAACAGGGAAAAAAATTACTGATCTGTAAGGCTAAAGAGATTTAGTGTCAGTTGGCATGGAGTACCTGGATGCCAAAATAACCAAGTCTAGATTCAGACTTGCAAAACATGTACCTCACCAATTTCCCTAAAAAACAGTGTTGTAAAAAACTGGAGGACTGAATTATTAAATATTTAAATTGTGTGTCTGAGAAAAATTAACAAGTAATATCACACAGCACTAGGTATCTGTAGTATGTGTGATGCCACCCATATTTTTCATACTGCTGTTTTTAATTATTTCTGCCATGAATAGCTTTTCAATTGAATAAGTATTCTTCATTTCTACAGAATACCTTTTATGAGGGTACAAATAAGAAGTTAAAATACACTAACTATTCCGATTCTCCCATAATCATCAAACCCTTAAACCACCTCTAAAAAAGCCCCTTCTTCATTCTCAGAAAATAAAATCAGCATGTTTAGGTTTTGAGAAATTCTAATACTGAATAGTTCTGTATAAAGATTCTCTATGCTTGTGTGGGAAAACATCAGAAATGTAAAAGCTGTCCTTTCCAACTCCTACTGGATTTTTTTCATTTTAAGATGTATTTATCATGCCATCCAAGTGGGATGATCTCTTCACAGCTGATTAATGTGAAGAAAAGTATCAGTCCTGGTTAGATTTTCTTAAAAAATGCTCTTTGCTCAGGGAATACCTGTAAATGGAAAGAAAAGGAATGTGTTCTGGAGGACTTAAGGTCAAATATGCCTTTGGTGCAGAGGTAACTGTATGCAGTTTTGAACCATCCTTTCTGCTTTAAGTTGCTTTCAGTGGTGCTTGCAGTCATTTCTGTCGGAAGTGTGAAGGAGTATTGCTGTATTTTATTTATACAAGTTCAGTTAAAAAAAAAATCCTTGTTCCACACGTATGGACAACATTGTCATGAACTATGTCATTTTTCTTGTCTTTAAAATGAAATTCAACTTTTTAAAACCTCTCCTGCCAGTACTGTTTTAGCACAGCCTTTCTCTAGGTGTATGTGTTCCTGCATAACTAACTGCTTGTTTCATAAGAAAACCCCAAACTGATAAACTTTCTCTTTTTAGCTTGTGTTAATTCCTGTTTAAGTGCAGACACAAACCCACTAAGGTAGGGCAAGATGGATTATACCCATTCTTTGCACCTTCTGCACATCTGTGTACAAGCAATTACATTGAGGCAGCCCAGGAATTAGTTAAGGGCACAGTCACAGAGGATGAAGAAAAGAAGCAGCTCAGCTATCAGGTTGTGTAGCTGGCATTCACATTTACATACATGAAATGAACACATTCGTTTGGGAGTCACAAAAAAAAACCCTGAGTCAAATGGCATTTTGCAGATTTTTCTTCAGAGCAGAAATGCCACTTTAATTGAAGGCAACCAGTGAAATAAATGCTGTATTTTCAAGAGACATCACAGAGAGCAAAGGTTGTGAACAAAGCAGTAACAGCTACAATGAGCCACCAGAAGTAATAGGGAAAACTGTCTTCTATAGCATATGCACAGTTCAGGCCTTTTCTTCACACCTCAGAATGCAACAAGAATATCCATCAAACTCAATCTGTTGCTCTACCAGTGGAGATGTATTTCAAACAGGGAGTGCAGGCAGTTACCTGGGAAGATCATCTCTTCTGTAAACAACTGAGATATATGGGTAGCTCTGGTGTAAACTCCTTGTTTTCTCTTGAACTGCTCACCAAGCAGCCAGAGCTACAAGCAGGGGGCCTCTGTGTTGGAATACTGATTTTTGATGAGCCCTTCCTTTTAAAATATCTATAAATTTGGATAGCTAACTGCTAAATTTATAATCAGTGTATAATCAGTCTCAGTAATTTAAATTACTAAAACCTGAGCTGTCCAGCAAAACTATATGATGTCTGAGTTTGCATTATGGATGTACCAAATATTTTTGTCCTTAATTTCCACATTTACATCTGAATCTTGGTGAACAGCTCTTGCCTTTGTATGTGAATGGCAAGAATCACAGAATTAAATCTGTGGGTTTTGGCCCCTTGGAAGGCTGTCTGTCTTCTTTGCCAGCCTGTTATCAAATATCAAAAGACAGTACCTGAAAATTTCCCAACTTGAGTTCAGATCCCACTTGACCCATGATTTTTCTGTGTGTGACAAAATGTACTAGCTGATATTTCAGTGAAAAATATATTGTTAGAAATGGTGTCTTAAATACATTCCAATGTAAATTTAATTCTGTACATAGCAGTGATCTTGAGAAATTTCTTAATTGCTTTGACTTCTGATAACATGCAAACATTGTCACTAGAAATGGCATATGCTATATTTTGAGTAGAAAAAAATGTGCCTCCTTTCTTTGCACATGTTTTTGTGCTGTTAATCATGGGCTTTTTAAAAACTCAGCTTTTTCTTATGTAAGACTGCTCCTTCAGGATTTGTTAGATTTGCATTTATGAGTAATTTTTGGATGCTACTGATACTTTTTTTTTTTTTTTTTGCATGGAGAGGAAGCTAAGAATGCTGAGGAATTTTACTTTTTTCTAGTTTTGTAATTAATTGAAGAACTAGTTAATTTCTAAGTGAGAATTCACACTATTATCTTGAATTCTAAAACTGTTACACTGAAATTTCATGGAAAACAGTGAATTTGTACTCTGTAAAACTTAGCAAGCACATAAATCGTTGGGACTATGTTCTCTCATTCTTATCTTAATCAAGAGTAAGTTCCCTTTCATAATCTCTTGTCTGCAGTAGTAAACTAAAAAGCAGATCATTAAAATAATTAGAATTCTAGTGGCAAACAAACGAGCTCTCATTATTGTTTGCATGTGAAGTAAAGCTCTCAAATCATAATTCACTTAAAAGTCTTCAGATTTAAACAGGATATCATAATGTTTTCATGAACAAGAGAACAAACGAAGCCTGACCTCTCAGGCATAAAATCTTTTATTTTCCATCCACCACAGCATGGCTGGGCATGAGCTGGGAGTAGATGGGAGCTGACTGGCCAGCTGATTTCTGATGAATGGAAGAAAGTATTGTGTCTGCCTTTTCTACACATAGCAGAGATGCTATAGAGGTCTTTCTTCATACAGCTAATTTTCATGAAATCTGTATTGCTATAATTACCTCTAATTACGCTGTGTCACATAGGGCAATGAATCCAAAAGTGATTAGGGAGAAAGGGAAGGTTGGGCAGTTAACATAAGCTATAATTTGATTCAGTTTTCATCTTCAGAATTACTTCTTTCTTGCTTCTCATTTTACCTCTGTTTCTCTTGCAACACTCTACCAATTTCCAGTTATGTTTATGTTTCTGTTCTTAATGGTCTTTTTCCCCCATATACCATTTTTAGAACTTTTTGAGTTTAGAATGTCCCATCCCAGATTTGGATTCCTGATCCTCCTAATCCTCCAGCTCTATGATCCTAAACCTCCTTTGTTGTTTTAACAAGCCATGAAACATTAAATTCCTTTTTCCTTAGCTTTTTCATTCCTTTGCATTTAATTATTTAAAAAAATTTCTCCCCATCTTTACTGCCATTCTTCCTGAGAACAGTTTCCTGCCAGCCGTACTCTAATAGGCACTGCTGTGGTCATACAGGTTGGACTATGCCATTAGTGAAAACGTGTTCCCATTGTGAGATGCAGTCCTACAACAGGAATTTTTATTCTCCCTGGCTGATCTGATCCAAACTTCCTGTGTTTACTGTGCTACAGCTGCAGCTTTTGGTCCAAGAGTTACTACGAAGAATAAGATGAGGTACACTATTTCTCTGCATACTTTACAAATGTCAGGGCTTGACCAGAGGAAGATTTACTGGTGCTCTTCATCATTCTCTCATCTTGTGAATCCTCTGATACTGCCTGTCCTCATTTCCACTGTGTGAGAGGGCTGGGATTGAAAAGTGTTTATTTTAGAAAATACTCATGTCTTGCACTGAGATGTTTTGATGTCCCTCTTGCCAGGAGCAGGGAATTGTTGGGTGGCCTTGCTCTTCAGCTTTCAGAGAGGAAGGGAATGTTGGAACTGTGGACTTGGAGAAAGGTGCTCTAAACCACAGAAATTCTTGGCCTAAATGCACAAACTTCTCATTGTCAAGTACAAACAAGCTGCATTGCCCTGCAATGAGAGTGTGCTGATGATCATGTAGTCCTGCACATAATGACATTCCTAACCTGGTCCATTAGGAGAATTAAAAAACAAAAAACACAACAAACAACAGGAAACATTTACATACAAGCCAGCACATATTAGTGAAGTTGTTTTCAGAATACATAACAGATCCCAGTTTACTGGAGTCAGCATAGAGCAGTGAAAATTCACTCCTAGGTAGTGTTTTCACACTGCCCCTTTGTTGTAGCAGCCAGCTCAGGCTGGGCACAAGGCATGTCATAGCCACAGCCCCCTGCTGGGGTGGGGGCATCTGGAATGCTTCAGGTTTGTCCAGATTTAATACATCCCATGACCCTCTTACAGCTATCATTTGGTGCAAAATACTTCAAGACAAGGAATGTAAACACAGACTGTTCTGGTCATGTTCTGCTTTAAAGTACCTGAGAAACAGAGGCCACTCCCATAGCATCAGCCTATATCTGTGAAAAAAATATGCACACAGACAGGGCAGGTTTTCTGCCATGACTCTCCAGTCCTGGCAATAGAGAAAAAGGAGAATAAAAGAAGTTTGAAAGGGTCTAGTAAGTAAAAGAGAATGACACTGGGAGGGTATCACCAGGAAATCTTATGGATCAAGCCCTGTTGTTTTGTGAGCCCAGGGTGATTTTGGATGTTGGGCTCCACAAGCAGAATCCTTCAGAGGGCATGTGAGGATTCCTACACTGTCTTGAGGCTTCCTAATGATCCTTTCACCACTGGTGATTCTTCAGACCTCTGTGGATAAGAAATATGAGCTGCTGAGGGATTTTTTTTTCCTTTTAGTATGCTAGGACAATGTAGATGCAAGATTTTTCACAGCTTCCAGGAAGAACAGGGAGGAAGTAACTATCTAAATTGAGGAAAAACTACAGTAGCTGAAAGTAAAACATTTAAACTGATAGTGAGGAATGGAGTGCCTACTCCTAGCATTGTGAGCAGGAAAGAAAGGATCTCCCATTTGATGATTAGTGACAAATTTGTGTGAGTTGGCAATTCTTTGAAAATGAAATTTATTAAACTTGAAATAAAATGTTCACTCCTGGCTGAACATCTCCTTTTGTGAGGTTCTAAGATTTTGCTCATGGGCTTTCTTACTGCTATTCTCTTGTTTGAATGAATGTACCCTTAAGGCCAAAATCCATATTGCTGAGTTATTATGAAATACAGACTTTGTCTCCATGTGCTTCTAGACTTAACATAGCTCAACAAATGACACCTGTGTGGTAATTTTGAAGAGAAAGGCTGAGGAAAGACAGAAAGAGGAGAAAGGTATAGCTGGTGGGCTGATGTGATCATTTGAAGGCTCTGCAGCATTTTGTGTATTCCAATATTTTGTGCACCTGTGGGTGTTTTCTGTTCCTCCCATTATCTAAGTTGATATGGATAGCAATAGGAGTTTACTTACAATCTTAGGGATTGTATATACTTAAACACTTTGACCAACAGATTTTATGTGTGTTTTTAAAATCTGTTAAGGAGAAATGTGATTAGGAAAAAGCAAATTTTCTCACATGGTGAATTTTTTAATCCTAAAGGTTAAGTTCAAGCTTTCTCAGCATATTGACGCGAGGAATTACCCATTAATTAAATCACATGAGTCATATTCTACCATTGATTTTTTTATATATTTCTTGCTGTTTGATTTTAATTAATGGGAGTTCTGTACATAGAGGATTCCAGAAAAGGTCCAGTGTTTAGAATCGGAACTATAAAGTAAAACATGAATATGGTTGTGTGGTTTGCTAATTGCAGTAACGACTGCCATCAGAGCCTCCCACACTGTCTGTGCTCAGGCAAGATTGCCATATGTCACAGGAAGCCTTGCCTGAGCAAGGACAATCAACCTCAGAGATAATTCACTGCTACTCAAATGAAACACAGCTTTTAATGTCTTTGGAGAGTACTGAAAAACTTGAAGGTAGGACACAGTAAGGTGTATTTACCTGCAAATTCAACCTGTATTTCAATCAATAGGTTTGGCTTTTTAATGGAGTGCTGCAACTGCCAGCATCAGGAAAGTTTAAAAGGAGGCTCCTTTCCATGGGCTTGATGCACTAAGTTTTGCTGATTTCTCACTGCTGAGGCAGGTAAATGTATTTAAAATAAAGTCTGCAGCCCTGGACCAGAAGTAGGGCTGCACTCTGCTATGTACAATTTCATTGGAAATAAGACAGCATTCACTCCAAAGATCATACAGTCTAAAACAGTGTCAGTGCTGAATGTTTATATGTGGAGGCTTTTCCACGAATTGAAACTGTGCAGTATGGTTCTTTCATAACACAATGAACTCTGCTGCTCAGAGAAAGCACCTTCCATGCCCAGGAATCAGGAAAGAAAATTTAGATTAACAGGGTAACGAGTAGGCATAGTCAACATACCATGCCCAAAAGGATGCACTTGAAAGGAACTTCAGAGCTGCTGCTTTGGTTATTTCATTGTTTTCTTCCTGCTCCACTCTGCAGTTCTTTATCTGGATATACAGAACAGTTGACCTTATTAGAAAACAAGAACAGCATATTTTATGGCATCAAGAAGCCATGGAGACCAAAACTAGAGATGCCATCTCCCAGAAAACTGTGATCCTCCCAGAATGACTCCTCGGCTGGCTCTAGTCAGCCAGCCTGTGAGACCAGCCATTTAGCTCACTGTGACCAACCTTCTGTCTTAAAGAGGATCAGGACTGCTGGGCTATATCTGCTATAGTTGCTGCCTTTTTTATTTTTATTTTTCCTCCTAGTTCTGTCTGTCTTGCAGGATCGAGTCCTGGTTGCATAATTATACTTTCCAGAATTAAACAGATAAATTTGCCATAAAGAGAAAATGTTAACATTGGCTGCAGCATCAGGTTCTTAATAAATTGAGGGGCATCAAAAACGATGTTTTTTTCTAAACAGTAGTTTCTATGATAGTAATTTTTTTAATGGATTTTCAAAACAGACTGTACGTTCAGCTGAAAGTCAGCAGCCTCCCTCTGCAAAGCCTGGTTCCTGTTTTTGCATGCTGCAAACATGCACGTTACAAGCTGTGGATAAATTTTCTTCCAGCCCGTGTCACAGCACGCTCTCCATATCTTTGTATTGCTCCCCTCAGTATATTTGGGATTAACTTACACCACAAACACATCCCACTGTATCAGGGAATCCTATGTGTGTGATTTGTTCTGGTATGGCATCATAAAATACAGTGACCACGTAAGGCAGAAGCAACAATTAAAATTGATGTTATCCATTTAAATAGAAATGATTTTAATAAGATTTACTTTGAAAGTGTGATATGACTGACAACCAGTGATTATTTTAAATAACTTTTGAAGCTAAGAGCAGTGGACAGTCTGTGTGTGCATGCAGGGGTCTTTTGTAATGCTTGGAGGTTGCTTAGCTGACACCCCAAATCAGAGAGTATTGTTTTTCAAACTAATTTTTATTGTCATCCAGTTTATTATTTTTTCTCATGCTATGTGTCCCTTGTATCAATTTTAGACTAAAGTAGTGCAAAAACAAAAAGGTAATGGCACTTTCCACAGTATTTCAAAAGGTTTTTAAGTGGAAAAAGGTATTTAGTATTTTTAATAAGCATCTTCAATACTATTGAGTTGGTTTCTTTGTTCATATCACAAGATTAATTATGCTGTCAAGCACTTTCAAGGCCTGCTTAACAAAGATTCAGTGATATAATGGTTTGCTTCGCATTGCCTTTTTTCTGCATAGCAATCACAATCAGCATTAGACAATTTAAAACCCTTTCACAAGCCGGAAGTTCTGAAGAGCCTTTTAATCAACAAAAGTAATTTTGCAAACAACTAGATACAGCGTTTTTCATATTAACTAACTTGTATTAAACTCTGCTATGTGCTTGAATCTCTGGTTCTGGTAATGGATTGTTCAGATTTGCAAGAGACTAAAAGTGGGGAACACAATTAGCACAATATGCAGTTTGTACCCCATGAAAATTGTAATCTCGTGCCATTCTCCAGCTTAATATAAGCATTGTATTAGTGCTTCACTGCAATTCCATATATTTTAATTTTCTCTTAATATGTTGTCCTTGCATAATTACTTATTTTTTTCTAAATGCTGGGAAATGTAATCCTTGTTTTTAAGGAAGACTACTATTTCTATAGGACAGGTTAGAAATCAAATCCTAATACACTACAAGATTGTGAAATTCAAGTTACAATAGGAAAATCTGTTTAGAAACCCTTGCCTTCTAAAATCATCGAGCTCAAGAATGCTTTATTCAGTAATTTTATTGCCATATAGCATTGTAAGAAATCCCTCATGATTTAAAAACATTTATTTGATGGAGAGGTTGTAAAAGCAACAACACACTACGATGACTTTTTTTCCATCAAGCACATATATGAATGAAACTAACCTGTTAATGACACCTTTAAAACATTTTTTTCTTTTTTTTTTTTTTTTTTTTTTTCTCTAAACTGCTAGAAGCATTAATTTGTACCATTGCTGCATGTGGTAATTAGCAACTTCAGCAGTGATTTTCTCTGCCCTAAACCTTTCGTGTTTGACACTATTCCAGCCCGGGAGAGGAGTGACCCTGGGATACAGTGCTACAGGACAAGTGGAGCAAATCCTGTCACAAGAAATAACAGGGTCAGAAGACATTGCTAATGAAGTCATAGCAACTGGTTTAAAGAGCCAATCAGAGAAGGCAACAATCTGTAAATGAGGATATAATTAGCAGAAAAAATAACATGCTTTGGTTGGATTCTAGGGGAGCCAGTAATGAAGGCAATGACTGGATATTGAGAGAGATTCCAAAAGATTAGAGCAAACATTGTGCAACAAAGAATACCTAATTAGCAAAAAAGTGAATATGCCTTAATTAGAAGAAAAAATGTATGATTGAAAGACATGGAACAGGATTTTAATATGAATATAACAATGACTATTAGCCCAAATCTCCAGGATGGAAAAAAAAGTCCTATCTTCACTTTCTTGCCTTTACCATTTTGATAAATGGTCACAAAGAAGATGGACTGTAAATTCATGTCATGGCTGGGGCATTAATACTATTAAAACAGACAATTTTGAGACAGTAATTTAATGGGTTTCCACCCAATTTACACATTTACTACCCCTACACAGCACTGCAGACAAAGCAGCACTGTGTCTTTTGGCTGGCCTTAATGTTCTTCTGGAGTGAGCAAGTAATTATGAACAGAATTTCAGGTGGGTGTCCTGTGGCATGTGAGCTAATGCTTGCTCCAGATATCTGCTAATAGGAAGGAACCCTGGGTGCTTCTTCAAATACAAAAAGAGCCAATGGTGCTGAGGCCTGACTGTGTGTGCATAACTACTACACTGCTGCAACTTGCATTTATTTGTTGCTCTTTGGTTGATTTTTCTTTTTTTTTTTTTTTTTTTTTTTTAGTAGGGACTGATCCAAAACTCATTAAATGCAAAGAAAAAGCTTCCAATAGGTTCACAGGCTTCTAGATCAGACTTGGAGTGAGCAGAAACCTTGGAAATTTTATTAGTAAAAATTAAACATGTTATTATCTTGAATATAATAGATCCAAATAGAAGAATCCCATAATGGATTGTGCCAGTACAGTATATGCACAGTATTTATGGGTAGCAGTGATGAAAAGTATAATGTTCTACTGCTTATCATTTTATTACAATAGAAAAATCAGGGCTCTAACTTGTTAATAATTTTTCACCTTTATAGACATCTAAATGATATTATATTTCCTCCCTTTTTTCTTTTTACAAAATGGTTCTAGGATATTGATTGTAATTTATTTTTACTCATGATATTTAATTGTCATAATTAGCAATCCATGTCTCATTCTCTATCTTAAAAATATCCTGTCAATTTTATAGCATATTTATAGATTAATTTAAATGTATAATTTAATTTATTACTGCATACCTTTGGTTTGTCTGTAACATTAAAATACTTATGGTACAGAATATTTTAATTAAAACTATTCATCAAATGAAGTCCAGGTAGCATCCTTATCCTTGTTTGCAGTAGGGGGTTCTGGCAGTGAAAGCAAGCAAAATAATGGGTCAATTAAAAAAAAAATCTAAATATAGCTTTTTCAGAGATCTGATTGCTTAACTCAAGGTTAAAAAATAAAAAGAAAGAAAAAAACAAATAAAGAAAAATGTGTTTGCCAGTGGATTCCACGAATTAAATTATGATTATTTCTTTCCTCTTGCAGGCATAAAATCTGCTAATGTCATGGCCAAAGCAGAAGTAAAACTATACAAGAAATGGGCTTGAATTTTCATGTGTGACATATCTCAATTTGACAGTGTCTGCAGGAAATTGGGATGTTGTTTTCAGAGAGTTCTTCTTGTGAAAGGAGCTGTACTATTAATTTTTCTGACACTGAGAAATTCACCCTCCATTTATGAGAATCAAACTATTTACCCTTTTGGATCAAGTGTTTCTTCATATTTAAAAAAGGGAAACTTTTAATATTTCTAATAAACTTAGAGTTATTAGTTTGCTGTTCTAGGGAAAAAATACAGCATAACAGTGTGATGAAAATCCCACCTCCAGCATAACTGAATACAGGTTTTACTGCAGCTCTCAGTTGACAGTAGGTCTACCATTCTTTTGCCATGTATGCTATTAATTCACTTTCCAGAACTGTCAGGTACTCAGAAAGTAAGAGAAATATACTAAAAATATCAATGTATTTCTCTTCTTCCTTTTGTAGTGTATCTCCACTGATGCTATTTTAAATTAAGCAATGAAGTAGTGTTGAAAGTTCTGACTGGCTCTGATAACAAAATAGATTAAAAAAAAATAACCAGTTAAAGAAGAAAAATAAGAAGAAATAGAATCAGCTGACAACTTAATTGTTCAGCTTGTATGCAAATATTCTGACAATAATTTGCCAATGCTTTTGAATATAAGTTTAGAAACACATAATTATAACATTAATTGTTTCTTCTGCTTTAATTCTAGGTTTCTGTCACAAAATAGAAGGCTTAACTGTAATTCATGAGGAAATAAAAAAAGTATATTCATTTAGTATTCAATTAGCTTTAAGCATATTCCAATGCAGTGCAGTATTACAATAATTATTTATGTTAATCTACAGAGGAAGATACAGTAGGTTGGCATAATAAATTGTCTTTATGCTGTGCAGCAATGCCTTTTGAATCACCTTCTGTACTCACAAACAAGAGCATCTACCTGAATGGAGTGGTTGTCAGATTGTAGGATAAAAACAATGAATTAGTGGCATGTAGGGAAGATACAGCCCTACAAAATCCACCATTCATATCAATATCTATTTTTTAAACTGTGTTATAATACAGTTGAATGTGTGAGTGTGAGTCTGAAGTGAGAAGAGAGGACATGATGCTGAAAGGCTGGATTGGAATCTGGCCTGGGTCTCCTATTCCACCTCTGAATGCTAAATGAATCACTGAGATTTATATGAAGGTGAAAGCTACACAACATCTTCATCAAGGAAAAATAGGGTTACAATTCAATAAATTGTGTGGTAATACTTTATTGACTAATGAATATACAGCTCCTTCTAACTGCAGTATTTTATTTTTGGGGACTGTAACAGCATTGCAATTACATTACTAGTATTTGCTAAAAATATGTCTGTCTTCTGTCCTGATCTAAAAACATGCTTTGAAAAAGGAAGTGAAAGAAGATCCAGAGAGCAGGTTATGCACCATCCTGGAGTCTTGTGGGGAAATAAGCCATGCACAGATAATAACAGTGCAAACAAGTTGATGCTGCTATTTTTAAACAAGCTGTTATTGACTAGCAGAGGTTGCTGGAGGTGGGATACTGTTAATGACAAAAGCCCTGAAACAGTAGAATTGCTACTAATCCATGTGCTAGAGAGCCTGATAATAAGAAACACCTAAGTGCAGAATTAAATGATCCTCTAAAATAATTTCTGCTACATACTTGATAAGGAGCCATAGTATCCTAAGCAGACCCTTTCCTTTTTTCAGAAATCTCTCTCAACAGAGATCCCATATTACTCCATTCACAAATTAGAGAGAGGAGAATATCTTCAGGGGGTTATTAGTGAAGCTTTCAAAAAAAGAGGAACCAAATCACATTAAAACAGAGAAGAAACATTCTGGGAGAAGCTATTTTAGGGCCCACTCAGGGACAAAAAGGTCATGACACTCAGAAAAAATTAGTAACCAGTGATAGTACCTGGGGAAATGGCCTGAAGCTGTGTCAGGGTAGGGCTAGGTTGGATATTAGTAAAAGGTTCTTTCCCCAGAGTAAGACCAGCCTGCTCTGAGACCCTGAGTGAATTTGCTGGATCATGGAGTCATTTGGAAGCTGTCAGAGGAGCTCTGAGTGTTCCTGGTTGTGAACATGGGTCTGCTGACCAGAGGTGAAAAATCATGCACTCATAGAATGGTAATGGCTTGGAATAAACCTTAAAAATTATCTAATCCCAGCCCTCCTGGCATTGCCATGGGCATTTCTTCACCTACACAAATTCAGGTTATAGACATCTGCAGTTTTGGCCCATGGGTTTCTGCAGTTCTCACTTTCTGTATGTATTTGATATATTTAATAACTAGAAACAATTTGGCCACAGGAATGGCTCTAGAAATAGACAAAATGTGTTAGTTTTATATTATCAGATTTCCTTAAAAGGAACTTATAACACTTTGACATGAGTTTGGGATCTAAATTGATTTTTAAAAACAATTTTTGAAAATTTGTGACATTAATTTATGTGCCTCTTTAAACCATAAACCTTTCAAAAATCAAAATTTTTCAGATTTTGAAATCAATTTAATAAATCAGCTTATATCAACTCAACCTTGGGTTTTTGAAAAGATTTGTGAACTTTAACAGCTCTTTCAACAGGCCTGTTCTGCATTTAGATTTCCTAGTGCAATGCAATCCAAGTGAGATTTATATGACTACATATTTTGTTGCAAACATTCACAGCTCAAAGCTATTACCTGACTGTCTTCCATATCAGGCCATTTATGTATCTAAGAAAACACTGGCATCTGTTTAATATTTTATTGCTTTAAAAATATCTTTGTTGTTCAGATACAATCTCTCTCTCAGATTTTCATGAATAGAGCCTTTATTCTTTCTGTAGAGTGAAGGACATTTACCTTCATATAAATAATATTAACTATGAGTTGACCCATAATCTGCATGCCAAGAAAATCATCCAATAGATTTTTTTTTCCTTCAGAACAAGTTGTGAGTTTGTTTTTTATTTTCTCCTAAATTTTCCAGTATTTTTCTTGATTGCAAATAGTAAATAAATAATGCCTTTTGAGACTTTGTATTGAACTTAAAAAATAATACATTAAAAATATCCATAACTGCTTTCATCTTTAGTCCTAACAGTTGATATTATTATAGATACATTAATTCTTAAGAAGCTTGAAATGTGTACAGGTCTATCCCCTCATTATTAAAAATGCATAACATATGCACCCTATCAATCCATATACTGTAGATCACTTTATCAAGGAAGAAAATATAATTATCCCTATTTTATAAACAAGTTAATGCCACATTGAGCAAAGTCATAGAATAAGTAGAGCTCCTATAAAAAGAAGACTGACAAAACCAAAATTCTGTTGCCTTTTCCATTTTGATTTGTCTCAAATTAATGCACAGCTAATTTTTAAAATTGTTATTCTTTCAACACAGGGCTGCCAAAATAGGAGAAAATTTAGTGTAATGAAACACAAGGTGAACATTTTCAAATCAAACCTGCTTCAAAGCAAGCTCTGAATCAGAGAGACAGTACAGTGTAGGACAGAACAGTTTTCCATGATCCAGCACTACACAGAATAGAACTAATACATATATAAGAGAGAGAGAGAGAGACAGAGATTGCTCTCCTTCCACAGAGAGATGGCTCAGTCAAACAGGTAAGAGGTTCATGGCACCTGCCTGTCTGGGGGTGTGAAGTGGATCTAAACCCAGCAAATTGCTTAGTTCCCCCTAGGAGAAAAAAGGCTTTAGTTACTGACACCACTGGAGCACTTGGAGCTCAGGAGAGTTTCTCTGTCCTCACTGTGCTTGGATATGGGCTTTGTAGGGCTGTCTAGCTCCTGATAAGCAGCTTTTAACAAATGAACACTTTCCAGAGCTGAAATAGCCAAGGACAGGCTGGGAAGGTTTAAGGTTTCTAGTCTGTACCTGCTTGTGTCAAGGCTCAAGATGAGCAGGAGCAGGTCGGTGAAGCATAGCATAAATATCTCTTTTTCATGGTTTTATCAACTCCAGCCCTCCAAACCTTGTGCTTTGTGCCCAGGGTCTGATCCAGAAGATCTGTGTCCTCGTGTAACATCTGCTAGGAGCTTTATTAAAAAACTTGAGTGAGGACTTCTCTGCTTCACCAGCTCTGGAGAAGGCAAACTCAGAATCCTTGCAGGATCTCTTGGCTCCCAGAGCTCTGCTGGTCCTGTGACCTGGCTGCCAGCACAGGGGGAGAAACAGAGCTCCCATGTGCAGCTCAGCATCAAGGACAGATTTTCATCTCTGTCTGAATCAGCACCTACTATTGATGTCCTTTATTTACATCACGAGTGGAGGGAAAGCTTCCCGAGAACAAAATGAGTAATTGCTGGCAAAACAGTAAAGGCATCAGCTAACACAGGTGTAAATGATAAAGAAAAGGCTGGGGAACCTTCTCAATACTCACTGCTGTTTTCTACCTTTCACCAAAGATTTGGTCTTCTGGGTGTTGCTTCAGGCAGAGCTTTTAACAGACAAACCTTCAGTGTGAGAAGAGGATGGATTAAAGTGTGACTTCAAGTGACTCAATTGAAGCAGAGACAATATGTACCCAGCTAGGAAAGAATACATGGGGAACTCTGTGATAGAAATGGAATTATGTGGCAATTGAATACAAAGGGAAATGCAGAACAAACAAACAGCTGAAATGAAAATCTTGAAAAGGTACTCGCTCAAAAAAAAAAAAAGATGAAAAATTTGCTGTAAAATTCTTCTCTGTGAAATGCTAAAATAGAAGAAACTTATTAATTTTAGGACAGAAGATATTTTGGTTTCAAATGCAATTTTTATTCGTAATTCAAAAATGAGAAATTGAATAATAATTGTGTGCATTGAAACTGCATTGAAGATTTTTTTTTTTTTTTTAATTTTAGGGAGAGGAAAGCAAAGAAAAATTTATGAAAATTCATGTTGAAAATAAGATCACAAAAATAATTGATACAAGAAATTAACCAAATAGCCCTGGTACCGTGGTTATAAGTATTGACACCATAAAAACAAAAAAGGCTGGAATACAATCCAAATGTCTGTTTTCTAGGAACCTGTACCAAAATACTTGGGGTTGCTCATCCTAAAAAAAAGTGAGATCTGTGCAGTTGAACTGCCAGTTCTCATAGATAAAGAAAATAAGAAAGATTTTTCTGAAACATAAAGACTTCCTGTGTCTAGTTTTGAACATGATGTAGGAAACACCAGCACCAACCATATGCCTATTTCTTCAGCACAGCACATTTCACTACAGTTTTTAGAATACACAATGAGTAAGAAGGTGCCCAGTCAGTAGAGAACTCTCCATTCCTGACTGCTTGTCTGCATGTGCTTTTGCACATCCTTCAGCTAAATCAGAGATCCAAATGGAAAATTAATTACTTACGGACATCAAGTGAATTTGTGACACTCCCTGGAGACTTTGTGCCCATAAAGCATCTAGGTAGTCTTTCTTTTCTGACAGATATAAGATATAATTTAAATTTAATGTATACTTCAAGTATTATTGAGCAATGAATCAATTATTAAATGTAAATTACTAATATATTGCAGTATTTTGTATTTTCTTTTATCTGTTGTACATCTGTGGTTTACAAATATAGCAAATACTGGGGGGAAAAAAACAATGTATAGAATCTATGTCAATTTGCACACATTGCCCATGCAGTTGTGCCAAGCTGCTTATTTTAGAAGATGGAAGTCTTATTGAAAAAAAATATTTTCTATTTGCTGCTACAAGTCATTGACTCTTCAAAGAGGAATAAACATACAGGTGTAAAGGGAAGCAGAGATGGCAGCATGGAAGGGAAGAGACCAAAAATATTGTGGTGTCTAAATTAAAACCATAAAAGGTTTCCACAGTTAGGATGTAAATCTGTGTGAATGAATGCCTTCACTCCTGGTCTTTGTTTCTGCTGAATTTCCATCCTTCTACAGGGATGTGATGGACGGCAGGTGGGAGCTCAGTTCTGGATAGAAAGAATAAATATAAACAAGCAAGAATCCTTTATTTTACTTTTAACATCATTTAGTGAATGATAGGAGGAGGGAACAAAGAATTATTAGTAGGATGAAATTAAATGAAAATAAATAAAAATAAATATTTCTTCATAACTTAAAATAACATAAAATAAATTATTTTATTTTAAACTATTGGCCTAAAATAAAACTAAAAACTGCCCTTATTTAATAGAATTTCAATGCATATATGTTTTTCAATTATCAGCAAATTTCTGTTTTAATGCCTAGAAGAATTTTTGTATGCAAGTTTATTTAAAAATAGTATGTGATGTAATTTTGAAGGAAGCTGTCTACCTTTTGGTTTTTTACCAGTATATCACCTGTATCCTTTTTTGTTGGAAAATAATATGTCTGTATTCTCAAATTAATCTTTTAATTCTTACAAAACTATTCATTCTTATTAATTGATAAGGTAGTTCTACACAATAGCTGGGAGAAGACTGTTGACTTTTCCTCTATGTTTTCATCTGGACCAGACTGACTTTCATTGGAAAAAATACCTGAGGAATCAGTCAGCTCCTCATGTTTTTTTCTTATTTGTTGGAAAAGAACAGATAAAATATTAATAATTATTTTCAAATATTCCTTAAATAAATATTTTTATTAATAATTCCCCTCTGTTAATTTTTATTCAGAACATCAACGCTGCCTGTTTGCAGAATTTAAACAGGAAATGGATGGAGAACATCAGGACCTCAAACTTTGGGAAATTCTGGATCTTATTCAGTGGATGAACTTGCTGTGTGCTGCACCAGGTGAAATAATCTCTATCACAGGGAAAGGGACCCACATTTTTATTATTCAGATATTCCACTTGAGGTTTTACTTTGTGCACAGTTGTTATTACAGCAGTTATGAGAAAAAATTTGTTGTACCAGTTAAGCTCTACAAATAAGTTTTTGTGATGTGTGAAATAGTTAAGTCCAAGCAATCCTAAATTTTAAGATCTGACTTCATATTCAGCTCTGAACTTATTTATTTGCTCAAGTATAAAATGATAAAGGTGCCTGTCCAAGGCTCTTAAATCATAACTTTTTTAATTATATGGTCAATTAAATTAGATTTAACCTTAACAGAACTGAACTCAGTTCCAAAGGAACTTACCATTGCTTTTCATCCCTTCACATCTCAGACTCCCTCATCAAATGGATAAGGCCCTAAGAGGGGATTTCTAGAGTCTAGTAGGCTTCAAATAGAAAGCCATAGACTGTCCTGTTCCATGTATGGAGGAAATTAGTCTAATTGTTTCTGCTAATTGCAGCTGTTGTTGGGTGGCAGAGAGAAAGAAATGATGGCTGGTCTCAGGCTTCTTGGATATCTGCTTGGTTATGGATCATACCTCAGCCCAGGTGTGTGCAGGGCTCAAGGTGCTTCTCTGGAGAGGAGACACTCTTGTGCTGCTCTAATCAAACTGTTGAAGCTCTATGAACAAGAGTCTGACTGTAACATGATGGACCTACTGGTGTCTAAGTGTCCCCTGGGAGAAGTGGCTCAAATCTCTCATGTCCAGACACACATGCCAATGATGATCTGTGGCCAGGGATGCTGAGCATCTGTGCATTTCCATGATGTGCATGGGAACCAGTGGGTACTGCCCTCTTCTGAGCCCAGTTATTTATACAAACTCCCTGTGTTTCTGTGCTTGCTCCTATCCTGAGCAGTGGCATTTCTCTGAAGATTCAAAGGCTTTATGCTCTGTCTGCTGATCTAATTAGCATGCCTGAGAAGCAAAACAGATTAGATGTCTTGAGCCAGAGGCACATGCTAATGGAGCTAGGAGATGGCTTTATACCACACAGCTGTATCCTCAGAGCTGCATCCAAAGGTCTTGGACACCCACAGAACAATTCCCATTTACTTCAGCAGAAGTGGGCTAAGGCCCTGAGCTTTGAAACTGTTTGTCTCAGAATGTAATGTACATTGGTGTCAAGCATGGCTGTGCCCTAAGAGCAAAATATTAACCTATAGTAACAGTACTTTGCACTTACCTAGCAGCTCTCAAATAATCATTTCTGTGCACTTTAATTAATTAACCTTTACAACAACATGTCTTTGAGGGTTAGCTAAGGATCAGAACTGAGTGACGAGTTTAAAAGTCTCCAGTTATTCATTTATGCTGAGACTTTCTTTTGATTGGACTGTATTCTTGTCTTTTTTCCAGATTTTCTTTCTCATAACACTGTTTTTAAAAGCATGTTTTAATCATAAGCACTTAAATATTCGTCAAGCAAAAATGAGTGTTCATACTTTTACTGGCATCTATTGGGTAACAGTTCATTGCTTCTGCCTTTTACTGCTTCTCCTCTAGCTGCACCTGCTGCCTCTTTCCCCATATCCCTTAATCATTTTCTGGTGTGTCCTCACCAGTCCCTATTAAAGCAATGCTGATTCTTAAACCTCTTTGTTCCAGTGTGAAATCCAAAATATTAAGACAGGCAGAATCCTTTATGTGTTGCATTGAACTGGTGGGCTAAGATGGACAATTAGAGGAAAACACACCAGACCTCCCAACTCACTCTGTTGACTAAGGCTCAGAGTTTCATTAGCAGCCCTCTAGGAAATTGATCTTAAAGAGATGACAACTCAAAGACATTTGTGAATATTTTTGAATAATCAATATATTTCATTTTTCTGTGAGTTTTGAATTCCTTGGACATTATATTCGTGGTAGATATGTGGAGAGTGAAGGAATCCTGATAGTTGTGTTCTAGTCTTTGAATAGCACTGTTTCTCTTATCCATATAGACTTTTCTGGAAGAAAAACTACTTACTTATGGTTGTTAAAGTTTAGGTAATATCTAAATATTCTGCTGGAAACTAAAATTTGGAGTGAAAAGAGTACAGAAATACCAGACTAAATGAGCTCTGTGGGATCTAAACCAGTAACTAGCTAAAAAAAATTTGGGAAAAGAATCTTGATTCTCCATCTCCCTTTTCTGTGATCTAGAATGAGGAAGTTCCTTTTCCTCATGAGTATACTGTTATTAAGTTTGTCAAAAAGAAAAAAAAAATTCTTTGGGTTTCTTTCATTTGCAATGTTTACTTCCTGGGAATCATTAGTTAATGCATCTTGAACTACATTAGCTCATTCAGGTTTGTGGTTGATCTGATAGCATGTTCCATGAATCCCATGTGCCATCTGGCTGCAGTTCCATTTCGATCATGTTTAGCCATTAGCTGCTAAAAAGATCTGTGGTCATTTATATCAGTGAATCAGAACTGGAGTTTAGCTTTATTTTTATATGACAAAAAAAGGTCTTTTTTTTTTTTTTTTCTTAGAGATATATATATATTTTAGACTTCCTTATTTTATTTTTTAAATTCACTTTTAGGCTAATATTTTAATGGCTATATTACAAAGATTACATGTTGTTTGTTTGTTTATACTGAGTCATTACATAATGACCCTTTGTTAACATTTCTCTTGAAGTCTAAATGTTCCTCATTGTTTTTTTCATTTAAAAGAACAATCATTGGTGACACGTAAATGAGTAAAGTTTTATAAAAATAACTTGGAATAAATTTTTAATAAGACGTATTATTATCCTTTGACTCATAGCAAGCCATTCATAAACACCATTAAATCCTGATAATTATAGCTGTAGCTGCAGGGTTACTACCTTTACAGTCCTTATGCAGACTTCATTTAGAGGTCCAGTGGGGACATGCACACAACTGCTACAAAATGTTGCTATTAATGGTTTCCTTTGGAACAGTATTGTGCTAGATTAAACATTCACTCATGAAACAAAAATGTTTATAGGTCATCTAATAGCTAAGCATTCTGTGGCTTAAAGTAAAATCCTTTAGCATTGGATTCCAGATTTTAGGACTTGCACAATTTTCTTTATTTCTTCTGTATACAACAAGAAATATAGAGATTTTGTACTGCAGCAAAAAGCTCAGCAATTTTCTCTGAATAATGCAGCAATCACCATTTTCCCCAAAGTAAATTGAACTATTTTGGTTTATAAAGCTGCTTAATAACTTTTGCAGTGCCTCCTTTTCTTTTTTGGCCCCTTGTTGCTCAGTTTCAGAGTTACCTTCTGGGATAGAATGGATGGAGGACCTTACTGGATATTGCTTTCAGCTTCATGTCTGATGAAGTAAATGATAATATATTTGCAGGAAAGGTGGTACTACACCCTTAGAAACTGCTTCCACTTTGGACTGCTTTAAATTTGACATCACCTTTTTGCAGTCTTCTCACCACTGCTTGGCTTCCTTCAATGGGCTTTGCTTGCTGAAGGCTCAGAGCTGAGATTTTGCATTATGTCTTAAAAATACCTGTGGCAGAAAGAAAGAAATATTCATCAGTGCTTTAATTGAAGGCTGAGCCAGCCTTTTGCATTCTGACAGGTGTTAATACTGTTCTGCAATTTTGCAAATACTCATCCGTAGTTGGAGGACCCCAGATGGACAATATGACTTTTGCAAATTAATGGTGTTGTAATTAAAGATATTCCAGCATATCATAAGAGATGAAGGAATGTTTGTTAAACAGAAAAGGTGTTATGAAATGCTGTGATGATCTGATATACAAAACAGCTTCTAATTTGTTCTCCTGGTACTAATTGCCAGTAGTCACTAGATATAAGATTAGACTGATGTTAATTCACTGTATTAGGCAGCAGGCAGTTTTCTTTGCAGGTGCGTTTCTCATGACCATCAAAAAACTTTAATAAAAAAGGTGAATATTGTCAAAGAGCAATATCAAACAAAGGGCTAAATACATTTCCCCCCCTCTTTTACTGCTCACCCTCACTTTTTCCAGAAGGGTGAAACACTTCTTGATATAAACCCAGTCCCTCAGTCTGGGAAGACTTTTCCTTTTTTTGTGTAATAAAGATTCCTAAATTCATACCTCAAGTCCTTCCCAATCATGCTTTGAAAAACATTACCTGCAAAACAGCATTAAAATATTATTTCATAAAAGTTATTGAAAATATTTATTGTAGAAATTTTAGAAACTATGACTGAGAAAGGAGAAAAAATTAAGGCTAAGGAACATAGAACTAATTACATGTATTCCTTAAGGGTTTTTTGAGGCCTCATGCTGGATACCCAGGGAGATAGAATATAACTTTCTGTGTCTTAGTAAATCAGAATAATGATTCTTTTTAGTGTTTTGGTGTGACTCTCAGAATTTTTGGGTTTTAATAGAAAATAATTCCTGTCTATTGCCTTTCTTCATCCCTTAGGGAAAGATTCCTACTTTTAAGCCTTTTGCATGGGCATGTTTTGCTAAATTTATTTATATTTTTAAACTTGTGCAGATTTTCACAACTTTTGAAGGAATCTCTCTCAGGATTCATAACAATAGAAAAACTGGTGACTGGAGACTTCCCAGTAAAATTTCCTATTGTTGACAATTGCCCTTAAGAACATCTCATCACATTATTTAAATGTACATGCTGGTTTATGGTGTATTCATAGTTGCTGGCAAATCCACTGATTTATCATTTTGAGACCACTATAATAACTATAACAACAGTCTCCTGGAATCTTGGGGACAAGAATAAAGTTAAATAATAAATACCAAGTTTACTATACTTTAATTCCTTGCTTTTTATGTATTAAATAGCAACACAGTGGTCAGCCAGTATGAATTACAAATAAACATTGGCCACTCAATTCTTCACCAATTAAGCAAGTGTTGCTAACACAAGTGACAATGGAAATGTTAGGGTCTCACCCTTAAGCAGAGGGAACCCCATACCAGAAAGACATAGCAAAACATAGCTGTAACATTGTCTGTAACCTGCCAACTCTTCCCTTTTCTGACCAGACTCAACTGATGCTTGCTCTGCTCTGAATTTTAATTAGTGATGGTGTATTTTGGAAATGGTACATTCAGAAGTGCTGATAAAGCAGTGAGATGAGCAAATGAGTGCTGCACATCTACACAGTGACCTAACATTTGTTGGGTGTCATACAATTATTTTCCTCCTGACAGGGAGTTTGAAAACCTGTAAGTAATTCAGTGTTGTTCAGCATTTCTCTGTGACTTGGATTTGTTGTGGTTTTATGTTTTTGTGCTTGGTTGATTTTTCTATCTTTTTCTCTATGGTTATTGAAAAGGATTTTTTTGAAATCTGAATTCTGAAACACATATTGGTTCACCACAATTTTCTTAGTGCTGCTTTTGACATGCAGAATCTGGTCAGGCTAAAAAAAAAATAGTAATTTATAGTCTGAGTAAACAGCGTTCAGTGGTGACCTTTCTGCACAAAGGCTGTCTGCTCCAGACACCCTATTAAAGACTTTGGGATGCCTGAGACAGTCCCTGTGTGCCTTGGTACTACAGCAGGTCAAGGAACTCCTTTTAGTCAGTATGGAGATTCACTTTGTAGTGGCATTTCAAAAAGGCTGGGAGAGTTGCCCTGTACTGCACACACTCCATAATTGCTAATTTCAGGTCTTTTCAGGGTAACTGATTCTGTAATGTAAATAAAAAATTAAGGTTGTGTTTTTAAACCGAGCCATAACGCAGCAAATGGAAAATTTATATTGTACTCAGAGAGGATATTTATTAAGACTGAACAACAAAACAGAATTTCTGAAATGGCTTGCTTTTTCTTATTGAAAAATAATTTAAATTTATATATTTAAATAAAACCCCTCAATTGTATGTAAGAATGTAAATATCAAGGGGTTTTTTTTAAACTTTACAAGTAGTTAAGCCTTCATTGCTTTATATAACAGAAATCATAGCAGCAAATACATGTAATACTGATAAACAATTCAATTCCTTAGATTTTAAAAACAATAATTGCCATGAAAATAACCATTTTAATAACATTTTATACATACATGTATTTTATATATAAATAACCATTTAATACACTTTATACAACATTTTGGATGGATTCATGCACTGTATACAAAAATAGTCATTTTAACAACTACTTCATATTTGTACAAACATGTAAATATAAACCACCAATTGACTGCAGGGAAAACCCTTCTGAAGGGATTTTGAGACGTTGAGATTATCATTGTCAAGGAGGCTCATTGAGAATTGCACTGGCAGCCATGGAGCGCATTGTGTGATGTCTGTGAATCACAAAATAAATCTCACTCATAACCACGTGCACACAGCCCTGTAAGACACTGAGCACTTTGTGTCTGAGCCACTTAAATCCCTACAAAGCCAGGCAGGTGTGTAAGTGCTCTGCTGGCCCGGGGCCAGCACCTGGCAGGAGTGACCCCAGGGGCTGGGATCCCTCCTGCCTCTGGTGGGAAGATGCTCTTGCTCCCAGCAGAGCCCCATGAAGCACCTCCTCAGCATGCCCAGCCTTCAGCTACCATGCCAAGCTGAGAATGCTTTACTTTTTACCCCCATGTCTTTCTGGAGTGGGTGAGTCTTGGGGTAAAACTATGATGTATGCAAAGGATTGTGCAGCATTTCACTTCTGAGTATAGGTTTCCCTCTTTTTCACTTCAGGGTATAGGTTTCCCTGTTTTCCATTGTTCTGGATCTTTAGTGGTTTATTCAGGTTAGGTGAAATTCAAAAAAAATTTATGAACAAGGAACTTGTGCTCCGAGCATGTTTCAATACAAATTAGGAAATATAGGACCAGGTCTGTACTTGGCCCTTTTGCTAAAGAAATATATTATTGTTTTCATTTTAATTTGTCTGAGACACACGATACCGAATACATAATGGGTCCTTTCAGTTTAGTTATATGCATCAGGTAATTTAGGTTTCAATCTTTCCAGCTCATATTTCCAAAACATTTCCAATTTTAGGAGAACATCAGCCAGTTGCAGACCTCTTAAACTGTCATTTGAGCAACAGTGCTCAGAACAGCTCAGAGATACAGGAAGAACTGTTCCAGCTTTTGCACAGTATTGCATATTGTTCCCATGGCCTTCTTCATATACATCATCATTTCTAAAACTAGACACAAAAAGGTGGCCAAAAATACTCAGGTTTAATTGTACCACTGAGAGGATAGAATTTAACTAAATTTTTTCCCAAATTTTGTGGGTTTTTTTTTTTCTACATATAGTTCTGTTGGTGTGTGGAGCATGCTGACCCATATTAAATGAAGTTTATTATACAAAAATACAGTATATATATCTCAAGGCAACAGGAAAATCTCACTGTGCATTGTGTCTAATTGTTATTTATTGATGTGGGGGCCACAGCAGGCCTTATCATTTTAAAAATTGTCTTCAGGAAAATATCTTCTTTTAATTTTTGCAAATCACATTTTCAGCTCTACATTGTGAAGGATGCAAAGCTTTAGATGATACCCGAAGACTTGACAGTATATTATGCCAGGGAGTGACAATTAAAAAAAAAAAAAAATCCAGTTCCAAGTGTAAGTTTAAAAATGTAACTAAAAGCCTTCATCAAAGTTTAAAGAGCTTCTTGCGCTTTTAGCATCTGCTTATTCTGATTTATTGACAATGACACACCTAGCAACAGTCATTCCTGCTGAAGCAGTGAAGTAATGGACTTCAGGAGAAAGGGGGAAAAACAAGTAGGTGCTGCACACAGGAGAGAGGCCGCTGATTACAGACCACTAATTTGTTATGCACTCTGGCAAATCAGCAGTGATTCATATGACAAATAAGGAGAAAAAATTAACAGCTGTCATGTTGTGATGTGTTAATTTCCTGACAGTCTCTGCACTGAAGCCAATTACTGATTTAAGGGCAGGGAGAGAGAGCCCTGTTCAAGCTTCTAATTAGGCTTCTTCAAGACTAAAAGGATAAAAGCAAAAATAAGAGCAAGAGAATGAAGCAGGTAGCCCCAGCTTCATAAAGCATACATGCTTTTAAATCCTCAATTAAATAGCTTTAAGCTTAAGTGTGTTTAAGATAAGAATTTAGAAACATTTATTCACTTTTATCCACCATCCTGTGTTTTAGCCCTTTGTGTAGTAATTGGGAGATGGAGCAAGCCCAGGGGTCTGCCTTGCCCTCCTCTGCAGCCGTGCAGGATTTGGATGTGACCTGCTGCTAAAACCTTTGTTTAGCAGTGCCAGCAGCTGCACATCAGCTGCAGACCCAGCCAGTGTAAGGGGACATCGAGGGGTTCTTGTCCTTTTGGCCCTGAGGAGGGTCCTTGTACCTTAAAGGAGCTGTAATTGCTGGTTAAGGGCTTGGCTCTGGCTCCTGCCCTGGCACCCACAGCAGGAGCAAGGAGCCTCCAGGCCATGCACAGGGAGCTGAGCTCCTTCTGGGAGCTCTGCAGGGCCTTGGAAGCCAACTGGGAAGGAGAGCAATCATCATCCAGCATGGTGGAGTCCAGTGTGGGCAGGACATGGAAAGGAAGAGCTGTGTAAAAAAGAAAGAGCTGAGGCACCAGGCGGTTCATGCTATGCTTGTGGAAGGAGCCTGACTCGCTGTGTGATGTGATGTACAGTCCCCAACTGTCCCTAAAACAGGCAAATAAGCTGGGTATGGCACGAGGCATTCCAGTAAAGAAGCTGATCTTGTAAGAAATATTTTATTTTCTTAATGTAATGCTTGAAAATGAAACCCAGGTTTCCTGTCGACCCGCGATTTAAACCTACAGTATAAAACTACCAACTGACTGTAAAGAGCCTTTGCCTCTTTTTTTGGCTTTTTCTCAAGAGTGACGTGTGATATAAAAATCAGGAATTAGTCACTGAAAAGGAAGCATGGATTTGCTCCAAAAGGAAGGAGCATTTTCATCCACACAGTATTTTAAATTTTTTATCTCATATTCAGATGGTCATGAAGAGTGACTTTTACAAGTTGCTACCAAAGTTTTTCAGGACTCTCTTCTGCTTTCTTAAAACAAATTATAGCAAAATTTTTGAAAAATTCACCTGCATTTTAAAATGGGCAGCCATGTCTTATATTTACATTATAGCTCCCTTCATTTGGGTTTAAAATACAGCTCTGCCTTGCTTCAGGAATAGGCAGAAGCAGAACTTTCCAGGAAATTCAGCAGCAAATATGATGTGAATTTCTAAATTCCCTGAATTTGCACAGGGAAAGAAAGAAATGTTTCTAATGAAGTTCTGCAGCTGCATTTTGGACCAGCCTCTCCAAAGAGTGTGATCATCCCCAGCTTAGGCAGCTGGTAGAAGCTGAGCTGCAACAGTACAGAGTTTAGGATATTGGAATGATCCCAGACCAAAATTCTGTGTGTTATTTGCATTAAGCTTCATCCACTGCTCTAGATATAAAATAACAGTTCTGATGACTAGATGGGATCAACTGGAGAACAAAGTGATGGTGGGGAAAATAAAATATGTGTTGCCCTAAACTTAATGCTGCTAAGTATAAATAAATACATATAAAGTCAACATGGTAATTAAGTGACCGTGGAACAAAGCACAAGAGACTGGCTTAACTGGGGGCATCAACTCAGAGCCATTTGAAATCCACTGCCTGCAATTCTTTCCACCTTTATATGTCAACTTTAGTTAAATAATAATTTTTATAGGTTTTGTACAATTATATAAAACAGATTTTGTGCTTTTTTTCTTTGGGTTTTAAGGATTTAGTAATCTAAATTCATTGGTTCTTAACCTGCTGTAAGTTTGCATGCTAGTAGGATGGATGTAATAGTTACATGTAATAGTTATTAATAATTTTTGTGAATTTCAATATAAGTGATAGTAGATATGCTGTTGCAAGAGCCAGTAAGACCTTTCTGACATTGATTTTGCTTGCAAGTTCATCCTTATTCTGGGATGGATAAAGGTAATTCAGTCTCTAGGCTTGCTCAATCCAGATCTACTATCAATTCAATTGAAATATGTCTACATTGAATGTATTATCTTTTTCGGAAGGATAGCTAAGTGAATTAAGCACATGCAATACTTATCTTATCACTGACCTGGCTAACTTATACTTTATTGATTTATAGTGCCCTTCATAAGCACAAAGGTGTTCTGCTCTATTTTATGCCCATGAACTACTTCAAGCACCTTTGAAATGCAGCCCCTTCTCTTGTTAATTTGCTTTCATTCCTGATTGTGCCCAGAATCAACTACTGGCCCAAAGCAGAGTCTTCAAACCCTTTTCAGGATTCCTTATTACAGACTGGACAGGTGATGCCTTTTTCAGGCTTACCTAAAAACAGAGGCCAGACAGAATTAAGAGAATAAAAGTGGATATATTAAATGAAGGGGTTTCAGGTACATTAAGGGCAGAGGAAGCCTCCCCAAGGAGCCACACCTAACACTGATGATGGTCATGAGTTTTTCAGACAGTTTTAAGTTTGGTCCATTCGCATATCAGGGGTTAATCCTGCAATTACAGCTTCAGGTAATGAAGTCATGTACCCCCACTTTGCTCCTCCCACAATTCAGTTTTGTTTGTACTTTCTGGGGACTGAGGCTGTAGGGTGTCCTTGAGTTTCAGGCCATGAGGAATTGTTTTGTCTGACCAAAATGTGAAGACAGTAACTAACTCTCTGTATGGAGTTTAGAGTTACACCCTAAAGCAGTATAGGATTTGAAAAATCTAAAAGCTAAAATCCTAAGGCATCATAGGTTGTAAGAGGCCAGATCCTGGAGTGCTTCCCAAGTATTGATGGAGTTTGGAAGCCCTGCACAGGAGCATGCTGAGTGTTTAGTCCTGGGCATGACTCTGGCTCAGAGCCTCTGCTCTGTGTCACATTGACTTCTTCCTTGTGAGTCGTGTCAAACTGCACAGGGGAGGTGGTGGAGCCAGGAGAAAGAGACCTGTGTAATCCCCCACAGGGCCCACACACATGCAGGAGGTGCTAACATTCCTGCATGATCTTCCCAATTTCAGCTTCTGTATAAAAGAAAGGGGCAATCTGACTCCTGGGGCATATTTAGTCCTCATCCCAGGAAATCTGTCACTGAAGTCAGTGGGTGTTTTGCCTGAATAAGTATTGAGTAAAGACTGAAGGCTTTGGCCTAACATTTATATCAAATATGGCCTTCCCAAATTCATTAATTCCAGTTTTAAAATTATATTGTCCATATCTCTTTTTACTGTCCCTGACCCCTTTTGCACACTCTCACCATTAACACTCCCAGTCACAGATATCTGGGAATGTATTCCATCATCAGTAATACATTCAACCTGACTCATATTCATAACCCACTCCACGTTACTGGTATGAAGAGCATGGCCATGGGTTACTAAACACTGGATTTATAAAATGTGAAGAAAGAAATATGCTGCACTTAAAAGTATCGGAGCACATTTTGCAGTGTGCTTGATGTCTTACACGTGGTCTCGTGCCACAGTCTGCATTAAAAGCAATTAATAATATCAACTCCTGTGTGGGAAGCACTGGTGGATTTTACCTATTCTATATATTTTACTTTTCATGTGATGATGAATAAATTAATCCCATTAATATTTAATTAACTTTAAGTTGAAAGGTGACATCTAACTTAGCCAACTTACTGTTCTGTAGCTAGTTTAACTTTGGATCATGTGATTTTAATTCTTGCTGTATGACCAGGTGACTAAAGGGGAACAAAAAAAAAAAAAGAACGAAAGGGAAATGCACAGATTAATTTCATTCTTTAACCTTCCTAATGCATCTGCTTGCTTGCATCGAGTCGCAGACAGCAGATCATCACATGATTTATAGTAGTGACCGCTGCCTGCATCTCTCAGGCTAATGACACATACACTAAAGTCATTGATTTGTATGAATAGCCTCCGCTCTTCATTTATCACAATTTAATGTAAGAGTTTGCAATGCAGAAAAAAAATTTCACATGGGAAGCATGGCCCCACAGGCCTGACCGCTAAGCAGTTATGAATCATTTGCTGCCTTTTAATATATAGACTGTTCTATTCCTGAAAATGCCCTGTAAGGTCGTGTTTCTTCACAGAACACCACCACAATTAAAAACCAAAAGTAGATGTTTTAAGGTGAAGCATGTATGAAGCATGGCAAATTTCAACCTTTGTTAGCATTCCCATTTTCTCCTTTTAAATACAACATAAAAAGCCAATTTTGTCATTGATGTAAGCAGGGATAATCCATTTAACTTTAGCAGAGTTGTACCTGGTTTTGTTAATCCAAATTTGGCCCATGAAGTTTATTGATCTGCCAATGTAGTACACAAAACTCCAATAAGAATACTAACCTAAAAAAAAAAAAAAAAAAAGAAGAAAGGCAGAATGAACTAGTAGGATTTGGCAAATCATTTTTTTCTCAAGATAAAAAAAAAATCAAGTTTAAGTTGGAAAATAATTCATTATTTTGAAAATATATTCATTAGGGAAACTTAAAATAGTTGGTTTGGGGTTTTGGGGTTTTTTTTTTAGATAAGCCAGTCATTGTTTTTTTTTTTTTTTTTGGTCCTTTAACAAAAGCTGAAAATCCCCATGAATTCTAGCTCCTATATTATTTGGTATCATAATTTTAGATGGACATGACAGGTCAAATTCAAACTAAAAGAAATCTTTGGTTTTATTATTTATTATATTTATCAATATAAGTATCATCCAAGCCATTATTTCAAAATTATAAGTAAGAATAAAAAAATAATTAATTCCTTAGTAGTGTTCTCAAAGCAAAAATGAAGTACAAGGTGTTGATTTCTGATGTATCTGTAACAGAGTGAAAAATAACTGAGAGGATTTAACTGTTTTCCTTATATAAGAATGACAACATTGATAATCAAGTATGGTATTTGAAACTTAGAAAAGAAAATTGCCTTTTTTAGTCTTATATAGATGATTGTATGCATATGATCAGTGTTGACTGTAAAAGGTGTATTTTCCTGAGGACAACTCCTCTTTGTACAGAAATTTAAAATTTAGCTGTTGATTTGGCTTTTCTTTTTTTCTTTTCTTTTTTTTTTTTTCTTTTAAATATGAGGTCAAAGCCTAGCAGTGTTTTGGAGTTCTCAATATAATCTTGCTGGTCACAAAATCAGTGTCTTCACAGGAGAAGGAAAACTGAAGGAGTTTGTGGTTTCAGAAATAGGAATTTAACAAACACTGACACTAACTTCTTAGGGAGACATGTACCTTATGTACCAGTCCTTGCAGGAGTCACAGTTCACATGATATATTTTAATTTTTTTCAGATAAAAGTATCATGAAATGAAGGGAAAATATATGCAGTATCACAGCTCAAGGGAACCAGGTATCCCAAGAATTTTCAACTTTTGCCTTTATTTCATAAATGTTGAATACTGTTAAATTCTAAAGTGTTTGGCAACGTTTTCAGATGTGCAGAAAAAGTCTGATAAAGCTTCTATTGTGTCAGCCACTGACACTGCCAAGTTATTTTCCCTTAAAGATACACTTTGTATGCAAATGTATTTCAAAGATTGAAAACTACAAATTTTCTGAATTTTCTTCTTCTTGTATTGCTTGACAGGGACCATGTGTTAGACTGCCAATATTCAAAAGAAAGAAAAAAGGAGGATTTTAATGATGACTCTGAAAATTTTGCATTTTGCCTCTAGATATTTTTGCATAACCAATCTTGTTTTTTTTTTCTTAAGCATATAATTCAACCAATTCCCAGCACAGCATGGGGTGAAATACAGAAAAAAACAAATCAAAAATTGATTTAGAAGACCTTCAGCTATTGATAAAGCAGGTAAGCATAATGACAAAGCCTCACATCTCCCAAACTTCAGATATTTTTAGCAGGGGTCAGTTAACAGAATAAATCACCACTGTGGTGAACATTTTATAGCTGGGATGAATCAGTGCAATCCAATAACTTTGGTCAGCCTTTAACATTCCAAAACAGTTGGGAGTTCACAGTCTGCCATTTGACAGACTATGCCATTTTTTTGCATGTGGAAGAGATGCAGTGATGCTGGTGTAAGGTTGGCCCCTGGTGAGAGTGTCCTCTGGCTTTTCCAGGAGCTCCAAAATTCAATCCTTACACCTGGAATAGTGACAGAGATTTTCACTCCAGAGCTGAGGCCAGGCCATGATAAGGTTCTCAAAAGGAACAAAATGTTCCTCTACTAATTTCTGGTAGGAAGATGGTATTTATCTAACAGGGATATTGAGATGTTTCATGTTCTGATACAGTAAGCTGTCAAGCCAGCAGTACTTTTATACATGGCTCCTGTTTGTGTAGTTATTTATTGTCTTTGTTCAAAATACACCTGCAATTTTAAAGCTTGCATTCAGTGTTTTTCAGATACAAACCAATCTGTTTTTTTCTTTCAGAACAGTACTTTGCACAAACTGTTTAGCTGCTGTAGGTGTAATGTATTAAATAGTTTATGTACACAGTTTATACACACATATTCATGGCAGACTGAAACTTATGTTAGAAAATTGTAGAATAACATATTGAATTTTGCTGTAGTGTTAGGGGAGTACTGACAAATGCCCCAACATTTATTCGTGTTTTATATACCTTTCTACTCTGCCACTCACTGCAGTAATATAGTTCCAGTCCATTAGTACCTGCCACATCACATGTTGTACCTATAACTTCTTAGCAAACAATTCAAGAAAAAATCCCTAAAATTAGAGATAACTTATCACAGCCTGCAGGGTCTTATATGCATGTATAAATATATTTTAAAAAATCATTTTCTACCACAAGGGAATATGCTTCAAAATGGAACTGACTACATGTCTGCAAGAAAATATCAATATAAGAACTAGGGCAGGGTAGGGTATTTTGACTTCATGCATGAGTTTGATATGAGACACCTGCTTAGTTCCTAAACTGTGTGGAAGCAGGATAAGCTTTCCATGTTTTCTCAAGATTATGGCCTTTTATCTCTATGGGGAGGTGCCTAGCACATTTCTCAGGCTTCTGAAAAATATAATAAAGACATAATGTAGAATTCTGAAACTTAAGAGATCAAATCAGGCAGCCTGATCTTATTGTTGGAGAAACAAGTGCCAAAATTCCCTACTTCTGTGAGAGCAGAGTTTGCATTTGAAGTTAAATGTGGGTGGAATGGTTGTTTCCTGGAAGATTTAATTATTTAAAAATGCAATTGTATTCTGGCTTCCAGGAAATAAATAAGTGGCTGTAATTGTTTTTAATATCATAGTGTATGTCATCTACATATTCTTAGGGAGTGGAGCTCTGATGAAATGTGGGTGTCATGGTCCAAAATGCTTTCTCTGGGGCAGTCTGCTGTGTGGCAGCACTGAAGGAGGTGAAGCCAAGGCTTGGGGCTCTTCCAGCTCTCCACCAGCCTGGCACATGTCTGGAAATTGGGTGAGCAAATTTCAAGGCAGCCAGTGAGATGTGAACTAGATCAGTGAGTGCAGCAAATGGTTAAGTTGAAAAGTGATTTTAAATTGTGTTGAAGATCTGTAGCCCAGATTCTGGTCTGCATCTGGGCTGTGGTTGCTGTAACTGGAGAGAGAGGGGCTGCTGAAAGCAGCTGTGGCTGAGGGTGACAAAGGCACCAGTCAGACCAGTCACCTGTGGCTGCTGGTTGCAGGTAAGTGAGGAGTCTTCTATCACAGCCTCTTCAAAAGGAAAACTGCACCAGTTGGACCCAAGTGAATCCTTTAGGCTGAAAAAGGCATTTAAGATCTTAAGGTGTGGTTGATTCTCTGTGCAATTAATAATGCAAGTTTTAGTTTGTTTGTCCTGTGTATGGTGGAGCAAAATGTGAGAAAAGCCTACAGGAGAGGGTTTGTTGTAGTTAGTGCTGGCACTACATTAGTTCAGGCTGCTGGGTAAAAATGTGATCATGTTGTAGCATTCCCATGAAATAAGATATGCTTCACTTCCTAGTCTGAACTGTAGTTCCTTCTTGCCACCCTTCACTTTGGAGGTGCTGGAGTTCATAGTAGGTTTGTGACTCAAGATCATGCATAGATGTAGTGCTGTGAAAGATGAGTTCAGTTCTTGTAAGAAAATATTAACAGAACAAGGAAAAGGGTAAAAAAGGTTAAAAACCCAGAAAACCTTCTTTGATTTTAATTCCTTGGGATCTTTAGAACAAAAGCACAGCAGTGTATAGCCCTTCATCTTTAAAGTCATGAAATGATCTGGCTCATATGAGCATTCCCTTTGAGTTCAGGTTCATGATGCTACTTGTGAAAGTGTTTCCAGAGCTGCAGCATGGCTGCTAGACATTGCTGTTAATAGTAATGAGTATAATAGGTCTGTTAAATGTGGTCCACTGGTATTAATTTTGAATTTTCTGGAGTTTGGTATGATATTTAAAATTTCTTATCACCTTGGTATCTGTGCATCGTGCAACAATTATTAATTCATTTTAATTTTGTGTTTAAAATACTTAATAAAAATCTATACAAAGCACATTGTTTAGCCAGGAGATTGGAATATTTTCCTTTTCATCAGTTGCATTCTCTTGGGTGCATCTGTCTCTCCTGAGAACGAACACCAGAGGGTTTGGGTTTGTGTTAATTATTTGAGACTTTCAGAAACCCCTATTATTTACTTGCTAAATGTGTGTTTCCTTAAGATTATGATCACTTTGGCTTTTTTTTTTTTTTTTACTTGTCCTTTCTGAGTTTTTCATACCATTATAATTATTCCTGTCATACTTTATGTCTGGGTGCCATCGGTTCCCTAAAGCAGTCGTTCTAAAAATTTAAAAAAACCCAAAACTCTGAAGGATTTTTGAAACAAAGGAGCCCAAATTTTCGTTGTGATGCAGTGAGGCACGCAGCCATTTGACCATTTCCAGGCACATGAGCCTATCCAGCCAGCTGGATTAACCAGATGCCCATGGGCAGCTCTGCCATGCTCATGCCATCTCTGCTTCAGTCTTGTGCTGCTCTGGTGGTGCAGCTTCCCAGCTGCTGCTGGCTGGGCTCCAGCTGTGGCTGCACACACAGCACAGCTGGATGCAGTGGCTGCACCTGGCTGCCTGGGCATGCCCTGAGGCACAGCTGCACTGTGCAGCCTGGGCTGCTCCTCTGAAAGCTGTCTTGTCCCATCTAAATGGATATAGCAGTGCCATGCCCAGCCTGCCCTTCAGGCTGGCCTGAGTGACAGTTTGGGCAGGACATCTCAGAAATGGGAGACTCCTGAGATGTGCCAGAGACATCCAGAAGTGAGCCCTGTCCTGATTCCATATCAGGTTCTGCAGGACAGCCTGTGGACATACATCACACAAGCTATACAGTAAATAAAAGAGCTGTGTGCAAAGAGGGAGGTGTGATTTGTAACAGAAACCCATGATCATTCTATTTCCTTTCTCTGCTCCTACAGCTCACAGGATTCCCTCTTGCAGTATGACTAGGGATATGCAAAAACTGAAATTTCTTGGTGTTGCAGAGGAAGAATATAGGAAAGTTTAATGGCCCATACCTATTTTTCTATTTCCTTAAAACAAATCCTCATTGTAAAACATCAAAATGTTACTGAATTTACTCAGGCATCTACTTCATACAGGTTTTGGAGTTTTTTTGTTCAGTGCCAAGTTCTATTTCCTCTAGTCCATAGCTGTTTGAAGAAATAAGTTCCCAAGTATATTCAGGATCATAAATCTTTACAAAGACAATTTCTTTCTTTACAGTCATATTTTGTATCAAAAATGTGATAGAACTCTCTCTTAAAGAAAAGTATCATACCTTTCTTCACTTTATTAGTACACTGCCCTTTAATAGATGTTATTATCTGTTGTAATTTTTTTTTACTGAAATAGTTAAATGTTTCAATTTTTTTTTCTTGTAGAAAACTGCTACCCATAGCAGAACTTTCTCCCTAGCATTTAGGTATATCAGAAACCAAATTCTATAAAAAATGTTGAATCTGTGCATTAATTTCCAAATTCTAAAGATTAACCAAAACTAGTGTGTATTTTTCCAACAACTTTTAAAAACCTCCAAGTTCAATTTGCTATTATAATTATTATAATTATATGGTTGATTAATCCTTGTCTTAAAAAAAAAAAATAGCCACTTGAAGTTATTAGCAGTTTTTAGCATTGTAACCCAAGAGAGCTGGGCAGAGGAATTTCCATTAAGCAGATGTTACTCTGGAGCAGTAAGGTGTTGCAGGGGAGACTTCAGAATATATTCATAAACTACCTATGAAAATAAAAACACATGGACTGAATCAGCAATTGTTACTTGCAACCATTTGTTCTTGTGTAGTTGTGGCTATTATACATAGATATCATAAAGAAAATATAAAATATCTGATACTCCTTTTCCAAATTCATGATCTATATATTCTGCTTGCTGAAAAACAAAATTAAAAATCCCAATCTATTGTATTATTAAAAGTATTTGCTGGACAAGTACTACAGAAACAGACATTGTGGTACACTATCAGTTGTTTTTATAACCCCTGCTCAGGATAATTCCTAAATTTTAGAGTCCCAGTCTGGAGTCTGGAAATACTTAATGGAAAATAAGAAGAGAACCAAAATACAAACCAAACCAAACCAACAAGAAAAAAGAGTCAAAATATGTTCTGCTATATAGTGCTTAGTACTAGAAGATCTGATTGACACCTGGTCTATTGAGTTCTTAGAAAAATCTGTGAAGGCAGCTGCAGCAAAGATGTACAGAAAAAATTTTTTCTTTCACAAATATGAACACTGCTATTAAATCAAAATCTGTCAAACACAGCCAGTCCCCCTAAACTGCTTGGGAATGCTACCTGAGATAAGTTACTCAGCAAGATACAGTTTCAGAGAGATAATGATATATTTTTCTTACATCTTTGTGTTTAGATGTTTTTATAGTTTCTCCTCTGTCGTCTGTTGCCTGACTGCAGTAGGTCTCCCTAGGCCCTACCAATAATCTCTTCACCGATTCCTTCCTGCTGCAGTTTTTGTCAATGCTGCCCTTGAATCCCCATATATTTTATACTTTGCTGTCTCTTCAGCTATCCTAAAACAATCTTTGCTGAGCCCATGTTCAGTGACTAACTTGGCCTCATTTCTTCCAAAAGCAGTAATGAGACAGGACAGCTTCATTTCCATTTTACAGGAGCTTTAGGAAGTAGTGGTCACCTGGATAAGAATAACGTGTATCAAGATTTTGAAATTATTGAAGGCTGTGGTCATTCTCTCCCAGGAGAAAGCAAGCTCATCTTTCTCTTGATACCAGCATTGCATGGGGAAGCAGTGATGCAATTCCCAATATCCTCCTGCCTGTTTTGATGAGGTTGCATAAGAATCCATCATGGTTTGTTTTGCTAGTGATCCAACCTTCTCCAGGAACTGTATAGACAGACTTATGTGTAGCAAAATTAAACACTTTGAAGATTTTCTTAATTAATTTCACCCCAAAAGACTCGTCTTTCTTCATCTCCCCAATTAATAGAATAAAATAGGTTTTCTGGCCCTAGCCCTTTCTCTTACCAACCTGAAGACAAGAAACTCAGGTGCCATTTTACTGTCCAATATTAACTGTTAGGAAAGTGCTGAGAAGGTGAATTAATTGAGTGTGGTCAGCAGATGAGTTGAATAACATCACACACTGACACATACTGTTCATTAGATTTCTTGATGCAAAGGTGGATTCTGCAATAATGGTACCCATGTTTTAATCTTATCTCTCAGGCTTGGGGAAGGAAGATTAAGCACTCTGCTGTGTACTGAACTGCTTCTTAGGTGCTAGAGTCCTGAGAAATGTTCTTAATACCCTTTCCAATGGCTCTAGCACATCTTAAATTGCGTTACAAGAAATTCAGCTTAAATTTCATCACTCCCAAGGCACCTGGTCATTTGCAAAACCAGGTTGGTGTACATCTATTATATAGATTAAAAAACAACAGCAGAAAAAGACTAAGTAAGTTTGGGTGTATATAATTAACTACAAGGATATTGCTCATTTTCATTTCTCTTATAAACACTCCCTATATTTTCTTTGCTTTAAATGCAGAACCCCTTAAAGGAGTAGGGGGAAAAAATCAGTTCTCACCCACTGTTCTGAAAAATAGATCCTGTTCTCTTCCCGTGGCACTGGCTAATGCTTGATTCAGTTACTCAGCATGATGCTGTAATGGGAGAACTGTTTAGACTGAAGCTCCATCTGCTTATCAGTGAAAGGCTGCAAGCCTGATGCCACACTCCACTGCATCTACTGGTGTGGAGAGAAGGCTCTGCAGTGGTGTGTGGGAGGAGCAAGAGTCATGGCAATGGCAATGTGAGGGAAGGGGCTAGAGTGAGACAGAGCCCTCTCTGTGATGTTCTGGTTGGCAGAGTGCAGTAGAAACTCCTCTGAGCTGTGGAGTGAAGCAGTGGCTGCTTCTCACTGTACTGGGCAGCAACAAGACTGAACTTGTGTGGAGGTAAGAAAAGAGGGACTTCATAGGATAAGATCTGGTATTACTTGAAGATAAAGAGAGTTTGGAAAGACATGTGTGCATATATGGAATACAGCAATGCAAGATCTATGACTCTACAGAAATTTGAGTGAAGCAGTTTGGTAAGATGAGACCACGTTAAGGGATCTAAGTTGACTGATACGGGGCCTGGAGAGAGAATAACCTGTCAGAGACAGCTAACACCAAGGTTACATGGGAAAATAAGGAACATCTTGGAGAGTGCAAGGTGTGAAGGAGGGAGCCCGAGTGTGCCAGTCAGCAGTGCTGAGTCTGGAAGAACAAAGCCAGCTCTGGAGCAAAGGGGGTAGATGAGCAGTAGGCAGGGCAAGAGCTGTCCTACACTCAGCATCCCTGGCTCCTGGGGTTGACCATGTACCCTTTGGGTGAAAAGGTTGAGCACAGTGGCTCTATAGCTGCTGAGGAAAGGGATAGAAGCAATACAAACTTGTGCCATAGGCTTTATTTGGGCCTTTCACATTTTTGGGAGTGAAAGGGTTTGCACATTGCCCAAACAGGCATGGTTCTGAGATGTGTCTTCAAGGCACCAGGGAGGAAAGGCAGGCTGAGTTTCAGCTGTGAAAGATGGCAACAGGAGGAGCTGGGTTCTTTTTGAGAGCCTCACAAGTCAGAGACCACATTTGTCCTTCCAAAGGACCCAAAACTGCAAACAGCCAGTCTAACATGACTTTTGTAGATGTTCCTAAGATGCAGGTCTCCGTGCTGTAATTCTTATGTAACAAATCTAACTCAGTCTGGGAGATCTCTTTTTCTGATTTTAGGCCAGCTGATTTTCTATATTTGACATGAGAGAAAAAATGTTTTAGTGTTTGTTTATAAGAAATGCTGTAAATAAAAATTTAAATTAAAGTTAAGACATCACCATTTGTGCAGAATTTCCTGCTGCTACCCTATTCATTCTTATTTCATAGTAGTGCATTTGGTAACAAAGATAAAACTTGCCAGCCTTCATATTCCTTGTCTTGTCTCCACCAATTTCATGGCATTGTCACAGGCACTACTATCCTGTGTGTCATTCCACCTCATTCTGTGCTTTCCCACTCTGCAGATAACAACTAGTCTCCATTGGGATTGATTTACACATTAAACATTAATTGTTTTCCTGTCCTTAGTTATGCAAGATCATTGTGCCTGGCCAGCAGTGAGATGTGGTGAAATCTTCAGTGCTTGGGCCTGGCTTATTTCTGCTGCTGGTGTCAGCCCTCCTGGGTAGTGAGGGAAACACTATCTCCCAAACCTGTCAAATCTATCACTCTTCTCGTTCAAATGTTGACAGGCCTTGGTAAAGCACTCTTTAAACAGATCTGTTCTCTGTCACTGCCATGACAGTAATACATGAATCCACAATCACAATGATTTTAGAAACAGACAGACAACATGAACTATAAAAGCCTGATCCTGTTAGAGCTTTCTTGGATGAGTATTTTAAAGGGAATATTTTTGTGCTAACATTTTTGAGAGTATTGCATGTCTCTGATCCTGAATCTCATGTTTCTTTTTGATATCTTGATCCCTTATCTTGACTCTTCTTCATTTTTCTTGTGGCTACTTCAGTCTATTCACTAGTTTCAAAGCCTTTTACCAGAGATGTTGCCATGTTGTATCTAGATATCCAATAATGTGGTCAGTCACTACTCCCCTTCCACTGAGCTGAATGCCAAAGTCACAACAGATATTGTTTGAAAGAGGGAAGCATTTATTATCTAACTGAACAGTAAATATAGAACCATATTTACTGTAAGAATAATCTGATGGCAGAAGAAGCCCTTGAATGCTAGTAACTTCCCATAACAAAAGTGGGCTGGAGATTAGTGATGCCAACAATATCTGTGAGTGTGGATAGCCAATTGTATGTGGAATTTCTGACTTGACTGTGTAGTAATGTACTTGAAGCAGTAGCAAAGTAAAAAAAAAAAAATTGACATTAAGAGCACAATGCTTCAAGTATTGAGATAATTTTTCTGTGAGGAAAATATGTTCAGAGGACTATTGGTTTAAAAAAAATGTAGATTTGTCTAAAAGTTCAAAGAATCCATTAAATTTCTATCTTTTGCATTCTGAAGCTTGTAGACTTTTTTTGAGTGACTTACTAGGCACCAAATTTGAAATTTACCCTGGCCATAGCAATGGGCAGGCAAATGTCCATATTGAAATATTGTGGTGTCATTGTTAATAGCATTACAATTGTTACCAAAATGTTAGTTGATTCCATGTATCTATTGCATCTCAGGCTCTGTGCAGTGGTTGCACATTTCTCGCTTTATGTATAATGCTAACTTTTCACAAACAAGATTAGAAGAGGAAAAGAGTAGCATTTCTTTGTCATTTTCTCCAAATTACCCTAAAATTTTAGGTATATGGAATATAATTACCAAAAGAGTATCAGTAACATTTAAATTTCTAGTGGGTAAGCAAACAAAGCTGTTCCATAATGTTCAGGCCCATAGCTCTTATGAGATGAAGGCATAAGTAAATTGTTAATTCCTTTGATATCATAATGTTTCCCTAATGGAACCATGGAACAACATTAGATAGGTTTCCCAACACCTCCCAGAAGGGTGGATAAAATACAGTTTCTCACCATAGTCTTCTCTGTGTTTTGATATGAACTCTTTTTCCTGTAGTACCAGTAGCCTATATGCAGTGTTTTCACCCCTTTAGAGACTGATAATGAGTGAATGTTCATGTGGTCTGTTGCACAACACTGAGCTCTTATTTCACTGTCTGCAGTTATGTTCAGTAAGTACAATATGAACATCATCTCAATTAACAGAGTACCTTCAGGGCTTTTCTTAGCCAACTATTCCAGCACGCTTGTCCATACTGTCATCAGCACCTAATCAACTAATGATGGCTGAAAATGAGGAAGGCCAATCCCAATAAATCCAAAGGATAGTAATTTTTCTCTTTTAATGCCCTTCTCCCTCCTTCTTCCTTCTTCCTACGGCACATTGCAGTAAATTAATGTCATAGTGGTTATTACAGTGGCGCTGCTATGGCAAGTATTCAAGCAACGATCCTCGAATATTTTACCTCAGCATTTATTTGTCCATAAAATAAAATAGGATTTATTGCAGTACTCTCTGGTTTGAGGACTGCATGGACAGCAGCTGTGACAACTCCTTATCTCCGCTGCAGGTAAAGATATAGGGGATGCTTCCCTGAAGGTAAAGAGAAACAAGGAACGTGGAAGTCAGTCAACTGCACAACCACAGTGTCACACAAATTGATAAAATAAATAAATATAAGCATTTTAAAAAATCATTCAGTAATTTTGTCCTTTAAAGGTCTCAGTAAATTAAAAGGGTATTCATTGCTTTGAAAATTGCTGTGTCCAAATCAGATACAGAAATTTTAGACTGAAAGATGGAAAAATAAATGTGAGGAATTATTGTTGCAAGCCCTATTCAGACAGAGCATAAGAGAAGGAATTACAAACAGAAAAAAAAAATCTCTGTCAATACAATTTTAGAGACGTTTATTGTTAGTGCTGTTCACTTAAAAAATAGATGGTTTTGACTACTTAAAAGGCTCCACCTTAAAGAGAAAAAAAAAAGCTCCCAGATTATAAAACATAGGTTCTGAAGCCAACCCTGTGGAGATGCGACTGCTGGCTTGGAGATATTCATATTTTCAGCTGCATGTAAATTTCTGTGTGTCATTAACATCTCTGAGCTCTGTAATTAGGTCTCTCCTGATCTGGTTATAGTTTCTGTACATTACAAGTATGCCAGCCTCTCCAGGGAAGCACAAGGCCAGCCTTACAGGGTTTCCCCTTTCTGTTCCTCGATTTTGCTCTTATCTTTAGCAAGTACATCCTAGCAACTGCTTGCTTCGAGGTTACAGTGAGATCCCAGGGAAAGGCTATAAAGCATTATCAGTCTTTGCCAGCACAAGTCCCTACCCCTACTACAGCACCTCCTTCCTTCATAGACTCTACTCTTCCCTACCTAGCACTCCTCATTTTAAATACATTCTCTTAGATTTTGGTTTTTTTATTCCCCAAATTGCTCTCCAATTTCCAATTATATTGATGATCTTATTTTTGCTTTTTTTTTTTTTTTTTTTTTTTTTTTTTTTTTTTTTTTGTATGAGAAAAAGACATTCCTACAATGTGAAATGTGTATCTAAAACTCTTGCTGTGTTTGAAAGAATGTTCCTTTTGAATAAATAATATCTCAGGAAATGAAATATAACATATAAACCAAACTGTTTTTCTTTCTGTTCTGCTTCTCACTGGGAAGCACCAGAGAGTTCAAGTACAAAGAGAAAAGTGGTTTATTAAAGATGCTTGCATTTGGATTAGTTTGTTCTGAAAGCTTTGACTTGTAGCATGAAATCCAGGAAATGTTGTCCTCAATATAAGGAAGTGTTCATTCCATGGGACTGATTCTCTTTTGATTTTTTTGAATGGGTTTTCTGCTTAGGTATAACAAAATATTGGATAATGAAGATAGAAAACCGATAGAGAGTAAAAAAATATACAGAATTGCTCAGAATGAATTCTGTGTGTAATTACTTGCATTTTTGCTAACTACTGTATAAACAATGCTTTTAACAAGGCAAATTGGAAACGTGAAAACAAATCAGCTTAGGGATAGAACTTCAATTTATTACACAATGATAACTGAAAACTTCGTTTCTGCTGCGTTGCAGTCAATTTCTACTGAGCTCACACTCTGAATGTGTGATTAATCATATGAGCACTGGGGTTGCCAATAAATACCAAAACCTTAAAACTATAACAACTTGCTCATTTTGTGCGGTCATTCCAAAGAGCTAAACAACCAGAAATTGTCAATGTACACCAAGATCAATGCTCCAGGGTCTCTACATGAGATTGATTTCCCTCTCTGAGGATTTCATCTCTCTCATCAAAAAAAACATTTTGTCCTCCCTAAATAATCCAATCGAATGCCATCCTCCTGTGGAACAGTGAGAGGTTTAAATTGTTTGGATTAATCTCTGCTTTGAGGTGGCCTGGAAAGTCTCTGTAACTTTGTCAAATATAGCCTGGAGGGAGAACTGCTGTGGTTTGATATGTGCTAAAAATAAACAAATAATGAGGGTCTAAAAATCATGTTGTGCTTTAAAAATAATATCTGTGTGAGAAAATACTTTTTAAAGCTCATGCTTCTAATACAGAACATAATAATTGTTGGTGTATTTCTTCTTGCTAAGGCCTACCAGCTCCTCTCTGCTGGAGATGGGGAAGGAGATTGGGAGCTGTGGGGACAGCTTCAGGGGACAGAAGCCCACAGAGATCTTCCCCAGAAGATGAGTGGAGCAGATCAGAGATGGGGCTAAAGGAGCTGTCACCACCCACAGCCTCTTCTCTGCTCTGCACAGGGAATGCACAGGTGAGCCTTCATAGAATTCAGATTCTGATTCTCTGTGTCTCCTTCAGTAGATAACTTTGTAGATTTGCAGCTGAGAAAGACCAAGCAGATTTGTTGTTTCAAAGGAACCTCTGAGACCACTAGGGCAGGCAGCAGGCAGGGAGCATGGGAAAGACCCTCCAGCACAGATATCTGCTTTCCATGCTCCTCCTGTCCGTGATGCAAACAGCCTTTCCATGAGCTGCATAACACTGTAAGTTGCATGAATGGAGATTTTGTGATCGTCATCCAGCATGTTCTGGAAGGAAGACAGAGCACAGACCCAGGTTCTTAGTTAATTCTATAACTGGGGTGCAGCAAGGCAATCAATTTGTATCCCCAACAAGTACTTATGATATTGCACTATTTTTTTATTTATACCTCAGGTGCTTTTGGCCAGCAGCTCTCCATGACTGGCACCCCACAACAGAACACAAGGGTCAAACTTTGCCTAAGCAGGTGATATGGAATATAGGGTGATATGGAATATGTGGATTGCATTTGGAGGCTGCAGACTGCACACGAGCCAGGTTGGGAAACATTCTTGGAATTTTTGCTGAGATTTCCAGAATAGGGATGGGTCTGTGTCACCCTTCATAGACTTTCAGGACTGGGTGAACAACTGGTGTTTAAATGTTGGATTGAAGGTACCAAAATGAAGGCCACATTACTTGTTTCCATCTTGAACTAGTATTAGCTCAGAAACGTTAAAAGAAATGTGCTGAACGGGTCTCTCAGAGTGGAATTATTTTTAATTAGGGTATAGGTTAGGCTGTAGTCTCAAACACCAAAATGGTAAACTGGTTTTGAAGGAATTGAATATTCATTTAGAAACAGGCCAAGAACAGATTGCTCCAGAAATTCTAAATACCCCCAGAGTATCTGTGGTTTGAGCTTTGCCATGCTCCAAATGTAAACTTATTTTTACTCTTCTGTTGCAAAAAATTCCCCTTTGTAGAGCTGTAAAACAAATCTTACAAATGTCATTGTATATACCAGTGTACATTCAATTTGAAGGCAAAAAATATTTCCAGTAACATGAAGCATACATTTCTCCTTTGTAAACATTTGAAAGGTAGAAAATGCTATGAATGTAATGACTGAAGGAAGAAAATATCACTTCATTCCATTGAAACCTAAAAATAAATTCGAAGGGATAGGCCTACTACTCTGAGGAGTACATATGGATTTCTTGCTGACATTAGTCTCCAAATTGAATGTCAGGCTCACCAAGAGTGAGGGGGGAGAGAGGGGTGTGCATGGGGAGAGGCCAGAAGTATTAGTACTTATATCTAAATTTACCATTAGAAGGGCAAGAGGAAACATCATGATTATCATTAGGAAAACCTCTAAAGCATATTTGTACATTATCTTGGGGCAAATACAAAGTGCCACATGTTAACAAAAGGCAAAAAACCACACCATGCTGTTGTGCCCTGAGGGCCCTCTCTGCTTAGCATGAAGATGTTCCAGAGTGCACATGCACACCAGAAATTTATGATTTCCTTGAAAGGCAGGGGTAAGTATTTTCCTGTCTCTCACACACAAAATAATAAAATGAAGTATTAGTGATGAATGTTGGTGAATGGCAGTGTCTGAAAGTCCACTCATAGTTTTTTTCAAGAATATTTGTAACAACAGGTGAGTATGTAATGCACCATGATTCCAAGCTTTATAAACAAAGGAATAAGTAAATATTTTCTATCTATTTTGGTATTATTTTTAAATTAAGTCACAGGGTAAGGAAGACATTTGACAGGCACTCAAATAAATATATTTACCTGGAGGCCACTGGAAAAATTTTAAAAACTTCCTAAGTTTGCATCAGAATGGCTAGAATAGGGCTAGAAAATGGCTAAATAATGGCTAGAAACATCTGCCAAACTTCCAGAGGGTGCTGGGAGCAAAACCACATCAACCTCTTGTATCTCAGTCTTGAGCTTCTAACAGAAAAACAGTACAAGCTAATAAGGATTTTTTTTTTTTTTTTTTTACTTTAGGGAAAGTAAGCATCTGACATGCCTCAGAAAATGGCATAAATGTGATCCTAAAGATGGGTATTGGGTTCGTTATTTTACATAATAGGGATGAGAAGGGTGTTCCCCCTGTGTCAGGATCCTGCCTACCCAGCAAACCCACCTGCCTGCCATGCCCTGCCCACAGGGGTGCAACAGAAAGATCCACACTGCCAGGCTGCAGAAATGTGTGAAGGAAAGTCAAACCTGTGTGAGGCAGAAATAATCTGTGGGAGTAACTTGATAGGTCATTAAATTTCAAAGAAGCCATTCGATAAAATTTGCAAAGTAACAAAGCTTAAACTAACATATGAGTAAATTCATATATCAATCTATATACAAATATTAACATATACATTTCCATGTGAGTAATTTTATGCATTTATTAGAAATTAAATGAGATCTAATTGCACAAGAATGTTGGGAAATATCTGAAAATTTGTTTTGTTAAAGCTTAGAAAATGAGGAAAAAAAAATAGAAGTCTCTGTAGTACTTGGAAATTGACATGAAAGGCACTGAAAAAATCATACTGACAATACTGAAAAAACCTAGAAGCACTTATATAATATAAACCACAATTTGAGACTACAAATTCTCAAAGAATCCATGCAAGAGATGGGTTTTTGCATGCACACCACATATGTGAGTGGTTAGAGGGTCAGGATCTAAGAACCAAGTGTTTGGCTTTATTTTTTAATAAATCATGTGAAAAAAAAATATTTGAGGAAATAAATTTGCAGAATATGAGTTCAGGAATGCTAATTACTAAGAGTTCCTTTATGTACTCCAATGTGTTAAAAGATGAATATTCAGTGGTTTATTAAGTTTATGATCAGTCATGTCCAAAGAGAAACAACTATTGTGGAAAGGAAGAGGCAGAACATCAGTACTGAGCCTTTTATTTTGACTCCTTTAGGAGCTGAAGCCGTCCTTGAGCCCAGAACAAGGCAGGTTCTGGGAGGGGCAGGGCTCAGCACCCTGTGTTTATGATTTTGGGGAAAGATTTGGGCTGGGGGTGGTCTCAGTGGGCAGCTGGGACACCCAAAAGGGAGAGCAGTGTTTGCATGTCCCCCTTCAAAGGAGCTGCTGAGCTCAGAGCCGCCTGCAAGCCACACAGTGATGGTGCTCTCAGGAAATGTGTGAAATGTGTGAGTGCCAGCTCTGCCAGTGCCCCCACTGAGGCTGTGAGCACCTGCTGCAGCTGGGCAGGTGTGACCAGTGACCCAGGCTGTCCTTACACAGGCACCAGCTCTGTGCCTTGTGACTGCTTACCCTTTTCCCTCTCTTCCTTCAAGGGCAGCCCTTTCCTTTTTCCTCTCCTCCAAGGGCAGAAGTTTCCTTTTTCCTCTCCTCCTTCAAAGGCATCCCTTCCCTTTTTTCTCTCCTCCTTCAAGGGCAGAGGTTTCCTTTTTCCTCTCCTCCTTCAAAGGCCGCCCTTCCTTTTGGCTGTGTCTCTTTAGCTGTATTGAGTTTGCCTGTGTCTGCCTTTCCTCAAGCTGGAACAAAGGCCTGTCTCAGCCTGTCCATAAAGAAGTGATCCAAGGTCACAGGGAATCTCACAGAAGGGAGTGGAAATCCCAATGTTAGAGCCAATGTTGAGAAGTGTTTTCTTCAGGCTCCTCCCTTCAGTAAGTAGTTCAGAGAATTTGAGAATGAGCAAAGGACATTTGACTAATCTCTTATGTAAGTATATCCTTAGACCCCCTTGTTCTGCTCTTGCAGCTAGTGCACTGGTTTTAAGCAAGGAATTTGGCTTTCTTTTCCAGAGGTTACATTCCCTTTTGGAGCATCACTTAAGTCTTCCTGCTCATTGTGGCTAAGCTGAGAAGGATAATGTTATATGCACGAGCTCATGTCCCAGTCAGTCTGCTTTATGACCATATTCCTTTTATTTCATTTGTCCATAATATTATTTTGCTTGTTTTCCAGTATGGAAAGTGGCAAAGAGAGACCTTTATCCTACATTTGCCAATATGGGCTCCATGAGCCACACTACAATTTTATTATTTCAGTAACATTGCCAAGTACTATAAATAACCAAAACGTTTTGGGTGTACATTTTTTCACAACTTCAGACTTCAGGTGCCTGGTTTTTTTTCCCCTTATTCATGACAATTCTTTAAATGGTTAATTGTCCAAGCCTTGAAAATACAGATCCTGTGTCTGGGGAATGCTGTGATTTTTCTCTGTTTGCATCTAAGATAGGGATGTTTCACTTGTGATGCCTTTCTGTACCTTCGAGCATGTTCAGGCTATGTGGCATCTCCACTGAAGTTCAGGAAACATAGTAACACTTTAAATTAAGGGGATCTGTATAAATATTTTATTATTTATACAGCATTCAATAATGTGCTTGTAAAAAAACTTGGGAGTATGCATTGAAACAGCAGACAAACTATTTGAACAATACTTACATCTTAAAATATTGTTGTAACAGCTTATCACCTTGCTGTGGCAGCATTTTAAGCATTTATTGATGATGCATTTTATAACATGCCTTACAATAAGTTATTAAAGGATGTAGTGGCACCAACTAATCATTTCATAAACATGAATAAACCATTTATACAGGGCACCTTAATTTAAAGTGCTTGTAGGAACTTGCATAAAATGTTTTGAACAGCTGACACGCAGTATTGGTGCTTCACGTAGTGCCAAAGTGGTGTCATGTCCTGCTATGCAAGAATCTTATGTGGAACTGGAGCTTTATTGCTTCCAGTGATGGAGCTGGGAACTGCACAGTAATTCCAAACACAAAATGTTGTAAATCTCTTCTGAAAGAGTGTACAAGGAAGTGCATAAGCAATATCCAGGAGATTCTGGTGACAAATAATGTGGAAGCATGTTATAGCTCATTCTATATTTAAGGGGAAAAGGAAGGAAAAAAATCTATTTGCTTTTAGCAAGAATACACCTGTGTGTAAAAAAAATGCTGTTCAGAGGTAAAGTATATATTTAACTCCTTGTCAAGCAATTAAAAATGATGATGATGATGGTGATCAAAATTCAGTCAGCAAATATACAATCTTTACTAGATCAAAGAAAAAGTATCTGAACCATCAAAATAGAGCTCTAAGGTCTGTAGAAGGTGACTGTTAAGAACAAAATTTGTACACTAATACTAAAATAATTCTAGAAATGAGAAAAAATATGTCATGCAATTAAAAATCATATGAACAACACTGCTGCATTTCTTACCGTTGGCTATGATTTACTAGGAGAATTTAAAGCAATGCTAAAAAAAAAAGTGAAGTCATACCTTATTCCCCTCCCCCTGCAGATATAGATTTTATTTGACCTATTGCTTTTAAAACAGAATGGCTTAAAAAGCGCTCTTTACATGCTAAAACTCAAAGACAAAAGAGAGAATGCAAATCATTTCTATATTACATATATGTTGCTCCATTTGGCAAAATCAAATTAGATCTTTTCATCTCCTTACTGTAGAACAAAAACAGAGCAATATTATGAAATTTTGCAGGGCTTTATTTCTAGGCGTCTTTTGTGTCCAGTCTTTTAAACTCAGGTTTTTCTGCCTTTTTTACTGACAAGCCCACAATTTTCAGAAAAGAAAGCTAGCATTAATTAAGACAGTGCCAGCTGTAATTTTCTTGGGAAGTAAATTTCTGCACAACTAAAGGTTACAGAGACCTTTTCACTGTCAAAATTTACTACAGCCTGTGAATGTTAATGTTTCTAATGAAGACATGTTCTCTGTCCCTGAACTTAAAAGTACCCTGAGAAGAAGGCAAAGAGAAAAAAAAACTCTATTTGACGAATGTATCTGGAGTCTGTGCATTAATGCAGGGTTATGCCTGCTGGTGCATATTGTAATTATAGTGTTTGGATAGCCTTGTTTTCTAAACAAGGAATATTGCTATAAATTGGCAATTTTGCATGAAGAGTAGGCTTGTAGTAGGTGCCTTATGTTACAAATAAGACAGTGGTATAATAAGCATTTAACCCATTAGACTTGGGGATGTTCTCAGCTAAGTCTGGAGAGGAGCTGTAATATAAAATGTGGAATGAAAAGGTACTTTGGGTCTTTCTATGAATGCAGCAGAAGAACACATTCATTATCCTCTAATGATCAGTGTACTTCTAATGATAATTTTTTCTCCATTTTAAGTGAAATCAGCTTCTTCTAAAATGAAGTATCTGGCTTTGCTCTTTTTTTTTTTTTTTTCTTTGAAACTGATTAAATAGTAAACTATATATAGTTATACAGTTTTGTTATTTTGTCAATGTGCATTTTTCCTATCCCTACAATATTTACTGTCAGCCAGAGTGGTAAGTAAAAAGAAAACTCAACATCACAGAAAGGATTATATTCTTAATTTTTTCTTGCCATGGATTTCATGAGATATTTTATTTTTCTATTCTTTGTAGGTTTTTTTCCCTAAAGCAGAATGAAAACCTTTAGAAAAAAAAAAAAAAAAAAAAAAGGAATCTGCTTTTTGTCTTATGCATGAAGTTCTCAAACAAAAATCACTATTGTGTGAAATTATTCTTGATTTCCCATGCAGCATTATGGTCAATATGGGTAGGAAAAAAAGTAGCCTAATTCATGACTATGTTGGTTAAAAATGGCAAAATCAGAGGAATGCAGGTCTTGCAAAATTTTAGAAATATGATCCTAATGATATGCTACTAATATCCATGTTGAATGTGGAGTTGTTTTAAAAATGAGGCATTAGATTGCAAACTGAGTGCTTTTTCTGCATCAGAATGTTCAGGTGGATTTCTTTTCTCTTCCTTCCCTCCCCCTTCCAATTTCCAAGACTTTGGAGCCGAGGTTTTCGAGACACTGAGCTTTACAGTCAGAAACGAGCCAGCCTCTAACAATTCTGGGGAGAAGTAGTGAGTGTCACAAGATTGCAGGTGGCTGTAGCAATTCCATCTGAGGAGCAGAGGGACGTCAGACGTGCTCGTGTCAGGCCCTCAGAGTCACTGGAGGGGTGTTGCTGCCATGCTGGTGATTTCTGTGCCAGCTGCACTGGGGAGGGCTGGCTCCTCCTTCTGCCCATCAGCGTCGGGGACTCGGATGCAGCCCTGGGACAAAAACGTGGGAAATCAATGTCGGTGTAAATATCCATATGGACACTAGGATAATCTATTAAAAGCCATGACTATCCTATACCAGCGGAGATATCAGATCTGATTACACATCCAATCCCTTTTTGCAACATGTAAATTGGACTTCATTTTGACTCCCCCCCAGTGCAATGGATGCACGTTTCTGCTGAGCACCCCTTCAAGACACCTCAAAAGCATGTATTTCATGTCTTCATCAGTTTAATCTGCTACATGGTCAGGAGCTCACAATAATCATTTAAGATCTGTGGCTAATAAGTCAATATATGAGACAGCAACCTGGTATGGCATCGTTATCACTCTTGGAGCACTGCAAAATGAGATACAAATGATGCAGTACTGGCAGACTGTGGGCAATGGTCATCAGCAAGGTATATTGGGCAAATCATTTTTTTTTGGGATATAGGCATGGTTCAGAAGCTTAAAAAGCCATGCTTATGTATACATAGGCTGTGGTTGGTATGGTTCTTCCAGAGTATTTAAGCTTTTATTTATGGATTGCACATGGATTTGCACAGATTTTTGTTACACTTAGACAAATCACCAGAGACATCATTATTGCTTTTAAAAAACAGCTTGTTTCTTTTTATTTTAAACCTGTTCCTAATTGACTTGATCTGAGCCCAAATAGTCCTTGTTCAAGTGAAATAAGTACATCACCCATTTCCTACTTGAATTGGTTTCAGATCTGACCTTTAGTTAAACCAGTGTAACTTGGTATGAAGGCACATAAGCTATGAGGCTATGAGCCTTAAGCCTTAGAGAAAGCCTTGGAGGTAGCTTTAAATTCCTTTTGTAAGCAAATACAGGTAAGCAAAATACATAAGTGAGCTGCCAAATGGAAATCATGTTTGGAAACGTGATCTGGAGAAAGTGCCATACAAAATGTTGCTGAGATAACCAATCCCTCTGCCTACATGTGCTTGAGCAGCTGTCCAGTGTCCTTTAGACTATTAGGTCTTGACAGAGATTATGGAGGAAAATATGCAAGGAATCAGAAAAAAAGTCTTCCTAAAATTTGATAATAAACTAGACCATCTGAACTGCTAAAAGTTAATTGTTCTGTGTTTTACTATGAAATACAGGAATATTAATAGCCTTTGTATTCCTTCTCAGGTAAAAAGCCTGGAATTTGATTTCTGTCTTCATCAATTATTCCTGCTGATGTGTTATTTAAAAAAAAAATAAAATTCTAGCCTACTGTAGTAAGGCAATATGCCCCAGTCCTTTGTTGGCTGAGTTTTTCTCTTAGCAAGCAAAGTACTGGGGTAGGGTTAGAGAAAGACAAGGATCTGTACATATATACAGTTGAACTATCCCAGTCTCTTTTTCTTTTTTCTCTCTGTCTCTGGTACTTCTAAAATATCATGGAGAGGGACAAAATATTTCACTCGAATTCATTTTAGTATATCAGGGACACCATCATTTTCCAAGTAGAAAATCTGTTATAAGAAAATCTCCTGCTGTGTTCTCTCTTAGATGTCCTCAAAAATAAAGATGGGAAATCAAGAGAAATGAAAAAAGAAAATAGAAGCCATCTATCCTGGTTTATTTTCTAGGGCTTTGTCTTATCACCTAAATTTCCAAATGGCACAAATACCTGTTTTTTAATAAAAAACAACACTAAAAAATCCTTGTTTCTTAAAGGGAGAGGGGAGAAATCTTTGGCGAGTTAAATATACGTGAGAAAACTATTTAGATCAAGGCCAACTGAATAAACACTATTTTTTAAAAAGTATGAACAAGTAGTATAAAAGATGGGTGAAAAAACCAATTCACCTGAGCATATGGAACAGGCACTGTGGAGAAGACAGTGGAAGGTACCATGGCCAATGCTATAAAGACTAAAACCAGTGACTAAATCTAAAAAAAAAAACCCAAAAAAAAAAAACCCAAAAAACAAAACAGATTAGGATCCAAAAATCTTGGCATAAATTGAAACTGAGTCACCATTTTTGAGTAATTATTCTTTTTGTTTCCTAAGTAATTCACCCCTTCAGCTCCTGAATCCTTTTCTTTGTTGCCATATATGTAGTGATGGACAGCAGCATGCTGAGAAGTAAAATTTCTTTCATGTAGTCCCTGAAAAAACAATGCAAATAATTTCACTGCAGTTCTAACCTTGAAAGAATGCAATGATAAATATATTCTGTATTTCCTGCATAGCTGAAATGCATTCAGGAGGCACAGCAGCAGTGGAAGGATGCTCAACAAGGCAGTTTAATCAGTGGCCATCACCCACTTCATCAAAGGACAACTCACAGAGATGTGCTGGCTTTTGTGACAACTTTACACAAAGACTCCCAAGAGTAATGAAAGCAGAAGGCTGGGCTGGAAGGCTCTAGAAAAGATATGAACACATACAAGGCTTCTTCTCTCCATCCAGAACACAAACTTGGTGGGCTGAATGGCTGTATTTTCTCCCAAGAAAAATAGTACCAACTGAACATACTAGAAATCTTGCTAAAAAGAAAAAAAAAAAAAAAAAAAAGCACAATAATTTCCTTAGTAGTCTTCATTAGTTTGGGACTTAGAGAGGGAGGTAGATCACAAAGCATTGACTGAAACTAGATGATGTGAACATGATTCACGAATATGAATGTGGGCAGTGCACACTCCCTTGTGACTCAGAATGAGTATTTTACATGTGATTCATAGGGAAAAATAATTGTTTTATCAGATGCATTCCTTACTTATGGCTGGGGTTAATATTCACCTTATTTTAAATTCAACTACTGTATCAGCACAGTGATTTCTTCCAACACAGACGCTAAAGAAAAGAAAGAAATTGCTTTATTCACAAACATGACACAGGTCTCCACACAAGCTCATTGATTGGTGCTCTGCAGAGGAACCTGAGGTGCTTTATGCAAGGCTGCTGGTGTACATTTTTTACTAGAAAAGATTTTTTGAGTAACACGAATAGAATCTGGACTTAACATCCATATAGGTTTGTGAATCCTTGGGTCTGAGGAAGTAACAAACACAGCAGGAGGTTGGTGGTGCAGTGACAGTGACAGTCTCTGCTGCCAGAGTTCAAATGGGGCCAGCCTGGGGAGCTGGTATCCACCTCATGGACCATTCTATCCCAAGAGATGGATCAGCCAGTCCATAAGACCTTCACTGTTTACAATAAGGCACCTCTTGTTCATTTGAATTTCTTCTTCTAAGGCATTGAGGTATTTTTAGGGAATGCTAGTGCTTAGGAACTTACCTTCAGCAGAAGAAAAAATACTAAAGAGATCCATGTTAAATGTTCTGGTCATGTTACAGAAATGTTCAGCAAAGATTAGGGAGGTTTCCATTAATTTTTTTCTGGGCTGTTTTGACTATCAGAATGGCTGTACAGAAATGTAATGTTCCTTGAGTCATCATTCTTTTCTACAACCCTCTGAAGCTCCTTCTCATAATATGGACACATGCTTCTCAGAAAATGTGTTCAGATTTAGAGAAACGATATCTCCCAGCACTGAGTGTTTAATGTGAATTGGCTGGTGTGAGCAACCTGCAGTGTAAAATTCAGTGTGCATGAAGAACAGGTGGTGGGAAGAAGAGGAACCTGACTTTGGTGGTCAGTGTTGAAAGTTAAAAGTGTACATCTCAGTACAGTAGTGGGCTGAGGAATTCTTTTCTGGAAAAGGTGTCAGCTGCTGGGACAACCTTGATGTTTGCAGAGTTATTGTAATTTAGATTTAATCAGAGAGGATTGAAGTCTGCTCACAGAGGAAATGATGAATTTCCAGCTCTATGGATTTCCGCCCTCTAATTGTGATAGTTTTTGTCATTTGAGTCTCACTGCAGCATAAAGATATTGAATACTGTATGAATTTCCATTACTCAAATCTCAAGAATAAAGTAAGAGTTGGAAAGAAATGCCTGGGAGAAATTAACCTCCATCTTTCCTAGAGAGGAGCTGCAGGCATCAAACAAGGCTAGAGACAGGTAAATGCGTAGCAAAACAGTGTAGTAGCATCAATATTTAGTTAAACTGTGGAATTCTTTGTGAGAGGATGCCATGGGTGCTAAAAGCTTATATGGGCTTAAAGCAAGGCTTGAAAGACATGGAAGAAAAATCTGTTGTGGGTTTGAAATAATATCACCACAACTGCCTTACAAAGTCCTCTAAGGTGAAAATAACTGGTGGTTTGAAGAATTATTAAGAAAATGTCATATACATTTGTTCAGCTCTTAAACTTTTTAGGCATCCACCTGAATACTGTTTTAGAAAGCAGGTACCAGGATAGAATACCATTGGATCTGGCTCAGGAAGAGAGGTCTCATGAACACACTGCTGATAGTGATCTCTGCAAATGAAACCAGTGATTTAAAATGCTCTACTCCTTTGTCAGACAGCATGCATCCACCCAGCTGGGCTGATCTCCTGCAAGCAGCCCAGGCATCTCTCTTTGCTGGACTAATGGATTTCAGTTTATATGGCTCTAAAAAAAAAAGACAGCATGGAAAAGTCCTGCCCTTACACAGATCTGTTTCCTCAGTGGGACACAGCAAGGGGAGACTGGCCTCAAGTTACCATCCTTTTATTCATTACTGGATCCAGACCAGGGGTCTGACCTGCAAAGTCCCCTGTGGTAAAGGACTATAACAGATTGGGTTCAAGAACTTCATCCTCTTTCAGAAGCCACTGTGGTACTCTGGGGAAGACCCTAGATTAGCTGTCATGGGGTCATCAGCAGGGGAAATAGGAGTAATGCAAGGGATGGTCCAAAGCCTGGGAAACATGCTTGCAAAGTCCTACAACCATCATCTGCCCCAACAATGCACATCTTTAACAAAATGTGTTCTTTTGTTTTTCTTTATTGGGACATCTAAAAGGGTGTTCTGGCTCAGAAGCCACAGATTAAACTTCAGAGGGAAAAAAGGACATTTGCCTATCCTCACTGGACTGGTCCCAAGGTTTTCCTGTTTTATCACTGGGAAAAGCATTTTGGAAATGCCAGTACTGAGTGAGGGAGAGGGAGTTGCATTCATTTCTGCATATTATTTATTGGATTTTTGAAAACTGACCTGAGAAAAATGTTTACTTAAAGTATTTACTGCAAATTATATTGTTAGTGTTCTAGAACAAATGATCAGTTAATATTTTTTTGCTGGCAAAAATAAAAAGCCCGGACCCCACACCTGTTTAACTGTAACCAACAAACAAAACAATCATTCAAGTGGAGTGAAAACAAACCAAATGCCTTGAATTTTCAAAGAAAATACAACTCCTCCATGTAGCCCTAGGACAACATAGTCTGTTTGTTGGGAAGCATACTTAGCAGAGAGCTACAAATCTCTTTGCTGTGAGACTGAATGATTGTCATACATTTTGCTCTCTTTGTCTCAGTTGATAGTGTCTATAATACTATTCAGAGATAGAAAATTTGTGCCTGTCACTGTACCTGTCAGAGAAGAGCAATACCCTCTGGCAGTGACAGTCAACTTTATGGAGTTTTATTAGTCTAATGAATGAAAGCCCAGTAGCATGCCCTGTAACACTTCTAAACTTTGGATTTTAAAAGGAATCATTATTAACAGTGAAAAACAACTAGCAGCTTGTTTTATGTACACTTTCTTAAGAGCCCCACAATTTTTTAAAGACGAGATTAATCTACAGTAATTTGTCATCAGGCTCTGAGTGACTGTAGCATAATCCATACGATTGCAGAAGGTTCTGCAGGAAATTTGTAAACACAGTGCAATCATGTGCTTGCATTTGTGACTCCAGAGTATCTGGTAGCAGCTGTATAAACTTGTGTGCTCCTGCACAGAAGAGAGACTTCGTGTGCCCACAGCTGTGTGCTGTTAATTGCACGGATGCTTTCCTTGGCCAGAACCTCTGTTAATGACAGAACCGTGCACCAGTTGCTGTCCCCCTGCCTCTCTTTCTCTGATTCTTTTCTTCCTCTTAACTTTTGCTCCCAAAAGGTCGATAACATCTTATAAAAGGCCCTGGTTACCTTGCAGCATATCCTTTTTGAGCTCTAAGCACAAACACATTCAATAAACTGTGCGGGAAATGTTTCTCATTTACTACTTCCAGTAAAATGAAAATGAAATAGCAAAGACTGCTCTACATCTTTTCAAGGTCTTGAGATAATTAGTTTAATAAAAATTCACTTTTATAAGGCATGATCCAAGTGTGTTGCTATCTGAGGGAAACTCCTGCTGACTGCTGTGATTTGGGCCCAATGGCTTTTCTATGTTTTCTCTGTTGTTTTATACAATGTTAATTTTTCAGCTCACACAAGCTTATTTGCCAAAGAGGACAAAGAACATTTTCTGTCTTACAGTGGTGGGAGATTGCTGGAAAGAACACGTTCAAGTAGTCAGATTGCTCTTTATTTGGTTTAGTCCATCTTGAACATTCTGTGGCATTTACGATTATCACTCTTTTCTGCAGGGCCAGCAGCACTCCTGATGCTCCAACATCCCCTCCTGCAGCAGTAGGACAGCTTCCCTGGAAATGTAGGAGTGCTCCAGGAAGCTGATGAATCAATTGCTGGGTCACTCAGGAGATAAACATGCGGGGCCACATGCTGTGATCTGTGCAGCTGAGATGTCAGCAGAAGTTCACAAACACTTAGATGGGATGGATTCAGACTGATTCACTCTGAATGTAGATTACAGTCGTTAAGAAACCAAGTCTAATAAATTCCTTTACAACTGAGTGTGACACTATACATGCATATTAGCATATTTAAAACATAATAATACTGTGCTTCCTTTGTGCCAGCACAGTTTCATCTGTTTGGATATTTCTGTCCTTGCAAAGAATATGCATTTATAGCTCTTCTCTGCCTGCTGCTTGTCCAGAAACATTGAGCTGAACTTAAGTTTCCACAACCTGCAGTGTGTGAATAGTCATCATAAACTTCATATTTGAGCAGCAGTAATGGATGTCAGTTAGCACATTATTTTAATCATGAATGAAAATATGACTTCCTAATTCTAGAAGAATATTTTTTCTCATGTTGTTTGATTCCATTAATTCAATTTATTCCCTCTAACAACACATCTCATGTTTAGTTACAATGAGTATTCTCCCCCACATTAATAAAATACTAACCAACTAATGTATTTTATTGGTGGATCACTCAGGGTTTGTCTTATCCTCTCTTTTCTTCCTCATGGTGTAATTTAGATGAGATATTTAATTGTATTGGACGTCTCACTGTCACTGTTATTGCACATTGGTATGAGTGACTTGAGATAAGCCAGTTGTTGGTTTAGTAAACTGGAACCTACTGGGAAAAAATGTCAATGCATCAACCTCTACAAGTTGTGTGAGAACTTTGCATACCAAGTAACTACATTGCAAAATTTCTCTCTGCCCCAGTCCTCTACAAATGTTTGGTACCTTGCTAAGGATTCTTTTCTCTCTTTCCTGCTGCTAGATGAGTACATTGACTTCCAGAATCCTCTTAAACAACTTTGTTGTTATATGAGGTATGATTTGTTGTTGTTTTCTTGGGTTTGTTTGTTTGTTTGTTTTTTACTGAGAGGCCACAATTCTGATTGAATACTGGTAGCTTCTTCAATCTCTGCATGCATATGTCATAAATTACCTTAATATAGATATGTATCTAAGAAATATGTATATTCTCCTGCCCTTTGTCTCAATACTCTTTTGTTTCTACCTTATTTTCCTTGCCTTCTTTTCAGAACACTCAGCCCATTATAAAGAAAAATGTTAATACTTTAAAGATACTGTCTCAAAAGCTATTGCAATTCCTGCCTTTCCCAGAGAGGAATGAGCTTGCTGTGGCAAAAAAGGGAAAGGTTACAGATTGCCATATTTACCCTTCTGCAGAGTCTTACCCAGATTGTATGTGTTGACTAATGTCAGGCCTTAAATGTTGGTGAAAATGTCTGTATCCCAGCTCATAGTCTAATAATAGAATTCATCCCTTCTGGGAGGTCTTGTTCTGGGAAATCTGGAATTTCTACTTTTATGAAAACTGTAATTTTTCTATATTTTGAGCAGCAATATGTCATTATTGAGCTGACCCACAGACCTAGTATATTAGTAACCTTGCTGGAGGATTGCTGAATGCATAAGGGAAGAGATCAACTATTCTCAGTGAAAGTCTCTGTGCACTGCCTAAAAAAATGAAAGGGTGGAAGTGATCACGGATGTGTTTGAAAGAAATTACAGCTGAGCTGAGGAGAATTTATTTGCCTGAATTTTCTTCCTCTTGAAGAGGAATGCCATGGAGTAGTGAGTTTTTGTAGATTCTTTATATTGCTTTCTATATAGATTTCATGTTGTCTTACAGTTGTGGCTTTTATTCCCAAAAACCAACACCAGCCCCTTTCAGAAATTAAGAATAGTACAGAAAGAATGCAGTAATAGCCAGTATACATGTTAAGCTGAGAGCACACAATGCAAAAAGCTCACAGAAGAAAATAAATAGATCTCCCAAGACACTCTTCCTGCTTAGTCAAGGCTTGCCTGTTCTGCTCCCATGGTAACTTTGGTCATTCTGTGTGGTCTTTGGGCCACTGTTTTCAATCCATTTGCCTGTATGGTGAGAAAGGTTCTGTGTGGATATCCCAATCCTGGCAGGTCAAGTCCAGGCTGGATAAGGCCTGATCTAGTAGGAGGTAGGGGGATTGGGACTAGATGGGATTTAAGTCCATTCTAACCCTTTAACATTGTATGATTCTATGATCTTCTCTAAATCCTGTAATTGTCTGCCTGGATAGAGCTGGTGGACATTGTGGCAGAGATCCATCCTTGCCTTAGCTGTGACTGCAGGCTGCTACATCCTCTACTCTTAAATTTTGGTCCTAATAAGCAAGGCAGAACAGAGTTATGACCTGGCTGCCAAGGCTCCTGAGAGAGCCATGGCTGTGCTTTTGTTGCAGTTTTGGAGGGGATGGGGACAGGATCCACACAGCAGTCCTGCTCTTTCCTTGCTGTGGTGAGGGTATTGATGGACCCCCTTCCCACCCCTGTGTCTGCTCCACACTGTTGTCAATCGATGGGGCTTTTTAGCAGGGATGCCTCCTCCACAGTCACACAGCGTGCTCCTAGATGAGCTTTGATGTCAGGTAATCATTGCTGTATATAGTAATAAATGATGTGTTTACATAACAGAATTCCCTTGGCCTTTGATATACTCAGACATGTTATCAAAGTGGTGCAATGACATCTTGTAGAATGGAACAATAGGAAAGTGCAGAACTGTACAAACCCAGCAGCAGCGAGCTGAGCCCAAATGTACATTGCTGTGCAATTATGTTATTTGCCCTTAGGGCAAGAACCACAGCTGAAGGAAGTTAATATCAATACCCTTATGAAGTCCTCAAGGAGTATTTCTGTGATGGACATGGCACTTATTTGAG
>NC_136664.1:14971070-15058570 GCF_903797595.1 Erithacus rubecula | reverse complement strand
AGAGACCTATAGATACCAGACAAAGGTCTAATTATAGCACCTCATAAACAAACACTTTAAAATGTCATTGTGTAACTTGTTCACTAGACACTGTTTCTCTATATTAATAGGTAAATAGTAATATTTTTATACTTCAGTTTGAGAAACAGTATTTTTCAGTCTGTGAGAATCAAACATGCTGTCATCTGGTGTGCGTGGTTTTTTTTTGGTTTTGGAAGATATGGGCTTTTTTGGGGAGTGATATCATATATAAAAGATGGAAATATCCTCTTTTTGACTAAGGTACTGTAATTCTCACAACATGAAAAGTAGCTCAAAGAAAAATCTGACTGGCCCCCTATCCCTCTTCCTTGTTTCCTACAGAGCTGTATCCAAGACATGCTTTATAGGTGACTGCATACATCATGCAGTGCTCTAAGTGTGTCTTTACAAGTATCCTGAATGCTGCTTGAGTATGGAAATTACCGACAAAAGAAATTAAGAGCAGGAACCCCATGATTAGACTAATGCATTGATCAAGTCAATTCTTCTCTGTTTCACTGCCAACACACCACATATAAAAGCGTCATTAAAGAAACTTTGCTGTCTCTCCTACTAATGGTCTACAATTTGAGCATGCCCAGATGATTGACAGGCTGTGCCAGGGCTGCCTGTGTTGTCTGAAAAAGCCACATCGGATCAGCAGAAGCTTAAAGCAAAGCATAAATTATAGATATATGTCTGTTTCTTTGATGATGTGAGACTAGTAGGTGCATCCCACTTCCATCACACAAAGAACCACACTTTCATGCAGCTTTTTCACTTTGTCACATCACATTTGAAAAAACAACAGTGAAAACATAAATGTTCTATTTTTTTTAACAAACAGCCTGTTCAAAGCCAGTTTTGAAGTTCTTCACTTTCTGAATTAATTAAATATAAACTAAGTGTTAAATTGCAAAGTTCAGTGCAGCGAGGATTGTTGCTTATTTTCTATATCTATTTGTCATTACTGTTAACTGTTGTGCATGTTTCTAAACCAGAGCTACTGATCTGGAATGCTCTTAGCATTTTGACCATATAAACAAAGGTGTTTAGAAGGCACTGAAAAGGGAGATTCTTTGGCTTTGTAAATTTTATTGAGAAAAGCTGATTTAATTTTATTGCTTCTAAATTATAAAATCTTCATTAATATTGCAATGATGAATTTGGGGCTCAGGATACTGCTTATAATTATCAATCAATAATATACTTATAAAATAAAAGTGAGACTGGCATTATAATCCTGCCCTTCCAACAGGAATAATATTGCAGGCTTATTGTAACATTAACGGATTAAATGCTACCTAGTTTGTTGATGTTATTTCTATACCAGACCCAAAATCTCCATTATAGATTAATTCATGAATTTGATGGTTCTGGCTAATAGTCAGCCAAAAATAATGACTCACTAGCTTCACTCATAGAGTAATGACTCTAGAAATGCCTTCTACATTTACAGTCTCAGCTAAATGTTTAAAATATAATATTATGCAGATACAGAATGGGTCCATTATATATTTGTAAGGTAGTACAGAAGAGAGAATTGATAGACTTGACTGAAAAAGATTAGATCTTCTTTTTAGGGTGACTTTTTGTTTCACCTGTTTAGTATCAGAGAGTTTCCTTGTTGCCACTGAACTTGCACTCCAGCTGTACTGTAATGCTGCCATTTATGCTCTGCTGATGCCCAGCTTTATTTCATAGAAATAGTTTATTGAGTAAAGCATAATTGTGCTTTGTAAAATACTCATCTTGTATCACTTCTTTTAGAGATCAGACGTTTCCTTTTCCCATAAGGTCTAAAGATCTGCAAGTTGACATAATTCTGCACAAATCACTCTGGTAGTGTAACTTAGACTGTCCAAATTCCCCTTGGACTGTGGCCTCTGTAACTGTGCCATCACTCACTTAACTTCACCTTATCTTTAAATAAGTTTAACCAGAAGGGACTTGTTCAACTCACCACCTCTTGAGTAATGTGAATTATTTATATGATCTTCATATGTGTTCGTTAAGCTGTATACAGTTAGCCTAAGTGTAAGTGTTTATTCTGTTCATCCATAAGTGTGTTACCCCAAGCTTTGAACTCAGGCTAACCACAATAAAAATCTCTCTATTTTGCTGTTCTTTGATGGAAATGGACATCATTTTTTCATGTTGTACAATGGCAGCAGTGTTGTCTCAGGCAGGAATGCATGAAGAGACATTTCACATGTTCAGTGTTGTCTTGCTGCTTCCAGACCACCTTCCCCTCCTGCTTTGCAGAGCTGTGTACAGGAAGCTGTGTCCCACCATGGCTTACAATATAAATATGCCACTGTAATGGCTACTGTGGAAGTGATGATTGCAATAGTCCCTTCTTATCAAATCACTGCTTTGCTTGAGCAGTTATTAGTGCTCTTTGTCTGTAAAGGAATGTTAAGCACTGAGAAATAAGAAATCAGTAAAGCAGTCCTGTTTGCTACTTAAGAGGGCCTCAGTTCAAATGGAAATAAACTAAAACAACCATGCTGAAATACATCACTGACCTGGATTCTCCAAAAAGAACCCTCCCATTGAAATCCCCATATATTTGGGTGAGGCTGGAGAGCTGTGCACATGGTCTGTTCAGAGGCAAAGCTTTTGGTGGAAAACAGTTGAACCAGTTAAAATCTTTAAAAGGGGATGGAAACTAATTTTTCTAACTGACACTACTACACTTTGGTTTTCTTTATTACCTCTGCTTTCCATTTGAAATTTGTCCAGAACAGCAGTGTTTACACATGTCCTGTTAGAAGTAATGCCAGAGGGACCTCAAAGGCATGAGTCTTGTTCCATTCTTCTTTGGTTAATTTTCCTCCAACATAAGGTATTTTAACACCTCCATAGATCATAGGATGAATAGAGTCTACAGAATCAAACATTGTGCCTCTTTCAGTGTTAAGTGTGCTCAGGTTAGAACTTGCTTAATTTATGAGCTGTGAGGCAGCCATGAAACCATGGGTAGGCATATTGTTAGAACAGATTTCATTTTTCAGAAAAGAAAAAAGGGGGAATTTTATTTTGGGCTTTAAGGGAGTTTTTTTTCCATGTTGACTGGTTGGTTTTTTTGTTGTTGTTGGTTTTTTTTTTGTTTGTTTGTTTGAGTTTTTTTTTCCCAAAACTGGCCTTTGCCTCTTCTTTTCTGCTTTCTTTTTTCCTACCAGAACTTTATATTTATTTTTTTTTTTTTTTAATTCTTGGGGGTTTCCCCACATACCTCCCTTCTTTTCTCAGGACTGCTTTATCTTTGTCTACAGTGGTCTTCCTCCTTGGCAAAGCAGCTTCATATGTTTCATGGTTTTCTGCTCTTCTGAACTGGAACATGTTCTTGTGTGCTCTAAGAGCACATGGATTTGGAGGATCTACAAAAGACAAGACGTTTCATGCATCCTTTCTGAAGCCCATTTCTGACAGTCCCTTGAAACCAATTCAAAACTCTCCCTAATTATAATAGGACAGGTTTGTGTCTGCTTCCAGTCAATAAAGCTTTGTTCTGCCTCAGGGATTTTACTTGTACCTGATTATATAATGGAGGATAGAAGAATCAGGCAATAGTAATTTTAATCCCTGACTGTCTTTCATTCAAATAAAACGTGCAAAGTGATTTAGTGAAAGGAAGAAATGTGAATGTTGTACTCCTAGAGCAAACATTCTACAGTGAGTTCTGCTGGGTGGGACACTGATCTCCCTCTCTGCTTGCCCTTTTTCAAATATTTTAGGGTTGATATTGGACAAAAAGGTGTTGTTTGAAATGGCAGCTCTCTCTGTTCATTGTGCAGCTCTGGGGGAAGGCTCAGCTCCAGCAACAATGCTGCTCAGACTGTCACAGTGCAGAAAAAGAACCATAGAACCAAAACACCAAAAACAATCATAAAACCAAATATACTATGCTGAAGCAAGCCTGGCTTTGTGATCCCCGTTTTCCACATTTTCCCTGCTTTTCCACATGGGGTATTCAGTCCTAGGCTTGGAAGCTGGAGGTTTGCTTCTGCCCAAGCAGCATTGAAAAGCTGACCCATATATAAAGTTTTAAACACAGCATGGTCGTTTTTCTGTTGTTAACACAGAGAATGTATTTTAAATTTTTGAAAGACTTTCTAAATATAATTAATTATTGCCATAACTTAGGAAACACAATAGATTTTTTACTTGATAAGAATGTTCCAGAAGCCAATATCTTCACAGAGAACAATCCTAGCTCTGCATCCTGTGATAAATGGTTGGCTATCCTATTGTCAGATCTGGGACCAAAAATTAAAATAAAAACTGCTATTAAGTAGGGAGGAAAAGGAAATACGTTAAGATATTGAGGTTTATATTTTTCCTGTGCAGCTCTAAAAGGAATAAGGTTTTATTGCTTACAGAGGAATTAATTTATCAAGGTACTCCACTGTCAAACTGGTAACAACTGATCAACCGTAGGGTGCTCCTCAAAATTCAGTTCTGTGACCTTCAGCTTAGAGTCAAGAGTGGGGAACCAGGAGTAATAAAGGATCAAATGCATTCTCCTTACTTTTTGAATCTGGGTCGTGCTAATTGATCCCAGCAGACTTTCTCCTGGCTGGACTGCCTCAATCAACCCACCTGCATCCTCACCTGGAGGAGCCTGTCTGGTTATCCAGCAGCTGGGGCAATACCTTTGGGGAAAAAAGAGGTTTCCTCTGTTACTCCTGGGAAGATTTTTAACCTCATCATTGTCATGCACATTGCTGGAGTGAGCACCACAAATGACAAACCAATCCTTGCACCTCCCAGCACAGCCTGTGTTTGCTTGTACTCAATGGTACTCCACTGCTGGATTAGATATTTTAAGTAGCTAGATATTTAATTGGTTTTCTTAATGTTTCTTGCACTTATCAGTCTTTAATCTGTCTTTAATGTCTTTCTGTAAAACCTGGTTGCTGGAGAAAGAACTACAATGCCTTTAAGATAGATACAGTTTTAACATATGGACCACTGAACTTACTGAACCTTTGCTGAAACACATAAAAATACCACTCCTAACCTGTATATTAAATGTTGGGGTTGGAAAATTTCTGCTCAGTTGTTGCTGTAACTCTTGTATATGTGTGAAATTGCATGTTTCTAGGTGCAAAAACTCCTAAAGGCATTTAATAAGTATAGTAACTTTTTCAGGATTTTAGCCAAGTATCTAAATCAAGAAACACTAAAATTTCTTTAAAAGAGATCACTTGTGTAGAGTTTTTACTTTCAGGTCTAGATATTTAAATTCAGATGGCTTGTATCTAAACTTGCAGATGCTTGCACTATTCTACAAGCATTTTTTTTTTTTTCTTATTTGAAAATGCTTTATCATTATCTGATCAAAATAACACATATTATTTAGAAGCTCTGATAATGAAAGATTCTTTTATTTATTTTCCACAACTGCACCTTTCTTCTGTATCTTCACATCCAGAATAATCTGAGTTTTTTACATCTGTGTACATATGTGAATGACATGGATATACCTTCTCTAGGTGAAAAGGACTAACTGTGGAAACTGGTAACTCTCTTAACTTTCAGTTTTTCTCTCAGACTAATTTGAAAATGGAAAAAGTAATATAGCACCTGAAAAAAATTTGGTGCTATAGCTGTGAGCCTAGTTTCACCCCTTTCTGATTTTTCTTCATCCATTGCATCTATTCCTGAAACATCAGAATGCAAATGCATTAACATTCATTACATCTGCTGAGGTCAGAGCATTTGAATAATTCCAAATTAAGGATGGTGACTTATCGTGTCCTCAGTGTAGCAGACCTCAAATGCTGACTTGTTCAGCTGTCATGGTGTAACACCATACTGGGCTGGGCTTAAATACTGAAACTTTGTCTGTGGTAGGGCAGCACTTAGTATTGCACTGCTCTTTTGTTCATCTCCTTTTAATTTTCATCAGCAGAGCTGCTGCAGGTGCTCACTTTTCTCTGGAGCATTGGAGCTGTTCCAGGAGTCAAAGGGAGCTGCTGAGCATTGCCAGCAACATCCAGTAGCAGAGAGGGAAGGGGATGGAGCAGTGCATCCTGAAGAAAATGAAGCGGTGCATCCTAAAGGGATCTGAGCAGTGCATCCTAAAGGGGATGGAGTGGTGCATCCTGAAGAAAATGAAGCAGTGCATCCTGAAGGGATCTGAGCAGTGCACCCTAAAGGGATCGGAGCAGTGCATCCTAAAGGGGATGGAGTGGTGCATCCTGAAGAAAATGAAGCAGTGCATCCTGAAGGGATCTGAGCAGTGCATCCTAAAGGGGATGGAGCAGTGCATCCTGCCACAGCCAGGGCAGCAGCTGCACTGGATGGAGAGGGGAGTGTGCAGTGCTGGCTGTGCCACCAGCATCTGCAGCTAGTGAGTGTTTTTAACTCTAGCTGCCTGGACACTGCTAATATCTGCAAGTTTAATGCATCCGTCTAAAATGTGCATTCTTCTGCTTCCCATAGATGCACAGCTCTCATGAAAAAAAATCCTAATATTGTTCTTCCCAGTTACAGAGCTTAAGATTAGTCAGAAGGACTGAGGTTTTTTTTTGTTTCTGCCACTAGTTATACTTTAACATTTTTGTGTAAATAAACTTTAATTTCTTTGTGGCTTTGATGGTTATTTAAATGTAGTGAGAGTGGAGACCTGAGAGCCACATTCCAGTATCTAAAGGGGCCTACAGGGAAACTGGAGAGCTTCCTCAGAAGCTGTGGTGACAGGACAAGGAGTAATAGGAAAAGGCAAAAAGTAGCATAGATTTAGGAATAATTTTTTACTGTATGGTGAGACACTGGAACAGGTGGCTCAGGGAGGTAATCTCAAAAAAGGAAATACAAGGTTGAGACTTCAGTAGCAGATTTGTCTTATTCCATCAAATTACTTAGACAGTTGGTGTAGTTTATGTCCTATCGAATTGTGTGTGTATAGGTGATTAACAAAGGGGAGTATAGAAGGTGGTTTGTTCTAACAAATGGCTTCAGAACAGCACAATGACAAAAAAAAAAAGAAAAAAAAAAAGGTTGGTTTAAAGTATATAGGAAAAGTTCATGAGTGTTCATGATAATTATGTGTCCAGCACAGAGCATCAAGCTATCCTTGCCTGGTCCTAATGTCCAGTAGGACTGAGATCTTCAAAGCTCTTCATGTAAATCCCACACACTAACACTGGGAGTGCTCAGCTCCAAGTACTGTACAGACACTGCTTGCCCTACATTATTTTATTTTCATTCTTTCATGATAATATATGAGAAATTCTCATAAAAATACTCTATTTTGCTCCAGATTTAACTTTCTAAAGGATTTTTCATTTCCCTCGCTTTTCAATGCATGTTTGAAATATCCTGTCTAGAAATTACCCAGTACTGCTGGTATTTCATTCTACTGAACTATTGTTTTCATTTTGAGAGTCATCTTTTCTTTTCTTCTGAAATGAGACCTAGACTAAATACCAAAATTCTTTCACTGCATATCATGGCTGAGTGCACTAAAATATAAAAACCTTGATTTAAGGTTTTTTGAATTCAAAGATCGTAGGCAAGTGTTCATTTGAAGGTTCAGTGGCATTTTGAAATGAGAACATCGTATATAAAGATGTCAGAGATGGAGCCTCCCACAGTGAAGTTGAAAGAAGAAGAACAGAATGAATAGAAGAGTTTCTGGGTTTCAAGGAATTTTAATATCTCATTACTTGAGATTACTGTACATATAATTTTCCAATATTTTATATTATAGACTTTGAATGCATTGGTTAAAATTGCTTCATGCCTGGCATCAATTTAGTCTTATTCATTATCTCCCTTAAATAAAACCTTAAAAATAGCTGGTTTCAGTGAGTGAGCAATTTTCTGATAGATAGATTCTTCAACATTTCTAAAGTGAACTTGTAAATGAAAACAGACTAGGAGGTAGCAGTCCCTCAGCATTTCTTGAGCAGTCTGGTATTATATGAATTCAAGTAGTTATAATTTTAACTAAATTTATTGTTTGCACCATAGTCCATCCCAGATTTTAATAATCCTACAATTAATGCTCTTGCTACCTAAATGACACTGACCTTCATGGTCTAGTGACAATGATTGTGATGTTATGTTTTTATATATATGGTCAGTACTTTGATCAGTGTTAATATGTCTTTGGCAGTCCAAAAAAAGTGATAGAACTGTGCCAGAACTGAGGTAGAGCTGGGTTTCGAGCACTAGTGGAAGAATTTCTATATTTGGTCTAGCAACTACCTTGATCCAGTAGTGGAAATGAGGTCATCAATGACCTCATCAGCCACATCTTGTCTTAAAATTTGTGTCTATTTCTATTTTTCACTTCCATGACAGCTGTAGTCTGGCTTTAAGCAACTGAGCTATTAAATGATATTAAATGCCTGATTATATTCTTCAATATCACAAGTTTTTAAAAAGTCCCACTAAAACATGTACCATATGCTTTCTATCTTTGTACCAGGGGTTTAAAACTGTAAAACTTGTGACCTTTAAAAGTAGAAAGCAACTTCCATGGCATTTCTAGATATCTAATTTAGGTAAATATTACATAAATTTATAAAACCTTAGAGCTGGCTATCATATAGTCTTATACCTAAAATACCTATTGAAAGTACCAAATAAATAAATGCATGCATTTATTTAAGACAATGCATTTATTTAAGTGCATGTATTTATACATGCATTTATTTAAGACATTCATCATTTACTATGTAACCCTTCTTGTATTTCAAAGAGCTTATAAAGTAGTTAAACCCAAGATTCCTCCCTTCTGACAGTGAAGTGTTCCAGTTGGTTCACATCACCATTTCTATTTCCTATGCTTTGTGTCCTAGTGCTTGAGAGAAAATTTCTGTTCTAGATACACCAGAATACCACTCCATATCTGTGACAAGACAGTGCTTGGAGCTGAATGGAGAAGCAAGAGCAGGGAAGGAGGTCTAAGAAAATAGAACTGCCTTCCATTTTCTTTCATGTCTGCTGGGGAAAACAGAGATAGTATTCCGTGAAGGATCTCAGCAGAGTTTCCTTCTGTGAAGCACTGGAAGTAGCTTCCTAGGAAGCAATTATGTTGTGTCATGCCAAAGAGATTTTAAGAACAGGTTCAATAATGTTTGTGAGAAGTAGAGGTGAGATCCTTTCACTTTACAAGTGGTTGAAGATGGAGGTCCTTAGAAATAATGGTCCTTTTGCCACAGTGAGAAATCTGGTGTCTGGTAATATCTGGGAAATGTTGAGAGTTGATATTAATCAGACAGTTCAAAAATATTTGGGAAGCCTTGCTTTAGATGATCCTTCCAGCTCAGCATTTCTGCCACCTTCTGATTCCTGCCTGGGTAATTTACAGTGGCATTAGTGGGAGATACCTGCCATGCTCTTACAGAGGTCTTTTCCTCTTTCCTCTTTCCTCTTTCCTCTTTCCCTCTTTCCCCTTTCCTCTCTTTCCTCTTCTCTTTCCTCCTTCTTCCTCCTTTCCTGTTGGAAGCAGGTGTTGGACACAAGGTCTCTTTTCTTTCTCAGGTGAAAGGTGGGTCACAAAAAGAGTTACCATTCTTCCAGCTCATTGGGGAACACCACAGTGTCTGACTGGCCTCTGAGGAGAGTTTTGTCACCCAGGAATGTCCCATGGCTTGTCCCATGGGTGCCAGGGGTGGGAAAGCTGTGCTCTGCAGGAGGAGCTGGGACCCCTCCATAGCTCTGTACCATGCCAGACCCAAGGCAAGAAAGGAGGCAACAGGAGCTTCCTATTTTCAGTAGAAAATTCTGACAGAAAAAGAAAATCGTAAGATGCAAAAGAGAAATACAATCTGAAATAGTGGGAATGGACTGAAATTGTTAGTGAGTGGTTTAGTCTCAGAGAGGCCCACAAAAAACTCACACCTGGGCACGAAAAGCTGAGACAGCCACTCACAACAGTGCCAAGCTAATGAAAACATGCAGCCTTTCCAAACTGGTAACATTTCAAAACCTTCTCCTGTCTTGCACTGTACTTTATTCCTTCTCCTGTACTAGCTTCTGAAATGAGTTTTGCTTGTTATCATAGGCAGCTTTGCCAGTTCTTACTATTTTATCATGAATTTCGAGGTATTTGATGCTTTATTTAAACCCTCAGCTCCTGCAAATGCAAAAAGAAATTTTTTAAAGGTAAAACAAAACTTTCTAGGCTTCATGAATTTGTAGGAAGCTTGAAAGTGTGATCCCAAAAATATACCTTAAAACTTAATCCCTCAACATTCAGAAGTCATCATGTGAATATAAAGAACCCAAGTGTGCTGGGGATTTCAATTTCTTGTTTCTTTGATATTTTTTCCTAGTCTTTTTTCAGAATTTTGGGAAAAATCCAGTTGATGATCTGTCAAATTTTGGAGCAGGGCATGTACTGAATGAAGGTTATAATATTTTTATATAATATTTTTACTAGAGAATCAAGCCCTGGTGCAGAAAGGGGAACAGGGACTTCTCCCAGGAAACTAAGGGTAAAGCATTTGGCATCTCATGGCTTCAGCTCTCCAGTATATCAGGAAAAAAAAAAACCCAAAAAACCAAAAAAACCCAAACAGAAAATAAACAAAATGCCATATAGCAATTGCTTCTTAAAACTTATCATTTGATTTCTATGCCCTACAGTACTTTCCACTTAGACCATGTGGTAGGATGTCCTGTGTTTGGCAAGAATTTGACAAGAAGTTTATTTGATGTTTTAAAATCTTGGGATTGATTATTTGATAACTGAAAAACATTAATACTTTTTGCAAAGTGTGAAAATGAGTAACAAAATTATTTGCCATGATTGCATTTACATATTGATTCTCACAAAAAGTCTTTTGCCTTTATTATACTTTTCTTTTCCAAGTTGCTTTTGTGACCTGGCCCATTCCTGAAAACTGTTGCTGTGTTTGGCGAGGACAGGAACAGAACTCAGATTTTCAGATTTCCTTTAAGCAAGTTTCTTTTCTAGCCCTTTTCCTCATGAAAATAACTTTGAAGATCCTTACTAAAACTAACTGAGAAGGTTGAAAGCTTTCCTCAGATCTTTCCCCCTCCTAAAGCTTGTTCAGAAGCCTCCTAGGATTGGGCTTTAGGGTCTGTGGGCTGCTCAAACCGAAAGCCAAATCCTCAGAGGTGCTGAGCAGCTCCAGACTTGGCTGCTTGTTAGTGGTGGCTTCCAGCAACATCTGCAGCTCCTACAGGGATCAGGACTCAGTGGCTCTCTGCAGCTCCCCACAGGCATTCATGCAGGGCTGACAGGTTTTTATGGCTGTTTCACTTGCACAGGGTGTTTCCAAAGCCTGTGCAGTAACTCTGCATGTTGCTGAAGGTCCTTCTGCAGCTGGGTGCTGTAAAGTCAAAGCCAGCCAAAGCCCCTGATGCTGTCTGCAGTCTCCCTTGCAGTTCCCTTGGTTAGACAGGAGTGTATTTTGTAATTTTTTTCCCAGTTTGATGTCTCCTCCCCACCACTAAACACAGTTTCACTTGGTGTTGTTGACAGGTGTTGTTGATCCACGACCCCTCCTCTCCCCTGTCCTTGTCACAATCACCTCTCTAAATGCTTTAGCTGTTACAACTTTCAATGTCTTGAGTTTATGCACTGAGGAAAGTGGGCTCCTAAAATTATGGATGTTGCTTTCAGTCTGCTTAGCATCTCATTTTACTGCCACAGACAGGACATTCCCCTTCCCTCAGATGATTTCTGCTGAGAAGCTTGATTCCAGTTTCTGATCCAGTTTTCTGATCCACATCCAAATACTCTCCTTTTTCTATCTCCTTTTAGTGAAATCCATAAAAAGTTGCTAAAGCCAAGGATCAAATGTAGCAAATACAGCCCATGACAGCTCTGTAATAGACTGGTCTCTGGTCTCACACTGGTATAAACTGGCAATAACTGGCAATATCAACAATTACCTAAATTTATATCCAGCAGACTGGAGAAGCAACCTGCCATTTTTTACACAGAGACTTATCTAGAAAAGGTGATCTGAATATTAATAGGATAATATATTAGATTTATATCATTATTTTGGTGAACATAACTCAAAGTTTTCTAAGATGAATCATTAACTCTGTTTTACAGATGAAGTAATAAAGTTGAAGTGAGCTGCCTGGGTTCGTGCTGCAGGTAAGAGGTTCAGCTCAGAACAGTCCAGTGAATTGTCTGGAGAGCTCTTTTGGCTCCCTTATTATTTACCTTAGAAGTCTTCAAACAGTGAAATGAAAGAGAAGGGGACATGAGAGGAAATTAAACCATACAAAGACAACTAGTCAGCCAACTCTTCCTTCTCAAAAACACAAAATAAAAGTTTCATTCAATACCAACAAACCCAGATGTCACCAATTAAGAGCAAAAGTAGAAACAGACAATTCAGGCCTTTTGTTGTTGTTTTTTAAAGTGGTTTTTCTATTGAAATCCTATACATACATAGGATGAAGATCAGACTAATAATACAGATTTCCAACTTCTAGTCTTTGTGATAGCACTCAGTTCTGTGTTTGCCAAGCAAAAGCTTAAATACAAATAAAAATCAGAGTACCAAATGACAAATTCCAACACTAAAAAAATGAACAAACCAGCAAATAATTTTCCATATCCCAATTTCCAATGATGATGCTTTACATAAAGAAATAAACAAGCTAAGAAATATTTCCACTCATTTGCAAAGATACTTGACACTCAAGTGTTTTAGTCTTTTCAAAGTATTAAGATAATTAGGCTATTTTTTTTTTAATGTAAAATCTTCATGTGGTTGTTTCATTTCTCTCCTTGCAAATCTTTCTGAGTGCTCTAATGTGTGGCTTAGAACAGCAGCATGGATGGGCTATTGCTGTGCACATTTTGGAGGCTCCAGCTCTGAACTGGAAGCTGAACTTTTGCAGGCATGGAGTCTCCATGAAGAGCACATGGGAGAGGAGATGCTTGGCAGGATCTCCCTGGTCCATGGAGTCACCTGGAGGAGCCTGAGGCCAGCCAGGAGAGCACTGAGGTGAGGGATGTGTGGTGCTGACTCTGCTGGGCTGGTGATCCAAAGGAAAATTTATGGGGTGGGCTTTTAAGTGTTTTTCTGTGAAATTTGTCCCACAGCACAGCAAGACCAGCAGCTCCTCATTTGGGTAAATGATGTAAATCTGGTCCTGGGGAAGGGGTGCTGCCTTGGGGCACTCAGGTACAATGAAACACACACAGCACACGCGTGGCATTAAACATCCATTCACACATTCTACCCCTCGACTGGCATGGTGGAAGTGTTCACTCAGGGTCATCCTTCCTTTCCAAAAATAAACCTGGAACTGATTATAGACAGCTTTGCATCAGAATCATGTGAAATTCGTGGGTTGGAGTTCAGAGGAAACGTGGGAGGTTCTTGTTATGATTTTAAGTTTGCTTGAATTTGAAACTCAGGATGAGAGTTAGGGAGGGGAGGACTGAACACAGGCAGATCCACAGGAAAGAATACATTTAAACCAACCCTTGTGAAATGCAACTGCCAATGGCTTAGGAAGAAATCCTCACTCAAAACATTAAAACAAATCAAAGTACATTACTCTCTCTCAAAAGTCTGACTCTTAATGCTACCAAATATCCCCTTTTCCACTCTAGGCAATACAATTTTTTTAGGAAAAACCCCCCTAAAACAGAAAAGAAAATGCATAATATGTTGCCCAATGTCCCCACAGCAGCTCTAAAAAGCAGAGGAAAAGTATGTTTTAATTAATTTATAAACAAAAGATTATTTCCTGCACTGCCAGCAAAAATCCTGTTTGCCGACAAGGTTCTGGCTTCAAACATTATCAGCAACTGGCAGAATGAGTCCTTTTATGTAAATGAATTCATTATTATTAATTTCTGCTGGTGCTGAACGATTTATGAACTGCTTTTCGAATATGGAAAAGTGGTTCATGAATCAGAGGGGGAAAAAAATGTTCAAAAAGTCCTGGGTCGATAAATAACAGTAGTCATTCATGAATCCCGCCCATGGTGTCTTTTATCTTCAGTAAGGAGAAGATCAAAATGATAAAATAGTAATGTGCCAACAAAAAAAGGATTGAATGGGCAGAGACTGGTAACATTGTCCTCTCCGAGCCTTAATGGGCAGGGATGAATGGTGACAGACTATCCCTCACCAGCAGGCAGCCACAGTGATGCTCCCAAGGTGAAGGGCTCCTCTTTCCTGCCACACAGAGCCAGGATGAGAGGGAGATGCTGAGCAGAGCCCCACGTGTGCCCTGCCCCACAAACCTGCACAGGCTGTGGGTGAGGGATGGTGCTGTGTCTGCTTAGCTGTTAATAGATTCAAAGGCAAAGGGGAGGAAGGGCCTTTATATGGGTTCCACAGAGATCTTTATTTCAGCTATGTGTGTGGATAGCCCAGGGTCAGAGGCAAGGCAAAAACCTCTTGGTGAGGGTCCAGGTTCAAGTACATGGGTGGTAGGGGTGGGAAGAGCATCAGACACCAATTATCAGGAGACATGGGGGTGATGAAAGGTGAGGCTGGGATATGGGAGCCAATGGGGAGAATAGAGTAGACTTGTGGGCACTGCTGAAGGCTCATGGGGAACCTAATCAGGTTTTTTTCCCAGGTTATTGACTTTTCTCAGCTCCAGCCTAAATCTTTCCCAGGCTAGAAATCTTTCTGAGAGACAAAACAAGGAAAGGTAGAAAGAAAACACAGATAGACACCTGGTGTTGACCAGTGAGCCATGTGAGTGTCTGGTGATATTTTGCAGAGAGCATGTTTTGAAAGAGGTGCTGCCTTCTTTGACCAATGAGTCTTTTCTACTTTGTTTCTTGTGACCTCCCTTACATAAATGCCATGGCTTTTCAATAAATCACTCTTCTTGCTGTTAGGAAGAGGAGTCATGTTGCTGTATTCTTTCCCCCCATAGTGGGATTGACTGAAAGACTGGAGGACAGGACAGCTGAGGGGACAGAACAGAACAGGGTTTAGAGAAGCCTCTTGTGTCCCCTAACTATGGAATGCCTCTCAGGGTCTCCACAGGATGGGGCTTTGCTTCTGGAGGAACACTCCCTGCCCTGGAGAGGGTAATTGCAGCCCTCCCAGTGCCTGCTGCTTCCCCCATGTCCTACACCTCAGTCCTGAGAGTCACCCTGGAATGGCATGGCACTCTTCTATGCAAGGAAGTGCAGCACAAACTGGATTGTAAACTCTCATTCTGAGATGAAAACCACTTGATTGAAAGAGAGAAATCTGGCAGCTGTTCTCTGCTGCTCTCTGAGCTCACCACCAGTGCTCAGCAGACTAGGAGCCTTCAGGATAGCACAGTGTCTACAGCAGCTGACATTGGCCTTGCTTAATGGTGACACAGCTTCTCATCTGTATTTGAAGAAATCAGGCTGAAACTCAAAATATTGTGTGCACCAGGACTGAGCTGTGGTCATAGGAGTGGTATTTTCTCCTTTGGAACTTCTCTGATATGCAGATCTCCACAGAGAATTGAGCCAAATTTATCCCCAGTGTAATTTCATTAAAGTCAAAAAGTTCTGCTGAGAATGAGTTTAGGCCATTATTATTTCAATGCTAAATAAAAGTCTATATAAACAGAGTAGAGAAGGCCATAAAAAAAAAAAAAAATCTGTTCTCTAAGCAGCTTGTCCTTCTACAGTTTTGATATACAAAGAAACTACAGCTGCATATTGTGATTGCTTGCCCTTAAATAGCTTTGCTCAGCTAAGAATTTCAAAGTCTTTCCAGGTGTTAGTCAAAACATCCTGTGAGGTATGAGGTATTAGCACTAAAGGTGAGGTAAATGAAGGAAAAGCTACATGCACAAGGTTCTTGAAAAGATTTTGGCAGACTCAGTGGTCAATCTACAACAACTCATGACTTCTCCTGTGGAATCAATAGTCAAAAGTATCTTCCAGCAGAGGAAAATAAAATGACAGACTTGTAGCTGGCTTTTTAGCCTTGTTCTTTTGTAAAATCTGACCATTTTCTTTGTTTCAGATTGCCACAAGACAAAAACTTGTGCTTCTGAGCTCAGCAATGAAGTTTTAATCACCCCAATATACATCTTTCCACGATATATATTTTTCTGTCTACTGAAGACATAATGGCTGCTCCTTTTATGGGAAACCAGGATTTAATCCAGTAAGTCTGTGAGAATCAATATTCTTGTGAAATGACACCATGTTGAAGTTATTTTATGTTATGTTGATGGTTAGCTAATTTTGTAATGGAGACATTTCTTCTAGAAGCAGACATAGTATAATTTAGTGGTAAAAACGTCAATCACAAGGGGTTGAACACTTATGTCAGGGCAGGAAGAGGGCAGATTTATTGATGGAAATGTATCTATATACTCTTTGTGGCACTTTGACCTGAAATATCCATTTTGGTTATAATTTTGTTTTGTGAAAATGACATCAACTGCAATCACTAATGTAAAAGTGACACTGGAATGCTTTGTTCCAGAGGCCTGATTTAAAAGTCTTGCTGCTGTTTGTTATAGTAACAGCTTCTCAATAGCAAGGAATTAAGGTACTCATTTAACTGCTCCTTTTCTCTCTCTGAAGGCCACAAAACTGTTCTTTTTTTTCTTTTTCTTTTTTTTTTTAACTGTTTAACATTGTTTAAATAATAAATATATGGCTTGTTCCATAATGACATTGAGGTAACCAAGAGAAAGGAGGCAGGTGCTCTGGCTGGTACTATATGTGGATATATTTTTGTATGGCTTTTCTTCCTAATGCCAGTTAACCACCCACCCAAAGCCATAAAAAACATCAATAGGAATGGGTAAGAGAAAATGGAATAAAATAAGTACAGAGGTTGAAAAAGGAAAATGACAAAGGAAGGAGGCAAAGAAAAGCACAGTGCAGGATACAGGGAACATAGGAATGTCTCATTTGTGACTTCAGCAGTTATTTGGTTGGGTTTTTTTAAAAAATCCTCATCAATTTATTGGACTCTGATATTCTTATTGCAGATTTACAATGATGTAACCAAAGAACAGAATCTGGCAAACCCTCAGCTTAGAGAATAGGAAAAAATCACTAGGAGCAATGTGAATTTCTCACAGAAGCTGTGCTATCCAGGGAAGTATTTTCTTTTCTGTTTTAGAGGTTTTTTTCCTAATTAGTAGCAGCTTAACCTCTATGCTAGTCCTGAGAAATCTGCACTTTAGTGTAGAGGGACGCTGGCACAACTGAGATTTTAATTTAGTATAACTAAGGATGGGGTGTTTTAACCAGTAGCACACAATGCATTCAAACTCTCCCATCACGTGTTCTCACTGAGATGTACAAAATCCATAATCTGCTTTGTACATCTTCATTCTTGGCTCCTTTTCAGGCAAACAGAATGACAGAATCAGACACCATCCAATGTCCTGCTCTGGTGAGTCACAATGATTTTATCACTTAAATATGGAAACGTTTAGTTTGGGGATATCCACTTCCAGCAGGATTAGAAGTGGGAATTTGTCCTATATTTTAAGGCCATGATCCCCAAAGATGTTTCCTCTGAGTGGCATTCAAGACTTTTGAAAAGTTAATTCATTGGAGAGTCCTCAGCAAGGAAAATCTGCTCATTAGGGAATGCAGAGCTCTGTTCATAACAGCCCTGCTAGGGGTGGTGTGGTAAATCATAGATAAATCATATACAACAGGATAGTTGCACACTAGCAAGCACAGCCAGGCAGCTTCTCCTTGTGGACTGGGAGAAGGTGGGATGGGAATCCATCAGATCCTCCCAGAAGTTAGGATTGCTGAGCAGACCCAGTGTGGTCACACATCTACACAGTGAAGAAGAATCAAAATAAGACTGACATTAGGTTCACTTTCACTTTTTTCCAATCAGAGCATGGGTAGTTTGTGCTGCAGAGAAATGCTGATTGGCAAGAATAAACTCATTATTTAAATAAGAAAAATGTAGCTAATGTTTTGGGTCTTTGGTTCTGTTTTAAAGCAGAATTTTTGTTGTTTTTTCTTAACCCTAGACATTTTAGTTCTGCCCATTTGCATAGGTAATATTGCCATCATATTTATTCACACTGCTCATAAAAGAGCACATCACAAAAGTGCCTGGAAAATAAAACTCCAATGAGAAGGGACCCATCAAGTTTAAATGGAAGTTTATATTGCAGTATTATGAGACACTGGCTTGCACATTTGCAGCTCCCATGGCAGAAAGTGAAACTCCAAACAATTAAAGCAGCACAGACATCCTGCCCTAAAGGACTGTAAGCATTTAAAAAAGCAGCCATGACCTCTCTTTACTGAGCCTGTTTTCTATTTAATTTACAGTCTTTATTAGCCAAGAAAATCTTGGCTGGATCTTAGTCAAAGTGATGAATATACAAGCATTTTGATCTACAATTTGGGGCACTTCAAAGTATTCTTAACTTTATGATCATTTGTAATCAAGGTCAGAGCTCTGGTGGTAATTTAGATACCACCTAAACATATTTATAATATAAAGATTGCTTTGCAGTAGCATGCATAGTGTCTTTTCTGGTTTTGCTCCCAGTAAGATTGGAGTTGCAAATGCTCCGACTCTCCAAAAGTTACTCCTACAAGTTTGTGTAAGCAGCTCCATGCTCAGGTTTCTTTTATTCAATTCCCATAATGACACACAAAAATTGAGCATACATGTGTGACAAAAAGAAATTGTTTGCTTTCAGTGGTTTATTTATTGAACTATAAGCCTTACTAACACTGCAGGGAGAAAAAGTAAACCAAGAAGTCATAAAATGTTTAAACAGGAGTTTTTGTTCTTTCTGCCATCTGTTTTTCTCACTTTTCCATATACTTTGCTCATGCCCTAAGGTAAAGCAAGTCTCAAAAGTGTTCCCCTTTTTAAGTGCAGGGACTCTCATGCCAGCAGTGTCTTGCACAGCAAAACTAAAGCTGTGGTCACTGTTTCAGCACCATCTCAGGTCCTAGGCCTGATTTTTTTCTAGATATTGTGTCTTTCTAGACACTGTGTCTTTCTACATCTTTCTAGATTTATGCTTGTTAGGACAAACCATCTGATTCCTGCCCTTCGTGTCTGACAAGCACAACCTAAATTTGAAGTCCAGCACCGAGCCCCAGTTTCTCCAGCCTTGCCCATACCTTGCCCATTCCCTCTGACTCCACTGCAGGGGTGCATTTTTGACATTTTTGTTTTATCATGTCCCTCTTCCACTGTGCATCCTTTCATCAGCTCCTTCTTTTCTCTTGCAGCCAAAAACATCCTGTGGATATTTCAAGGCCCTGTTTATCCCTATCACACCCATGAGGTACTGACAGATCAATGTGTATCCAGATTTTTGTTTGAAATATTGATTTATTAATTTTTTTACTTTAGTAATTTTGTTTTCTTCTCCACTCCTATAAGAATCTGCCAAGCTGCTACACTTGCCCTTCTTCACATCCTCCCTTAAAACTCTCCTCTGCTGTGACACCTTAAAAAAAAATGATAGTGGTTAAGCAGCTGATGTGCTGTGACTGCATAGTGATCATAATTATCTCCCAGTTACCTTGTCATTTCTGCCCCTCTCCCATCTGTTTGCTGTCACTTGTCTTTTGCCTAGATCAAAGAGTCTTTGGGGTACAGACCATGCCTGGAATTCCTGTGCATTTGGATACTGTCCTGAGCAAGGCATCCCAGGTTCTAGGCACTACTGCAGTGCACATAAATAAAAATTACTGTTTCTAAGGCAGAATCCTCTGCATTTTTATATGCATAAATTATAGCCACATCCTGCAATCCATTTTTTTAGGCTAAACAATTGATTCAATGGGATTTGAGCCAGGGTAGGAGTTGGCCTATAGTCTTTACTCAAAACAAGCAACATAACATATTATTAATCACCCTAAATAGAGACTATCACATTCAGTGTTGCAATCCTACCTGTGGATAAAATAAATACCTTTCCAGAAACCTTATGGCTTTTCTCATTTACACTAGGCCAGGCTGCTCTTAAGAAAACTATTGTTCTGCAGGGGACAACAAGATTGCAGAGACTCCCTGGTTGTATTCCCTTTATGTTGATTGCTTGGGAGTTGGCAAAGAGTGGTGAATACCCAGCAGAGTCAGTTGTAGGCCACCCTGTTTCTATCCAAGGGGTCTAGAGGCAGTTCTTCCTTCCCATTCAAAGTTTTTATCTCTCACTAGGGCAACACAAAACTTCTGGGGGCTGTAGTGTTGAATGTTATTCTGAATTTTGTTAATATTCTCAGATATATCTTTATCCACAGTGCAACCACAGGCTGAAAGCTGCTGGTTATAATTCACCAAAGCCTTGGGGAGTCAGTCTGGCTGGGAGAGGAGCTGGGGATGGAGCTCAAGCTCTTTGTAGGTGCCTGCATCAGAGCTGTTGGAGGGAGAGGTGGCTCCAGGGGCCACTGTGTCCTGTCACTCCTGAGGAGGGACAGCTGTGTGCTTCCTCCTGTGGAACTTGGAAGAGCTGCAAAGGAGGGAAAGCCAAAGCCAGAAATAAAAACATGCGCAAAAGCAAGGAGTAAAATCTGCCAGATTCAGGGAGCTGTGCTACTGGAGAGCAGCCAGGAATCTCTGGAAGTCCCCTTATTAATGCAGTGGCTTGGTTGCAATTGCTTCCCCCACACCCCACCCCTTCTTTCCCCAGGTGAATCTTGTCTTGCATGTGTAAGACAGACTGCAAAATGCACACACACTTTCTTTCCCCACACTGTATAATGTTTGTTTTACAGGCTTTCTGCATGAAAATATATTTTTCTCCTTTTCTGTTGCAAATTTTGAGGCTTCCTAAGTTGCTGATGTGTGAAAGTGAGACAAGTCTTAACATTCTCAGTAAATCAGCAAATCCAGTCTGTATATGCTTACTTTCTACTTAAATTGATTATTATTTTAGCAAAGTGTTAATCTTAAATAAATGTTCATAGATCAGGTTGCTTTCCACTTTCTGCCAATGTTTGGGTCATTAGATGCTGGGCTGTAAATGAACCATGCAGATAAGACCTAATGTTAAATATCTAGGACTTCTTTACAAGGGGGAAGAGGCAGGAAGGATAAGGATCTCCTTGCTTCAGGCCATAAGACAGCTATTGACTTTCTAGCACTGGAAGGAACCTTTTCTGTTTGCCATCATAAGGAACAAGGTGCTGAATTAGCACACTTGAACCTGGTCAGACTCAAACCCCCCATTTCCACTGGCAAAAGGAAACTGCTCACAGCAAAATTAGTCCAGTGGAATATGGAAACAAGTAAATTCCAGCTTCCTCCCTAGCCTTTTACGAAAGGACATGACATGTTTTCTCTAGAAAAGGGATTTGGGGTTTGTGGTTTTGGTTTTCTTTTTCCCTCAAAGGATGTAGGAATTGCATAATTGTATACTGAATTCAGTTTTTACTGAATTCTTAGTACTTAGTCTCTATATACATATATTTTAGGGCTTCTTTAGTCAATTCTTTCTATGCTGTTGGGGAGAAATTTATCTCAATATTTTGAGTGGAATATTATGGTAGATCTAAAAATTGATCTAAAAATTGCCTATTCTTCCTATCTGGGAAAAGCATGGAGTACTGAGTAGATAAAGCAAAACTTCATATTTATTTTAGATAATTTGGGCTCTAATTACACAAAAGTGATGTGAAAGAGATACACACAATCTGACCCAGAATGATGACTAGAAAATAATAATATCATCCTAATTAAAAACCATATAAGAGTTTCTTATCCAGCCTCAAATCCCTGACAGACTCGTATGCTCAAATAATCACAGCATTTGCAGGCTAAAGATTTTGTAAAAGTTTCATGGAAAAAAAAAATCCCCAATGAATTCTCAGTGTTTTTTAATATTGTGCCTCTTCAACAGCAATGATGGCTTTTGGGGACTCTTGCTCACTTATGGGACATGTGGGTCATTGGAAAGCTTGAATATTCATTATGAGATGAGCTGGAACTGGATGTGCAATATGTTTGGTTGAAAACTAAATTTTATGTAAATTCTGCAGTGATGTTTTCTGGCTCAGTTAGAATCCATTCTACTGTTTATCTTTATACTAATAATGGTCTCTTGGGCTTCTTTTTAAGCCTCTCTGTATACTTTTTTTTTTTCTTTTAAAATGAAAGATGAAGATCCAAAGAAAACAATTTTTAAAGATAGAAATAGAAACACTAGGTAAAAGGAATTAGCAATGCAATGTCTGCATATATTATGTGGAAATCTACTAAAAAATTGCAGCTTGGAATTTTATTCCTAGAACATTAACTGTTTCATGTTTGAGCAGCATTGCTGCTCTGATTCCCCATTTTTTTCAAAACCCCTTTGGATCTGCTTTTTTAATCTATTTCTGGGTATTTTTGTAATGTTTATTGAAATATTCCCTATCCAGAATGATAAATCCAGTTGTCTGGAAGAAATAAAATCTGTGGCATAGCTCTGAAATGAGAATTAACCTTGATTACTACAGTAATTTACTAATCAAAACTGGAGACCTGCTAATCAAGCCTGAATTACCAGCTGCTTGATTTTTATAGTGACATAACCAAAACTGAACATTTGGTAAACAAGGATCTTATTTATGAGAGGGGGAAATTGGCATATGGCCATATTCATCTTAATATATTTCTCACTATATTGTTGTGATTTCCTTATCAGCTGATGTAGGCATCCTCCTTCTAACTTAATCCATCCACCTAACCCCAAAAGTGATGAGCACTGAATTTTTGATTACCCTGGAACTGAAGTCAGAGTAGCCAATTTCACATTTTAAGAGGTTTTCTGACCTACCTGTTGTTTTTGGACCCGGGGAGGAGAATTGCTGCTATATCACAGTAGCCTGGTGTTGCAGGGCTGGTCAGAGAGCACCTGGGGATGAAGGGAGCAGAACACTGGCAGCAGAAAGAAGAGGGATGGAGAAGTGCCAGTGAGCAGCCAGATGGGAAAAGCTGCAGGAGAAAATGGCAAAGAGCATCCATGGGGGCTGGTGAGCCTGGGGCTGGGCAGAGAGAGGGACCAGCCCAGGGGAAATGCTACACTCAGTCACCCAGGGAGCCCAGCCCATCCCCTGAGTGCATCCCTTGGTCAATGGACAAAGCACCAATTACTGCAGCCTGTCTGAGGGGCTGGGGTTGGGAAAGTATTAATCTGCTTTCCTTAAGTGCAACTACTTTGATGTTTTGAAATTTATTTTTTTTTTCCAGTCTGATTTCTGTTCATTTTTTCAGCTCCCTGATGGCATCCTGTATCCACCGACACAGAAAATAATTTCCCAGCATTTTCTTTAATGAATGACCTATTATGAGCAAGCAGGAAAAACTCAGATTGTGCAATTCTTCCACAGAAAAACTGATCATTAATATAAATGAAGAGAGGCCCCCAAAATGGGAATCGTTTTTTGTTGTCTGAGCTGTGTATGGTATTTCATTAAGGTGGTTTGTGTGATTGGGGTTTTTTTGGTTTTTTTTCTTCTTCAATTGATATTGTCATGGGTAATTGTGCTGTTAAAAAGGTAAAGAACAGAAACACAAAAAAGATTATTTCTAGAATAATGTTTACAGCATGAAATTCTCAGCTAGTCAGGCTGTTTCCCATTCTCTGCTTGTTAGTTTAAACCTAATCCCCCATTCTCCCAATTCTTAGCATAGAAAATATATACTAAAGCTAGTGCTGCTTCCATTTTTTCACCATTTTTATCTCACAAACCTGAAATACTGTTTTTCCCCATAAGACTTGAATGTACTTGCACCTAACAGGAAGGAAGGGGCACAGGGATGCATTAAAATATGTTCAGGGGTTTATAGCAAATTTAAACCTGGAAGAGCATCAGTTTGTGGTCACTGTGTGTTTTACATGATCCTGCAAAGCTTCCAGGGGCCACAGCTCAGCATGGGCCAGGCTCTCCTGCAGCAAGTGCAGCCCAAATCAGAGCAGCAAAATCCTGCTGGGACCCCAGACAGTGTTCAGAGGGGTTTTAATACCAGGAAAACCACAAGCAAAAACTATAATTTGGAATAGAGTGCTATTCCTAATATTATGTAGTCTTGGCAGGAGAAACATCCATCAGGATAAAGATTCCAGATTTCATGAATAGATTCTCAGGCAGTGATTTCAACCATTTGAAGGCCAATGGAAAAAAAGAGTAAACTAAGTGGCTTAGAGTTAAGCAAGGAGGAATATTTCCCTCTGACCACTGGAACTCCACTCCAGTTCACATCCCTGCTTCTCCCTAAAGCCACAGCTGTGCACACAGAAACTTTCCATCAGAAATACTCAGCATTGCCTCACTTGTTTAGGATGACCTCCCTCCACCATCAAAATGGTGATGCCCAAAAATCCACCTGGAAATCTGGATAATTTCAGGCTGCACTAGGCCAGAACAAGGAGGACACAAAGTCACTGAGGAACGAGCACTTGCAAGCAGGGACTGGTGGAAATGGAGGGAGACCAGCAAAAAAGTACAAAACAACAAAAATAGTGGCAGAAAAACTGGGAAGAGAGAGCAAAAATGGTAAAGTGACACCATAATGCTTTGCAGGCTGTAAAGCAAGGGGAATTTATGAAAACATTCATTTATTCTGTTTCAGGCAAAGAAAAAGAAATAAGGCATGAAAAGAGAAGAAAAAAAGTACAGAATGTAGAACATGTGAAGAAAAAAGCCAGCAGAGGAAGAGGAAATGAAAAGAGGAGAAACAAGTGCTGGAAATAGAGGAGTAGATGGTGGGGGAGGAGGCAGCACAAAGAGATCTGATGAACAGGGCTTTTAGGTAAGTGAATTTTATTTGTATGTGTCATTTCCTACTTTTTATTGCATTTCTTTGGCAACCATCCCACTGTTCCATAACCTATGGGTGGGTGGGAGGAGGTGGCTAAGAGGGCAAAATGGTAGTTTTTGGCAGAATATTGACATGACTTGAGTCAGGTCATTACTTGTGGTTGTCATTAGACAAATAGTGAAAGTGGGCTAATGGGGCAGGTGTTTATGAATCCTACAGGCCACAGAGGGCTCAGTTTTCACAACCTGACTCACACAGAAAGGGAGAGGCCCAAATGACTCAGTGCAGGGAAAGCAATAGTGAGTGGTGATTTCAGTGCTGCAGAGCTACAGGGACCTATTTCAGATTTACCTGTTTCAGATTTCTGGATTTCAGGATGGCTCTGTCAGGTTGCTTCAGCCTCTCAGCAACTTTGCAAGGTGGGCACTGTGTAGGTTTCTGTATTGGGGACTTCCTTTATTGCAATCATTGGATGGAAATATTTCTCTGTAGTGCAAAATGAGACCCTGACACACAACTCTATGGCAAAATACAAAAAACATTCTGAATTCCATCTTTTCTGGGTGCTTTTGTTTCTTTTTGCCCTCTGTTTGACTCTTCACAGGCTTTTCCCCCTAATTATCTTGAATTTTAATTGGAAACATTTCTAAAACATACAGTGTCAAATAAAATGAGTTTGGATTTTTGAAGACTTTAGAACACACGCAGTAGCTGCCACCCTGAGTCAGACAAAATATCCAGTGCTTTCCCTGTGAGAGTGAGAGGAGCAAATGTCTGGGGAAAAAGTGGATGAACTCTGATATATCTCTCATACAGAGCAATCCTTCTTCCCCTGTGTGCTCCTGCCCTCTGAGGATCAGTGTCAGAGACATTTTGATTTGGAGGCTGGATCTTGATCGTCGTGTTTTGTAGCTAGTGATGGATTTCGTTTGCATGATTTCATGTAATCCCTTTTATGGTCCATTTACACTTTTGACCTCCACACCATCCTTTGGCCATGAGTTCTGTAATTTCATTACACACTGTGAGGATAAAATACTTCTTTTGTTTGTTTTAAGACTGATGCCTGATCATTTAACAGAGACTCCTAGTCCTTGCATTTGTGGGAACTGTTAGAGGAAAAAATCTCAACTCCAACTGCAACCTGATGAAATTAAAATTAATTAAAGCAAAATTAGTTTTACAGTGTTCATACTGCATAGATAAGCAGCCTTAGTCTTATTTTATATGTCCAGTATGGTTCCCATCTCATGTCAGATCAGAGTGTTGGTTTCAGTTCTGTGAGATGTGGAATAACCCATTTTAAGGCAGAACTGTTAAATCATAAGCATAGTAATGGAAAAATATGTTCACTGAGTTCTCTGCAACAGCAAGAAGGGGAAAGGTTTGGAAAGTCCATTAAAAATATAGGAGTGGGCTTTGCACAAGACACCTGAGCATGGTCAGACAGCAGCATGCAGTGGGGTGGACTGGGGTGTGAATTTCCAGTTCTCATTTCCTTACAGCTGTTAGTTGTCCAGCATCCTCTCTGCACCACCCTCAGCCCTGTGTTTTGTGTATCATTCCAGTCAGATTGCTGAGGAGAGAGACAAAGGACAGACTCCAGGATAAAATCAAAACTGCTCTGGAAATGCACTGTGTGTGGCAGCATTTGGAGCAGTGGTGAGAGATTAAAAAAAAGAGTTTGACTCTAACCCAAGAATCAAAATTAGTGTCAGAGAATTTAACACAACACAAGGTGTGATGGAACAAAGACTGTTGGGGGGTCTCGTTTTGTTCAGTTATGACAAGCATTGTTCAGCACTTTAAAAGACACAACAGTGTAACAGTTTTCACTGAATTGCATGAAGAAACAGGGTAACTTTAACAAATATCACAAAACATGTCACGAATCAATTGTATTGAAAATATATTAGGTTTCTTTAAAAGAAAAGATCAGAAAAGGAAGCAGCACAAGCAGGAGGAGAGACAGCACACAAAGATTTACTTCTGAGTGCTACAAAATATTGAACTAAAAATAACATTAAAGATGAAATTTGCAATGAATCTCAAGCTGCTAAATTCCCAAAGGCTGGGTCTGCCAAAGGCTCTGTTGGTTTCCTCTGTTCTTTTCTGTCTTTATTTAAATATTTTATACAGTTGTCTATGTTCATGTGTAGAGCGAACTGTCATTTATATTTCAGTCCACTCTAAAATGGATCTTAGACTATCTCAAGCTGTGCACTGCAGCGAGGAGTTGGGAACTGAGAGCTAAGTTGAAGTGGTAGGGACAAATGAAGACTGATATTTAATGTAGTTTTTGTGTACTTATATTTTGCTGTCATGTATGTTGCCTTAAAACTGATTTGTAATTTTGTGCATTTTGTGACATTATGATAAGATGTGATGCGAGTGGGGTTTCCATTTAGCAAATACATTGGTGCATGTTTGAGTTGGAGTGGTTGAATTCTGAATTCTGACCTTAGGCTTTCATGTCTAGCAACAACAATACACGAGTTTAGATCTGTGGTCTTAAATGCTTCTTTCTGTGCTTTGGACTTGCCAAGGTAACCTTTTTAAAACAAGGCAGGCTTAAGCTTATTTTAGATTCACTTGTGTGATAGGCCCACAGGGTGCTGAGCATCCTCACTCTCCATTGCCTTAGGAATACAGGGCACATCCTGCCCAGGAAATCTGGGACTTACCATGGAGCTGGATCCACCACCTTGGGAGAGACTCTCCACCCTTCTGGTGCTGGGGGAAGCAGAGGGACCTGTTCTGTCCCCATGCAGACAAACTGCAGCAGTCGAGAGGGCTGGGGCACAGCCAGAGCTCCCCGATTGCTCCCTGCAGGCTGGGATGGGATGGGATGGGATGGGATGGGATGGGATGGGATGGGATGGGATGGGATGGGATGGGATGGGATGGGATGGGATGGGATGGGATGGGATGGGATGGGATGGGATGGGATGGGATGGGATGGGATGGGATGGGATGGGATGGCTGGCACTGACCTTGCCCCATCCCTGCAGGAGGAAGGATGCACTAGAGGAAGGAGCTGCTGCTGCTGCTGCTGCTGCATCCTGACCTTACTCTGCCCTCTTGCACACTCTATCTGTTAGATTAGCTAAGAAAGGTTCAGACGTGGAGGTGGGATTTTGCACTTCTTTTACACCAGTGTGAGGAATAATGAAATTCCTAGAGCTGGACTCTTCTTATCAATTCATATAAATTCAACTCATATAAAAGCAAAATCCTTAAGAAATTTTGTTGCTTTCTTGCTTCCGAACAGTAAATCATACAGAACAAAAATTTTAAATAATGGCTATTAGATTAGGACGTCTAAGAAGCTTTTACTACTTGGGAGCTTTGACTATTAAAAATTGATTAATTGCCATTGAAATACAAGCAGCTCTGCAATATGATAGATCAAAGTTCATTTTTTTCCCTAATGCAGAGTTAAGATGAGCAGGCTTACTTTTTGCTCATCTTCTCTGCAGATCAAAAACATTCCTTTCTTTTTATTTGAGTGATCAATTTACTAGAAGAGCCCAATGTATATGTTGTGACTGCAGTAAAATTCTTATTCACTAGCCTTTAAGTAGTAATGCAGCTTGCTGGCATTATGCAAACCTCAGTACATCTCAGCACTGCTGTCCAAAGTGGATAGTGTCTCTCCTTCACATAATACAGGTGCAAATTTATTAGTTATCGTTCCTGAAGTGATATTTCTTAAAATATTTTGACCACATCATTATAAAGCTAACTCTTCTCAGTAGTGCTTCTACACTAGGTTAGCAGAAAGAGGATGTTGTGTTTCAGTGGACAGCGTTTCAAAGAAAGTACTCAAACTACTGAAATGTAAACCTTGGAAAGACATTAGAAATCTATTAATTGCATTTCAGTGCAGCTATATGAGTTGATTTTTTTGTGTGTGTATTAAATATCTCTTATTACTTTCTTAGCCTCTATAAATCCACTCTGTGGATTTGTATTAAAAAAAAAAAAACAACAACCTTTTAAATTAAGTAACACAAAAATATGTAATGAACATGCAACATTAAACACTTTCAAGGGCAGCGAATATGATCACATCCTTCAGAAAATATTTCTAAAATGTGTGATTTCCAACCCACTAACTTACTTGAAAGTTGTGCAAAAGCTGCAGTTGATAACAAGGTCTTGTGTATCTGGATCTTTGGGTAAACAGTGTCTGCCAGTATAGCTGGAGGAGACAGACATTTCCATTTTTAAGATAGCTCTGTAGAGAAAATCCTTCTGTGGGTGTCCATGCTTGGCAGCTGATCTCAGGTCTGACACAGTGTGCACACACTGCCACAGCTCCTGCCATCCCAGGAGGAGAAAAACCCTGCATGTGGCCCCAGGAAGGTCCAATCCTGCAAAGCACTTAAGAACAAAATGAGTTTTAAACTTAAGGGATAATATATAAGTTAGATACAGATTTTGCTAAAAGATGCAGCATGAAATACATATATTCCAGAAGGAGGGATATAATGTGTGAAAATTAATGGTATTGGGAAGCATCTATAGATAGCTGGGGAGGTAATGAAGGAATGCTTCGATTTCAGCTCAAGAAAAACTTAAATTTACTGTATTTTATTTCACATTATCCTTCAGTCTACCACAGTTTGTGTCTGGCCATGAAATTTTCATCTAGTGTTATTCTTTGGCACGTAAAGATTTACAGTCTCTGAGCCTGATTTGGCTCGTCTTGGTGTTGATGACAGAAATTCCAATTTTGCTCTCAAAGGGCATGATTGAACCAGTTAACATTTATTTCAGCCTAGCAGAAGGACATATTGCTTATTTTTATATATAAGTATGCCAAAATAAGATTAAGAGACTTGATGAACATTGCATGGTAAGTCAGAGGCACATAGTCATAGAACTAAGAATTCCTTCCTTCCTGACTCTCACTTCCTTGTTTTATACTGTACTTTTGGTAATGTGTCTGCATTCCCACAGCAATATTCTTCTGGCACATGATAATGCAATAGTTTTGAAATATGCTTTTCATGTGATGTGTGAAAACATAAAATCTATAGATGTGCAGTATACATGGATAAAAGAATTCCTATTACAGTGTGCAGCTACAAGCATAATAAATGGAAATTGATGAAAAGGGAATCTTTCTACTGCTGGGATTTTAAAGAATTAGACAAATGTGTGTAGTTCAAATAAGACAGAATTTCTGTTTCTTGTCACAGAAAGAGCGATGAACATGTATCAGAAGAGAAAATAAGCTGCAGCTTGGTAAGTACCCTATGATTTTTTTTGACTGCTGCCATTTGGTCCTTACCAAGTCCAGTACTTACTGTGCTGATCAGGCTGCTGGCTCCTTTTTTGTTATTATATCATTCAAAAAGACAGTCTTTCTTAGAAAAACTAAAACTGTGCCAATGTAATACCATCCCCTCAGAAATACTTTTATTAATTCATTTACTTTTCAAGCTGGAGCTAAATCAGTATATTGATGGAGACAATTCTTGGTCCAGTCTTTTCATGTTGGAGGCAGAAGGGATTTTCCAGAGCAATGACACTGAATGCTGTTTTTCTCTTAGTTTTGTAGTCATTGGATAGTGCAATATTAGGTGAAGCAAATTCATTTGATCTATATATTTATGCTAAGTGATTTTAATTCTTATTTTTGTCATTGTTTTAAGAGTAGTAGTAGCAGAGATAGGAGCATTATTGGCAGTCCCTGTGTCCAAAGAGCTCATTAAAGGACAGCACTCTGGAGATGATGCCTTATCTGACTGGAATCAGCAGGACACAGGAACCACTTCCCATATGATGAATAACAAAAGAAAGGGTAGTTTACATTCTTTGATACATTTCTGCTCGATTAACCCCCAGTGGGACTTTACCCCTCCAGTCACGTTTTTTTGTTCCTCTAATCTTCTTTTGTATTTGCTCAGTGACCCCGAGCATGTATTTGACTTGTGACCCTATTTCTGTTAATAAAATACAGGCCATCTGACCAGCATTCACACCACTCCACTACAAGGTGATGATTACCTCATTGTAAGTGCTGGGACTTAGCAACTCACTGGGTGAGGCTGGGTGGCCTGAAGACAAGATAACCAAGGAAAGCAGCAGCAGCAGTTCTGAGCTGTGCCTTCAAAACCAAACTGCAGATCATAAACTCCTTCAAAATGCCTGATTCTATCCATAGAAATGCATACCTCCTTATGCATTGTTCAGCTATTAATTAGTTGATAATGTTTAGGGGATTATGGCATGAGAAAAAACAATCATAGCTGTAATGTGGAAATTTTCAGTATCTGTATGGATGTTAGCTTATAAAATCAAAATTATCCCATTTCCATTTTGGTTATCAATTATAATTATATGCCTCATGAAAAAAAAGAAAAAATACTTCAGCAGTGAGTGGCAATAATTTCAGCATAGTGTTTTGAGGCTGAACTAACACCAAAAAGTATAGGTGACCTCTTTCTAGGCAAAGTAATATTTGCTTTTAAAGCACTAGCAGAAATGTAGGGTGGGTTTTTAAAGAAAAGGCATAGTAATGAACTTATTCGTGCTTTCACCAAATCCTTAGACCATGAATCTTATGAAAGGCACTGTTAATTGTGTGTTACATGAAAAAATCATGCCAAAGCCATTTATCAGCTATGTAATCTGTGTCTCTGTTTTGTGACAGGAAGCCATTATTTCCACTGAAAAAACAAATCCGTTAAATTTGAACTATTAGATTACAGCAGGGTTAGGGCTGCTTCTGTGCTGTTGAGTCACATCAGGGTCACAGCCCAGTTCTAGAGATGTACTGCAAGAGCTTCATATCTGATTAAGACAAAAACCTGATAAAAATGTAATGCAGACTAACAATATGGAATTATCTGATGCAGTTTGGGGGGATAGGGGCAGGGGGTATAACATCATTCAGTTTATTTGCATATGTTTGTTCTTTCTGTTGAAATCAATCTCTTTGAAGGAAGCAAGAAAACTTTAGAAAAAGAAAATATTATTAATGCTGGTAAGAGAACACAGAAGAAAATCTTTAGTAAACATTTCTTTTTCAGTGTTGATTATCATTCTGTCTAATGCTTATTTTCATAGTTTTCTTTGATCCAAACACAAATAACAATAAAGTTAGCTTCATTTCTTTGAACTAACAAAACTATACTGTGGCCAAATTTGGAGCAAATTTTTAAGTGGCATTTTTTGTGTTTTTCTTCAAAGCCACATACGAGATTTGTAGAGCAGATATTTACATAACTCTCACCCTCTCCTGTAAAGGAATGTTTCTGTGGCTAGCAGTGATTTAGCTGCTCTGGGTAAATTTGATTTTCCTGCCTCTCCTGGAAGGCTGAGGGCTCTGAGCACCTGGGTACCAGGGCAGGAAGCACCCAGGGCTTTGGGGCAGGGCTCATCCTGTGTCTGTGGAAATTGCTGCAGTTTGTAGGGGCTGACTGTGGCTCTGTGGGTGTAAGCCCAGAGTTTCTCCCTCCCTGAACCCTATCCCAGTCTCCTCCTCCTCTCTCCAGCAGGCAGAGAGGCAGGGCAGGGTGGCAGAGCACCAGGGTCCTGCCCATGGGCACCTCTGCCCAGGTTCTACCTTCACCAGCTGCTCCATCAGACTGACAGATGACTGTGTGCTGTAGGCTTGGAAACAACCACATTCCTAATGTAAATATTGTGCCATTGCAAAATATGTACTGCAGTGTTTACCACGGTGCTGGAAACCTTGCATTGCTGGGGGTGGTTTAGTCTGTACATATTTAAAAACTCTGCCAATTCACAGATCTGCTCAGGAGACCTGGCAGCACCTGCTGAGGCAATGGTGAAGAGCCTGTGTGTGTGATGGGCTCTGTCACCCTCACATCACAGCCAGCATGCATTCTGGCTGTTCTGTGCCACCCTCCTGCGTGCAAATATTGGCCCTGAAAGTGGTGGAAGTTAGGAATGAAGACCACAAGGACCAGCTTCAGTCAATCAGCTACAGAAGAGCCATATGCTGGATAAACTCACTGCTTTTTTTCTCAGGATATGATACAGAAACTTGAGAGATTCTCAGGTTCTCTAAAACTCACTATTTTTTTGCTCTCCCATTACACCCCTGTGCTTGTCCCACTGCTTAGCCTGGCTGAACAAGAGCATCCAGTCCAGTGCCTGATTGTCTCTGTGGGCAGATCCAAATTTCACTCTGAAATCAGCCAGCATGTGGCTGATGACAGGGACAAAGCCAAACATCATCACCCCCTAAGCAGATCATCTTCATCTTTACTGTAAATTTGACCAAATTATGATTTCCCCATTGAAATGAGTGTCAGAATTTCCACCACCTTCACATGGATTTGGCCTTTGACTTCTAGGTGCAAATGACTTCTTAAAGGGTTACTTTTAAAAAAGTAGGTGTTTAAGTGCTTCAAGAGATTATAAAAACAATAGCAAATGCCAGTAACATGACTTCAGGTATTGCTAAAAAGTGGCATTAGAAAATGAGTGGTTTTAAGGTTAAACCAGATTTTAATCAGGTTTTAAGGTTAATCCCAGGGACTGTAGGTGACTCACACTTGAGTATGAATGAAAATTTTGGTTTTGAACTATGTAGAAGAGTTTTGGCTGAACCTTTTAAATTTCTTTGGGGAGGGGGAGAGGTGAGGTGGTCGCATTAGCTGGCAGTTTTTGGGTTTTTTTATACTTATAAAAATGCTAAATAAAAGCAGTTGTTAACTTCTGTAACTTGTTTGAGTCAAAATAAAGTACTTTTAGTCCTAGAGGAGGGAGCTCTGAAATGGTACCTGGAGGTCTTGCCTGAATGTGCAGAGCTCTTCCCTTTAAAAGATCATCTCCACTAAAAGCACAATCAAAAAACAATGTTTACTTATTTCTTTTTTTAAAATTCTTTTCTAACACTATGAGAACAGGGGTAACAGAGCTGATTCTTTAGTTATTGTGCAGTTCACTCCATATGAATATAGTTAGAAACATGTGACTGAAACTACTTCACACATCCAGGCTCTGTTTCCTCAACTGCTGGCAGAGGTAGGGTAGGTACAAAGCCCAGAATGAGTCCACAACAGCATCCACTGAAGATGTGCCAAGGAACAAAGCTAGAAAAGCTAGAGAGATTCAGGATACCCATCTCCTGATGGAAGAGTGTGAATCAGCTCACTTCCAAAGTTCATTAGCTTTACATTCTTACCCAGTTTTATATAGTAAATACACAGTTCTGACTGCTAGAAAAGGATCTTGCCATTTCTTGCTGTGGAAGGAAAGAGGACTTTGGCCTGGGGAAGCAGAGTCCCTTGTATTCCATCATCCCTGAGACTGGGGCAGCTTGGACAATTCAGAGCTAGGCACAACATCATGCTCTGTGTTCTTCCTTCCTCCCTTTTTGAAAAAAAAAAAAAGTTTCTACCCTGCATTTCTGCAAAGGTGAACAGAAAGCCTTGCAGATGGGTGTAGAAACATCTTTGAGCCTGCAGAAACCTGAGACAGCAGCAGTGAGAGGTATAAGGCTTGGAAACTCAAGAGGGTTGGCTATGCCAGTGCCAAAAATTCAGCATGTGTTACAGTTCAAAATAAATGGGAGTCCATGTACAAATAAACAGTATATAGCTTACTCTAGTGGTGGCTCCATTTTGGAGGGCTTGTGTTTGGTTTTGAATATTCAGCTAAATAATATTTAATTCTCTATTCTTTTTATATTCAATTAAAACAAAATATTTGCAGTTCTTTTGAGAAGATGCTTTGCCCCTGATGGCCCAGGCTGAGGTGGGGGCAAAGCTGTTGTGGTGCCTGCCAAAGGAGGTGGGTGATGTCCTGGCCCAGATAATTGATGCAGAATATGTGTCTTGAAAACTCCTCTTTAGAATGTAGCACCACTGTGCTCTTCACATCTAGGGCCTGAAACAGGAGTTGTGCCTCAAAACCCTTGTGTTGTATGGTCCCATGATAATTCCTCTTCCTTTATCTCCAGTAATTTTCCTTTACTGAGTCTGGTCTCTCCCTTCTGCTCAGTGGGGGGTGGGTTTGTTCTTTTTCTTTGTTCTATTAATTTTCTCATAACTACTATCTACTATATTCACATAACAACCACTATCAAGCTACTAAAACAATTTTCAAGTATATTAAATCCCCCATTTTAGAACAATAAGGAAAAGGTTTTACTAAATAAATACATAAAGCTTCTCTTCGATCATGCAATAAGGAAACTGAATATAGAGCTAAAGTTCCCAGAACTTGGGAGGACAAAGGATCTGTTTACTACAGAGCTTTTCCCAACACTCAGAGCTCTGATAGTCCTTTGAGGAAATAATAAATCTTCTCTTTGTCACTCTTCTCTCAGTTTTTTGTTGTTGTTTAGGAATAAAAAAATTAAAAGTGCATGTACTGCTTACAAGGCAGCTTCTTGATGTTTCTGGTAGTCCAACCAAGGGACAAGATCGTGTGTATAGGAAGGGGACATGAACAATTCACCGTATAAAGGAATTAAAAACAAAAGTGGAAATCCTTTGTAAGAAGAGTGGTGGGGATTATAGCTGCATGCTTTCACTAATGACTTTGCAAACATTTAGCCAGAGATAACCCAGAAATCCAGTTGCACTTTATTTAATATTCAGATAAGGACCATTCACCTGCTGTTAAGCTACAACATCTACAATCATTCTTTGAATACTGATAATTATATGAAGCAGACTCCCCTAGAGGCTGGTAGTCTAGTCTGGATTCACCTGGAATACAAAGATGAATAATATTGCATATTACATGCACCCAACTAGTTGCAATTTATAGAAATGTCCATTTATACTCCTGAAAAAAAGATGTGTATTTCCCTAGGGGTACAGTATATGGTGATAAAAACCTGTGTGTGGGGACAGTTTGGATTGTAACTCCTAGCGTGCCTGTTGATTAATTAATAAACAAATAAATCATTATATTTAGCCAGATTTCTCACTCGGAGCCCGTAAAAAAGAAAATGTTAAAAATGAATGTTGTGTGCCTGGCCATAAGGAGGGGTTACTCAGAGACACCAGAAATGAGTGTGAGAAGTGGCATCCAAATGGCTCCGAGTTGCTGTGTGTGTACATTTTTAAAGGATGAGTAGCACTCTGAATCTGCTCTCTTCGCCTCCTCCTCTCCTCCTCTTTCTCCCATCAGGTGCCTTGTCCTTGTTCTCCCCTCTCATTTGCTGATGGCTGATAACACCTTATCTCCACCAGGGAAGCAACTGGGAAGTTTGCTCCTTCCTCACAAGACTGAGGGTATAATTAGAACCACGCACCTGCTCAGCCCTCCGGTGACTCAGTTAGTCTACATCCATGTCAAAATCCATGCTGTGAGGGTAATTTGATCATCTCACTTACTTTTTTCATATACTTTATATGAATAAACCACCAGAACAAGCCTCCGTTGAGCTGGTTCAGTTTAATCTCACAAATTTGTGTCAACTCTTTGTTGCCAGAAGAATTTTATCATTTGATCTCATGGTTACACTTTAGTAGACTTTAGTACATATTTTATTTCACTCCCCAGAATAAAAAATTCCATTCTTGTGTCAAAAATCATCTCTTTATTATTATCTGTTTATATTTCTGTGATACTTACAGACTTCAACTGAGATCAGGGTCTTGTTGTAAGAGACAATACACAAACACACAATAAAAGAATTCTGGTCCCGGGAGCCTTGTCAGCTGAATGAAGGCTGGGAGAAAGGAGATATTGCCCCCACTTTGCAGATGGGAAAGTGAAGCTCTGACAATCTTTCTATACATTGCAGAGCAGTGTCATACAGTGATAGTGAAGAGAGTTCTGAAAAAGCAGCAAAGTCCAGAAACTTTGCAAAATAAAGGGGGATTTAAACCCTAATATACTGGCAAGCATCCATATAAGTTCAAGTAAGTTATAGATGCACACAGGTTTCATTTGCACACCCAGCATCCCAAGGCTCTCTTGCTCTTCTCCATCCTTCTTTGTCTCCCAGACCTCCCTTCAAAGGCAGCTGACACCATTTTTTGATGCTGCCTTCTTAAGCTCATAAGAGTTTGCCACTGCTTCCTCTAGCATTTTAAAAAAATTTACCTTGGTCCCTGCAATGCCACAGGGGTGTCAAATCTCTCTGACTGCAGCAGCTTCCAGGCTCAGCAGAGATACATCAAGGCTCTGTTAGACTCTCCTTCCCAACATCTGAAGGGTAATGCAATCTTTTTGTCCTTGAACTGAGCCTGGAATCTCCTGCATTAGAACACTTTCTGCTGCTCCCAGAGCATCCTGCAAGATCCCAGGGAAGCTGTAGCCAGCTGAGGATATTCACTCATGACCAAAGCACCAGAGCAGCACTTGGGTGTTCCCTGAAGACAGCAGAAAGGAGAGGAAATGGTAAATTCACCATCTTCCTTTCAAAGATGACTAAAAATAGGAGGGGAACCTGCCAGGAAAGGGGGGCTGGGGGTGTAGCAGTGTGTACAGAGGTGTTTGTGCCCCCCTCAAATGTGCTGAGCTCTGCTTGGTGCCACCCTGCTGAGCTGGATGTGCACAGCTCCTCACCATTCCAACTGTGCCACTGCAATACTGCCTGCTGACTAAATACCAGTTCAGACTAATTGTCAAGGATCAGATAACAGGAAAATATTTCTATTTGACAGTCTACTATTTTTCAATTGTTCCTCTGTTACATATCTAAGTAAACATTTGTTCCACTTATCATTTCTGAGCACAAGACATGAATCATTTGACTAGTAAAACCACAACGACAGCTGTTGCTTATTAGAAACAGTCATCTTGTTCAAGGGCCTGCTATGGAGGAGTTCCTCAGGAAACTGTTTCTGCTTTTAGTGCTTTACAGTGCAATGAAAGCAAAGTTGTAGAAATTAGGGCATTTTTGTTTCACTGATGTGATTGGCAAAACACCCAGGCACATACAAACACATGGAACAATCATTACAGCTGAGCTACAAGCCCCCAAGAAACAGGAAAATACCCACTTAAGAATACTACTAATGATATAATACTTATGGTCTTTGTGGCTTTTATACAGAACTCTAGATTATAGTGAAACAAAACTAGATTTAAGGGTCCCTTGGTAAGCAGGTTGTATGTTTGGGATTTTGGTGTTGGATACAATATTTATACCAGCTATTATGCACATACCAGAAGTATGTTTTGCCATTCATGGTTTTTCCAGCTCTCAGGAACAAATTAACCTTGGCTTCATAAAATCCCTAGAAGCCAGTCATCAGTAGTCACTACTACATTACTCTCAAAATAAGCCTCTTGAGTCAGTGATTTAAAGAAAAAAAAAAAAAAAAAAAAAAAAAAAAGATAATTTTTAAAATTCTGGGCAGGAGGGAGAAAGCAAGGAGGGTAAAAAAATACTTTTTAAATTAGTGGAAACAAAATAGGGGAAAAAAAACCCTGGACCATGACGAAATCAAAAACAATTAAGTGAAACCACGTCAGGCTAGACATGAGGATTTTTCCCTTCCTGGAGTGCTTGTTCAAAAGCATTATAGATCATACAGGACAAAATCTGATTGTTTCCGTGACCTGTATGGAACAAAATTTTGTTAAACAGAGGCCTAAGAGCTGGGCATTTTATCAGACAAAATCACTGGAATGGCATACCCTGTATGAAGCCCCTATTGTCAGCTTTGAAGGGAGAAGCCAAAGACTAAATGAGCAGAGAGACTGCGCTGATCCCAGCAGAGCAGAGGGGAGGAACCTTGGCAGGGCAGTGGAGAGAGGCTACCAAGTAATCTGCTCAGGTAAATAGCAGGGCTTGTGGGTTTTGGCTGTTACTTAAATACCTTTCAAGACTGCAAAATTAATTTCCAAACATTATGGAAGAAAGAGTTAAAAAAAATAATAATTTTAAAGGATTGTTGGAGTATGGCAAAAGAAAAGGAAGGCAGAGCAGGGAAAGCAGTGGAGAGAAGCAGGTCACTGAGGAGACAAAACTGAGGCTTATTATGGGCTAGAAATCTGCAAAACTGTCACCAATTCAATAATAGCATTCAACGAGGTTTCTAGAGATCATATGCTGCCCTTCATTCACCCTCACCACACCCACTGATGGGAGTTAGTATTGGCTGCAGCTGGATATTTAGAAGTCATTTGTTCTGTGAAACATGCCTGTTCTTACTAATCTTAGTCAAGTAAGTAGTCCATCCTGATGTGTCATCCCAGGAGTCAAATGTGCTATTAGCATAAGTGATGATTACTCACCCGTGTGAGGTCCTGTGAGGTTGGGGCTCCCAGCATCAGCACATGGCAGTCTTTCCATGCTAATTTAATAAAATGGGACCCAGTTCAGTTCAGAGGTGCCTTGAGGAATAAGCTGGACTTAAACGGTGCTTAGGCCTTTGACTGGACCTCTGAAAACCCTTCATTTGTTGAGTGAATGCTAATTAGTCAGAGGAGGGTTATTAAATTATAGACTCGGTTCTTTATCATTTCTTGGAGCACAGTACCTTTGCAAGTGCCTAGGCAAAATAATGCAAATCTGAGCACACACAGAGGGAAGTTAAGGAGTGATTGCTTTCCTTGGTAAACACAAAGAATGCAGAAATGTCATATATAAGCAGGACAGAGAATCTGTGCATGCCAGTGGGTAGATTTTGCTCTAGAAGAATGAATGCACTAAAAAGGGACAGAATAAGACACTGTGGAAAGCTGCATCTCACAGCTGCACTGGCATGGAAATCCCTCTCCAGCCAGGTGGAAAAGGCCTGATCCAGAACTCAGCCAGTGGAAATCTGAGTTTGGTGAGCTCTGGATCAGCCCCTTCCTGAGCAGGCACCCCCAGACAGGCCTGGCAGGGCTGAGCCCTGGAGGACTGGGTAGGGAACACACTCAGTGCAACACCCACCCTGATCAGCTATCCCCAGCCAGTGCTCAGGGCAGGAAGGAACCCATCAGTTCATTTTCTGTGCATGTCCCTCTCCTAGGGAGCAGGAGCCTGATTGCTGCATGGGTGCATCAGGAAGACATATCACCCATGCTAAGCACATGGGTTCATGGGTTACAGATATTTCTAACAGCTGACAGTCTCCTGCTTTTATGGATTTCTCATATCTTTTTGTTCTTTACCTCATTACTGAGCAGCTCCCAGCCTCAGAGTGGCTCCTGTGTTCATTCTGAGCCTTGGTTGTAAGATCCTACATATTTCACTGCATTTACATATTTTGTGAATACTGCAGCAATTCCTTGTGACCTTTGTGATCATCTCCTTAATTCATAGAACTCCTGATTCCCAAAATGTAATGGATGTAGGAAAATTTTGGATTATAATTTTCTAACCAACAAGCTCTCTGCTCTGTTCTCTGCTGCATGTGGTCTGCTATAGTTACAGAATGCATGAGTGGTCTATCTATGTGACCCCAAAAGGTTTGTTGGGAATTTTTTAAAAAAACCCAAGTCTTTGAAAAACTCTTAATTAGTGGTACAAAAATATTGCCCAGCTGTTAGACCCAGAGGGCTTGGCAAAATAGATCACAAATAATAGACTGATTCTAACATTAGATCTTTGCTTTGCTGACTGTATTTGTTAAAACAACCTCCCGTTTCTATGCTGCTGCACTTCAGCTTCCCAGCTAGGTGTTTGTGAAGGATTGCATTTATTCAATTAGAACATAAATATTTGCCAAATTATGTATACTAATGGCATATATGCAGGTCAATCCTGTACTATCACACATACAAAATGCATTTTACACACTGCATTACTTAGAATTCTGGGGGAAAGACCAAAATCTGAGTATTAAATCAGATCCTCACTAGATTAACAAAAAAGAATCATCATTTTCAGTATTAGTGAAGCAGTGCTAGAAAAAAAAATAGTTGTCTGGACAGGGTAAGTTTTTCTCCTGTTAGATTTGTAATCAAGTTCAGACATTTTCAGAGTTTTGAGGCTTTTGCTGTCTCATGCCCTTGTACAGCTTAAGAACATGCCCACACTTAAGCCAGCTGTAATCCATATGAAGTCAATAGGACTTTCATGGATGAAAATTAAAAACCTTTGGAAAAATATTGCTTGAGCATATTTATAAAGATTTCAATATCTGTTATGCCCACCATTATGTTTAAAATAAGCATTTTATATTTGCCAGCAATCCAAGGACCTGATTTTATTTTGATTTTCTCATTAGCCTGGCAGTTTAGCCAGTAGAACCCTTTTATTCCTCCCATTGGAGTAACAGAGAGAAATTAATTTGATTCTAGTGGATAGTAGTTGATTTCATTATCATATTTTAGAAAATAAAGATTACAATTCCAAGTGATTTTGCCTGCAGTCTACACACAACCATGTAAATGGTAATATGTGGAAAAGTTGACTACATCACAAAAAATTTACTTCCTGCAAGGATTTTGTTGAATTGGTTTCAAAAGAATCTGCTGTTTGGCATCTTTCCTGTACTGAAATTCTAGAAGGCAACTGCATTATGTGTATGTAAAATATGCAAAAGGAAACATTCACTGAACTCTCTTTCTGCTACCAAACCTAACTGTAGCTTTGAAAAGGTGCCTGAAATCAAAACTCTAGCAAATACAAGATGAGTGCATTGTAAGATACACTCACGGAAGGTGAAAGACTCTTCTCCTTCACTTGCTGCTGAGTGACAAAGGTTCCATCTAATGATAATTTTAATATTGTGCCAACAGTTGGGAATACTCTGCCCCTGCTAAAATAAATAAATAAATAAATGCTTTCAACTCCCACAGCAAAAGCCTGTAAGTCTATAGAAAACAAATTAGAAATGTGTTATTCTCAATGAAAAAAAAGTCTCCACAAGAGCTATAATTTTATTTTTTTAGTGCACGGAATAACATAAATCAAAAGAAGCAATAGTCTACCTTGTGTTTTGACTACTTTGACCCTCTTCAACCCCTGCCAATTTTTATCTCATTTTTGTTTAACTTTGTACATCAGAGTTTAATTTTAAACCTGGTCCTGAAGACAGTGATGTATAGGGTACATCAAGTATAGCTTAAATTACCCTCTCCCCAGTGATTTGAAGTTGAGGGGAGGGTCTTACTCTGCAGCAGGGTGGGAAAGAGAAATGGTCAGATGCTGCCCTTTGAACCTGACCACCCTCAGCTACAGAAACATTTATGCCAGAACATCATTTATTGATTTTATTATATTTTAGGATCTCTTAAAACTGTTGGTGAAGTTTGCCATATATTAATTTTTGACACTCGCATATAAAAACAGAAATATGGGTTAAGCAGAAACTATAAATATAGACAACACTGCCCAATAAACTTACATCCTTTCACTTATAGATTTCTATTTCAGCTGATCATTCCGAGCAGCCTGTCTTTGAAAATAAATATTACCCCTCTGATAAGCTAACCAATTTGAAGATTAAAGCTGCATTTGAGGATTAAACTTTTTCTTATTTGATTATTGTTGTGTCTTGTAGCAGTAGAAGATAAATATTAACAGAATGTTACAGCCCAATTCTGCCCCCTTTACTTGTGTGAGCATTTCATACCATGAGGCTGAAGCAATTATGCAGGATTTGGCCCTTAAACTCAGCAGTGACTGCTCTGCTGCCTCAGTCCACTAAGAATAAGTCTCCTGTGAAATTCTACATGCACCCAGCAAACTGCTGAGCCCAGGGCTGCTTCAGAAAACTCTGCTGGGTGGCTCTGAGAGCTCACCCCTAATTATGTACCACTGAGCTGGGCATGTGTTTTTATTGAGGGGAACAAAAACCACAAGAAGTGCTCCACAGCAGACCACAAAATGGGTTTGGCACCTGTGTGTGCCCGGAGCAGAAGTTTGGGAGTTGTGTTATCTCGTGGCCTGCTGACCCCAGGAGAGGAGGCTGACCTTGTCTTACAGCAGGAGTCTATTGCTATGGCTCCCCTGGGAGCACAAACCAGCTGCAAACTGCTGCAATGATTAACCCTTATGTGTTGTAGATGTAACATCAAGTCATGGTAATAAAGCTTTCACTGCATAACGGATCTGCTGCTTTGTAAATTGTTGCTCTTATCAGCTGCACTGGAGGATGTTATCCCTTTCCTGTGAAGCATGACTGCTGTGCTGCTCACTGGAAAGGAGGCCAGATCTATAGACTCAGTGATATTTATTCAATTGCTTTGAGAACAATGAAGAGAACACACTTTGTTTAAGCTAAAAATGCAGTGTGAAAACAAACAAAAAAAAAAGCCTCACCATGAAATACTCATACATATGAAACAATATATTAATTAAAATCCAGAATGCCTGTAGCAGATTTGAATCTGAGAACGCCAGATTTGCTATAACAGACAACTGTGTTGCTCTGTTGAGTCCAGGCTCCCATTTGTGGAAGTAATTTATACCTAATGTTTTGTAAAAATGCAAACTCTTCCAGCCTGTGATTTACCTGGAAAATTACAGAATTTTGCTGTTTGGCTGGAAACAGAATGTTTGTAGCAATCAGTATTCGTGTCCCCAAAATATAAGCAGTGTAAGTCTTATTTTGTCATACACTACAAACATGAGACCCAATTCTGTGTTCTGCTATTTGCCAGGGAGCCAAGGGGAGCTGTGAGCGTGTCTGAGCTAAAATCCAAACCTCAGGCCTGTGAACAGGGCCCTGGCTTCCTCAGAAATGTGACTCCTTTTATCTCAGCATGCTTCCTTTTCTCCAGCCCTTCCCTTGGCAAATCCATGGCCACATCAAGGTCCTGGAAGCAAAGGTGACCTCCATGTGAGCCCCAGTAGGACACTATCCTTTCTGCTTTAGTCTGCAAAGAGCCAGAAACGGAGAGATGGAGGCTCTGTGTGTGTCCTAACAAGGGCTGTCCCTGCCCACTGTCCCTCTTTCACAGGGACTTTCCAACACCCCAAGAGCCAAGAACAGCAAAAATTATTTGTTCCACCTATCCAGCCATAGAGGCAGCAGCTCTGTGTGGTTTAGGGTCACAGGGGTGTGGTCCTTGCTAACCCCATCAGAGGCTGGATGGACCAAGAGCATTGCAGGGCTCTGTCCACAGCTCCCAGAGACTGCTTATAGTTCTTACTCACAACCTTTTGCAAAGGATAAAACCAACTTCCAAGTTCAAGGATCAAGAAAAAAGATAAACCCTTTGGTATAAGCAGTAGGAAAAATAAATTCCATTTAATGAAACAAAAACTGTTTCCCTAAAACAACTGAGGTCTTGCAAGTGTTGGGAGGGGATATTGTTGAGGACCATAGTACACCAGTGTCACTAGGTGCTGAGAAAAGGTAATGGAAAAACTTTTCCAGCTCAGGGATGACAACTAGGAAGGGGTCTGCAGTGAGGATGGGCTTCTTTGCAAGGTTCCCTGGTGTTCAGAGGGAGTGGGTTAATACCCTTTGATAAGAGTAAATTAACACCACTCTGTGGTCCATGGCTCATCCCTTCTCCACACCTGTCAATCACATTACTTCAGCCTGCCCTAATTAAACAGAGGCTGATCTGCAGGGGCTGCACCAAGTATTCTTAATTTCTTAATGAGGAAGAAGCTGCTCAGGACTAATGGTGCTTTGCTGTTTGGGATCTGGACTCATCTGCTTAAAAAACAGTGCAGATAGATTTATTGCAAAAGTTAGGCTAGAGAGGGTTGGTCTTCACTCATTAGCACTGGGAGCATTTTCCTACAGGGAACTGCAGATGAAAGCAATGAGTTTATTCCTCTTTCCCCAACTCCACCTCCTTAGGCACAACAGTGCTGTTATTTTAACAACAACAGCTGTAGTATGGGGAAAAAAAAAATTACTATTAAACATCACTAAATTACTGCAACAGTAGCTATAGATAGAAAAATAGTGACCAGACAGTTAAGCCCAAAACTGTCTGAACAGGGTGGCAGAGGCAGTAGCCTCCCTTACTCCCTCATCATGCCCTTGCTCCTGTTTTTCTCAGAGTAGCTGCTGTGGTCTCACAGGTAGAAACTGTTGGTCTCTGATGAGAGCAGAACTTGCCCATTCCTTGGTGTTGTTCCTTGGGTTTCTTGGTGTTGGTGCCTTGTGTCCTGCCTGTCTCCTGTGGCTGAGAGGCTGCTGAGGTGTCAGTGGCAGTGTAGTCCAGCTGCTGGGGGCTGTGTCCTTCCCTGCAGCCCTGCCTTTGGAAGCTGGGGAGGCCCTGTGTGACCTTTCACATCCCATCCCTCCTCTGGCTGCCACTCCTGTTCCCAAAGTACTGTTGCTCTCATATTTGGGTACTCAAAGGGGAGAAAGAAGCAACAAATTTACTGAAATTATCTTGATATTATTTTGTTCTCTTGTGGGTTTTTTTGTGTGAAGGGGGTATCTACTCTATTAACTCCCATTAATATCAAACCTCTACTATTAATAGGATTTGCATATGGAAAGGAAGAGGATTGACCTTTAAATTCATTAAATAAAGCAAATTTTTAAAATAATTTTAGTTTAAAGCATTAGTGTGATGAAAAATAGAAGAACAAATACAGAGACATCAGTATCTGGGCTTTTGTTAACACTAACGAGCAAATTATTGTAAGGGAAGATTTGCATCATTGGAATACATATCCCAGCCTCCATACTGATATATGTGTTGTGGGGTTATCTTTGTATGGCTCCTCTTTCAGAATATATTTTCTTCTTATAAAATATCCTCTTTTTAACTCCCATTGGGGACCTCCTTATAAATGAGGAACTGGTCCTCAAGGGACTGGCCTCTAGAAAAGTGTGTTATTTTTTTTAAAGTGCATATTAGAATACTAAGCAATATAATTAGCCCATTTCTTTGGGGTTTTTTTAAGAAAGTTAAAAAAAAAAAAAGTATAGCCAAATTTTAATTAAACATATTCTCTGGATGTTTGAATTCTGTAAGAATTAGAAAATCCTGTTGTATTTTAGAGGGAATAATTGCATCAATTTAAGGTTCTGGCTCCAATCCCTGCTATGCAGCCAGGTATCACCACTGCTCTACCAAAGCAGGTGCAGTGCTGAGAGTGAGTGAGGTTTGGCCACAGAGCTGGGGCCACAGGATGCCCCTCAGATGGACATTTTCAGCCCGTGGGTGGCAATGAACACATTCATCTCCTAATCTTTTACACAGGAATAAGAGGTTTTCTATACTAAAACTGGCTGAATCTACAGCTTCAAAATATGATTGCTCCTAATGATAAATATTGATTTACACGTGCTGAAAAGCTTCTGTTTCCTTCCCAGCAAGGAGTCTAAAATGTAATTAGATGAGCAATGTTTCTACCACCCTACCACTTCGAGGCTGAGTTTTGAGACACTGATGTCCAGTGGTCTCTGGATCTCCACCCTGCTCTTAGTCTCACCCCATCCCTCAGCTTCCTGTCACAGCCCTTTGTAAAGTACTTTGAGATGTTTGGATCAAACTTACTGGTAGTTCAAACCAGTATAAATCAGTATTTTGTGCTATTTTGTCGTGCAGCTCAGCCTATAAATCCAGATATTTACTCTGTTCCTGTTCTACCTCAGGCTCCCACAAGTGGGAAGAAGTGAAATGGTTCAGGTTATTCTTCTCAGAGCTCAGCTAATGTCATCTGCTGAATACAGCTCTAAACATCTGAAGCTGGTGAAATTAAATAAAGTGTGAGCATCCTTTGGTCTGGAGCTCATTGCCTTTAGAACAATTACTCATAGTAACCTTAACAATAGTATATTAAAGAAAAAAAAATCCTCATAAAAGAATGTAGTGTTAGGATGGAGCTCTGCCTGATATTAGAACAATTATGGAGCAGATGCATCCACTCCGAACAAAGTGACCTTTTCATCAAGTTACAAAACATTAAAGGTTAAAGAATGTTTGAAAGGAAGTTAATACTTTTAAAACATTAGAAAAAAATGCCATTTTTTCTGGACCTGACCAAAATCTGTGGGAAACTGAGATGACTGTTTAGGCACAACCAGTCATAATTTAAGCAAGTGTGATTACAAAAGGATAATAAGGTATTTCAAATCGTCTGTTTTCTTTTACAATTAGAAGTGCTTTTTCGAAGAGGAAAGATTTTATAGGAATAAATACCCAGTGACAGAAAGCTGGTTAATTGCAATTTTAAAGTCGCAATCCTTTCCCTCCATTGTGTACAGAGGAGAACAAAGAGAGGGAATCAATGGTGGTGTCAGATTTTCTTAGTTTCCACGTTTCACCTGACCCGGGCGGGGCACACGCCGGTGCCCAGCTGGGGCGCGCAGCGCTGCCCCCGCACACGGCGGGGCCGCGGCCGCCGCTCGCCACGGGCCACCGGGAGGGGACAAGTGCCGGGACACCGCGGGACATCGGCGGGGCGCCCGGGGCTGGGCCTGCTTGGGTCGCAGTTCTCTCTGTGAATTTTTCTCGGCGAAGGGCTGAGTTTGGGGCGATGCCGAGCGCCGCACACCTTGTCCGGCCCCGCACACGGTCTGCATCCCCCTCGCTGTGCGTGCGGGGAAATTCGGTGCAGCCCCCTGAGCAGCCGCCGGGCACTCGGGGCTTTGGGATTCACGGCCCGACGGCCTCGCTGGGGCTGCTTTGTGTCCGTGAAGGAGGAGGAAGAAGAGAAGGAGGAGGCGGCCCTCCGCGCGTCCCCCCGGGTACCGAGCTCTGCCAGCAGCGTTTCCCTTCCCTTCCCTTCCCTTCCCTTCCCTTCCCTTCCCTTCCCTTCCCTTCCCTTCCCTTCCCTTCCCTTCCCTTCCCTTCCCTTCCCTTCCCTTCCCTTCCCTTCCCTTCCCTTCCCTTCCCTTCCCTTCCCTTCCCCTGGTGGCCAGTGGCTCGCGGAGCGGGCTCGCCGCCGGGGCAAGGTGACTGCTGGCAGATGGGAAGCTTCGTACAAAGAAACTTCCATGTGCACGCTCTGTGTGCAAACAGTAAAAAACCCGCCAGGGAAGGAAGTTTCTGTGAAAAAAAGAGAAGGACTTCGCTTGAACTGAAGTTTTATCCACTTCCCCCTTCAAGTATTTTTTTTTTTTATAGTATCTGACCACAACAAAATCTTCATTGCATTGGGTCACAGGCGGTCAGTAGAGGAGCACCCGTGTCATATGTGCGATCGGAACTTTCAGGTTATGCTAGAAAAAAAACGGGGAATCCCCTCCACTTCTCCGGGATCCTCCAAATGCCTTTCAAATTAGCCAGCCCTGAGGATCAGTGCCAGGCTCCACAAAGGCGTTCCCAAAGCCTGTAGCCAGTAAAAGTTTGTGTAGGTAAAATTAGCTGAAGACATTTTACTGGGACAACAGCCTTTGTTGTCACATGTGGTGGAGTTCCAGGATCTGTAACTATGTTTCTTAAAAGGTTTTCTTACTGCCCCAGTGAATGCATTACGCTGCAGCAGCTCTGCAATGGTATGGCTTATTTCCTTCGAAGCAGCAGCCGATTGTTTCTTCAGGGACCCCAAGTCCTTTCGAGGGAGGGGAAAAGTGATGGCTGAGCGGGACTGAATCGCGCCGATAGATCTTATTTTAAACCAGCATCATCTCCAAAGGGCGCTGCCCCTGGGGCGGGCGCTGGCCGGGCCGAGCGGGGCTCAGCCCGGGGGAGATCCGACTGGAGCGAGAGGGAGCCGGGACAGCTCGGTGACCTCAGCCCTTCTCCGTGCGAGCAGGGAGGCAGAGCCCCCTGCGCTGGCCGCGGGGACGCGCCGGGGCCCGGCTCCCCGGGCAGCAGCGGCGGCACCGCCCGCAGAGCCGCGCCGGGCCGAGCGTAGCGGGAACCGGCTGGCGGGGGGCGGGCGGTGCTGTCCGGCCGCCGGGGGCCCCGCGGGAGAGGAGCCGGCGCTGGGGGCCGCAGGGAGCCTCCGCCGCGGGGCCGGGACCCGCCAGCAGCGGGGGTCGCTCCCCGGGCGGACCCGGCCCGGCCCGGCCCGCTCGGACCCTCAGCGCGCCTTCCTTGGCCGAAATCTACCGCCCCCACCGTGCTTGGGGGGATGTATTTCTGGTATCTGGGGTTGGGTGGGGAATTGCTGTCAACTCCAGGCAGAAGCGAATCGATTCGGACACGATTACTTACACTTTAAAATGAGGTTTCCAAATATGAGGACACTGAGAGTGCTTACACTTTCCTATTTTCCCCGTGCTCTTCCCGAAATGCCTGGTCCTAATCGCAGGAGCACAGCTATTCCAGTTCTGATTTTCTGGGGCTTATTACATGTCAGAACTGTAAAAGTCCTCTGGACAATTTACAGACAAAACATCTGGTTCGTTAAAGCAAAGCTACTGGACTAAGACAAACAAACTTTGCTGCTGTGCAAATTCACTTACCCAAACAATTTACATTCAAGCAAAGATTTTAGCCCGAAGAAAAACTTTTATTCATTTGTATTCAGGAGGTTTGGGAATTCACAGGCATTTTAAAATAATTTTGCTCTAATAAAGTTATGTAGATATTACAAAATGTCTTTGTTCCCTTCTCAGATCATTATCGCCGCTATAATGGTTATTGACAACACTTTGTATTTTACAGAAGCGCAGTATCGTTTTCGGGCGTGGGCAGTGGGGTTTTTAAACAAACTTGTCAGATCCGTATTCATCTGGTCCAGCCTTAATGAAAGCTGCTGCTTCTTTGTTCTTCGCCGGGAGAAACCGAAGTACTTCCCGCATTTCGATGGGTGCCGCCGAGGCGCGGGGCAGGAGGGAAGGCTGTGCCCTGGCACAGAGGGCAGCGGGTGCCGGGCGGTACCGGCCGCGTTCTGCGCGCCCGGGACCGGCCGGCGCCTTCCCGGGGCTCCGCGGGCCGCCCGTGCCGGAGTGGGCTGCCCGGGCCCGGCGAGACCCCCCAGCCCCGCACTGACCGCCGGGCTCGCCCCCGGCCCCGCACTGGCCGCCGGGCTCTCCCCCCAGCCCCGCTCTGGCCGCCGGGCTCGTCCCCCAGCCCCGCACTGGCCGCCGGGCTCTCCCCCCAGCCCTGCTTTGGCCGCCGGGCTCGTCCCCAGCCCCGCACTGACCGCCGGGCTCTCCCCCCAGCCCCGCTCTGGCCGCCGGGCTCTCCCCCCAGCCCCGCTCTGACCGCCGGGCTCGCCCCCGGCCCCGCACTGGCCGCCGGGCTCGTCCCCCAGCCCTGCTCTGGCCGCCGGGCTCTCCCCCCAGCCCCGCTCTGGCCGCCGGGCTCTCCCCCCAGCCCCGCTCTGGCCGCCGGGCTCTCCCCCCAGCCCCGCACTGACCGCCGGGCTCGTCCCCGGCCCCGGCCGCTCCGGGCCGCGGGCAGCGCTGCCCTGCAGCCGGCGGCTCCCAAGGCCCCGCTCGCTGGTGCCCGGCCCTTGCTGCGGGACCGGGGGCACTCGGCTGGCGAGAACCTGCAGGTCTCCGCCGGCTCCTCTGCCCCGCTCGAAGGGGAGGCACCGGCAGAGCTGGGCTGGAGCTGGGGCGAGAGGAGAGACCCGGGGCCGTTGGGTCTCCGGGACTGACCCCCGGAGAGCAGTGAACCGGTGAGAATAGCGGGTGAGAGCAGCCACACGGGCACCTCGGCGCACGCCGCTCCCTGCCTTGTTTGCAGTGAGCAAGAGGCGAATCATCAACACGCTGCTCGGGAGAGAAAAAGGTTAAAGCTCGGCTAAAACACGCTGGCTTCTAAGAAGCAGCTTTTCCAAGTTTACTAAACTTCCTCACTGATTCTCCCTGGTCGTTCCCATAGCCAGCACTTAATTCCAGTGGTCCTTTATCGGCTCAGCCACTGTCTCCACTCGGGCAGGAGGACGAAAGTAGTGTCTCGGGCAATTGGTGGAGTTTTGGTGGAGAGGGAAGGTATGAGCAGTGAAAATATACACCAAAGAAGGGCAGTAAGCAGTGCCCAGCTGGGAAAGATAAAACATTCTTAGCTGGTGGAAAGTTCAGGAGTGATGGTTATCCAATTGTGTGACTTATAAATAATTAGTACCTTGTTTTAAAACTGCCAAGAAGAGCGAGCTTAGGGCTGAGCCTCGTGTGCTGAGTCTTTGTGGATTGAGCCTGTACAGCCATCGATTTGATGCGTTATGTTTGGAAATGTTACACTTCATAAAATTGCGCGTTTTGGCTCTCTGGAATAGACTGTGACCCCCAAAGAAGCCGACGCACATGTAGGCATCTGCACTTCTCTCTGTAAATGGTCTGCTAGAAAGCCCGATAGATTTTCTTTTTCTTCCTTAAAAAAATGTATATAGTCAACAAGTAAATTATTCCACAACTTCCTGACCGTTTTGGCAGTGAGGGTTGTGAATGTGTAAGTGGAGTGCATGTGTCTATATGCACGAATGTCTGCCGCCATCCTCTCTCTCTCACACACGAGAATTATTATTCCTAAGTGAACTGAGAAAGTTCCTCCAATGACTGTTTACGGAAAGTTTCACTTATTTCGTTCCCTCCCAGTCGCAGCTCGGCGCCCTGGAAGGAGCCCATCACCCTGCGCTGCCGCGCGTGTGGGCCGCCCTGTGCCGAGCCAGGTAAGCGCCGCTGCTTGCACAGAGCTGCCCTGGCAGCGGGGCCGGGGACAGCCTCGCGTGTTTGTTTGTGCTGGTGACACCGCTCAGCCGCCGAGGTGCCACCTGCCAGCATCCTCCGCGCAGGCAGACCTCTGTCTGGGAACCTGTTCAAGCACAAATGCCTCCACACGCACAAACCCACGCAGGCGTGCAGCCGAGCGCACCCGCGGGAGGAGGCTGCGCGCCCGCGGAGCCGCCGGGGCCGAGGGGCTCGCACCCGCCGGGCACTCGGCATTGGGCAGGGGCTGACATCCATCCCCCGGGCGGGCTGAGGGTGACACAAAGGCAGTGAAAGACGAGCAAATTTAGAGGCAGGGAAGTAGAAGAAACAAAGTTCTTGCAACTTGCAACCGCCCCAAAATTCGGGATTGGTCGCTTCAGCTCGTTCCTCGCGGTGCTCCGCAGCCGGCAGCTGAGGAGGATCGGAATCGTCCCTGGCTTTGGAGAGGGCTCTCGTACATTTCAGAACAGCCTTTACAGGACTGCAGTGACTACACGCGCCGTGTTATTTTAATTTTGCTGTAATTTCCAGGGCGCTTTACTAGCGCCTGGTGGCAGAGTGACCTTCCCTCACTCTGTGCGGCGAGCAGGAACAGAGCCGGCCCGGGCTCCCCGGACTCTCGGCTGCCGAAGCTCCGGGCCGAGCATCCCAAAGTTTGTTTCAGCCTCTCTCGCTCCAGAGCTCGGAGGAATCCTCCATGTTGCACGGCGGGGGCCGGCTCGGCCAGCAGCACTCAGCCCGGCTCGCCTCTCCGGCCCCGCGCTCGGTGCGGTGCGGTCTTGCCGCAGCATCGCCCCGGGAGCCGGGAACGCAGCCGGCCCCTGTCCCTGCCCCTGCCCCCGGCCGGCAGATCCTTCGGGGGCGTGGGGGGCGTGAATTATTTAGTTTTTCTATTTCCTACTTAAAGGGGGAGGAGGGAGGGAGAATGAACGAGCTATTAACCGCAGCCAAGCCCTGCTTCCCGGAGCTGTCTAACGCTTGTAAATACTTATGCTGCGGCTGGTCCCCTCCTCCCCGGTTAAGTTGTTTAGTATGTTGGTTATTTGTACCGAATCCCGGTCTGTGTAGTGTCTGATGTGTTGTCGTTGCAATGTGCAGCCGGGGTGACACTGATGGATGCGCCAATGGTGAGACGGACAGATGTTAGGGCGGATCTAGCGGCACGCACCGCCGCGGCGGCGAGCCCGCCCGCCCGCCCCGCCGGGGCTGCCCGCCGCCCGGCCCCGTCCTGCCGCACGGCTCACCCACGCTCACACACACGGGGCTTTTTGGGGAGGGGGGGAACGGCTCGGTGTCGTCTCTTAAGCAGATCTGATCGCTCCTTCTGTGAGCAGATACTGTAACTGTGAGAAGCAACCAGCGAGTATCAATGAGATGGAACTGAGCGAGTTTGGCAGCAGAAGAGGCAATTGACAACTCACCATTTTCTTGTTTGCAAGAAATGTTTCGTTTTCCCCCAACAGTAGCAATTTCCCGGGGACTTTAGGCGACTGAGATTTTTTGTTTCATCCTAAAGATCAGCTTAAAAAAAAATCAACTCATAACAATAATAATCCAAAAAAAAAAAAAAAAAAAAAAAATCCCAAACCTTCTCCACCCGTCATGTAAAGTGTTTGAATTTCCTGCAACTTGAAAGGGAAGAGAGAGCCCGAGAGCGGCACGGCGGCTTTATAGGATGTGAAGACGCAACAACATCTGCACTTAGTCAGGTATTTGGAATTATCCCAAATCTCGAAGAATGGGGGCGAGTGGAGATTTTTTTTGATCTTACCGTAAAAGTGAGCTCAGCCTTTTTTTTTTTTTTTTTTTTTTTTTTAATTCCTCCCCGTGAACTTTAAAAAAAAAAAAAAAAAAAGCGGCTGGTATTTTTTTTCTTTCTTTCCTTTCTGCTCTTTTGTTGTTGTTTTTGGTGGGGCTGTTGTTGCCGTGTCTCCCTTTCCTGCTCGCGGGGTCCCGGCGCGGGCGGAGCGGGGGCGGGAGCGGCCCGGGCCCCGCGCGCCCCCCGCGCCCCGGCCCTCCCCGCGCCGCGCCGCGCGGCCCCGCCGCCCAGGGAGGCGCAATCAAACCCGCAGCACATCGATCCGCCGGCGCTCGCCGAACTGAGCGCGGCGGCTCGGCAGTGAACTTGGACCGAGAAAAAAAAATTAAAAAAAAAAAAAACAACAACTGAGAGAGAGAGAGAGAGGGAGAGAGAGAGGGAGGGAGAAATCAATCCCCAAAACAGGGAAAACGAGGGAAAAGTGCTCCTTGCCGAAGAGCTGGGTGCGTGGGGCGCGGGCGCTGCCCGCTCCCCGCCGCTCCGGCCCCGCGGGGCGGGAGCAGCGGCTCCGCTGGCGGGGGCGCCGCCGGTAGCGGCCGCCGGCCGGGGCGGCCCCGACACCGCCCGCCCGCAGGCGCGGAGCGGAGCGCGGCGCCAGCCAGGTGGGAGCCGGCGGGCTGGATGTGCCGGCGGGCGGGCGGCGGGGCCGGTGAGTGCGGCCGGGGCGGGCAGCGCTGCGGGGCCGGAGCGGCGGGGAGCCGGGGCTGCCGCCGCCGCTGTCACCGCGCGGGGCGGCCGGGATGGAGCGGCGGGCCGGGCCCTCCTCGCCGCGGGGGCGGGGGCGGTGAGGAACGGGGGGGTCCCGTGCCCCGGCGCGGCGGGAGGCGATGGCTGCGGGGGACTCCGGCGGGGAACGGGTGCGCGCGGGGGCGGAAAGGGAAGGGCTGCGGCGGGGAGCGGAGCGAGCGGCGCGGAGCCCGGCGGGCTGCCCTGCTGTCCCTGTCCCTGCCCGGCCAGCCCTGCGCCGGGAGAGCGGCGCCGGCGGCGGGCGAAGTTGGGTGGCGGAGGGGGCGCGGCGCGGGGGTCGCTCGGCCGGCGGGGCAGAGCCCTGCCCGCCCCCGTGCCCGGTCCGGCGGGCGATGCGCACTGATTGAAGGCGCGGCCCGGGGCGGGCGGCGGTGCCCCGCTCCCTCTCGGCGGACCAGTTTGAGTGACACCGCGATCATCTCGTTTCCCTTCAAGCTTCGCCTGTTGCCGCCGCCGCCGCTCCAGCGCCGAGCCGAGAGTGGAGAGCGCAGGCTGAGGCTCCGCCGGCTCCGGCCAAGAGATCCCCTGTCTTTATGCCGTGATCTCCCAGCCCGGCCAGGCACCGGGGGCGCAGGGCGGGGTGGGGGGGACTGCGGGCTCTCCCCAGCCCTCCCGCCCGCACACCTCTTCGGGGGGCTTCCCCTCCTCCTTCCTCCGGGGCGATTTGTCAAACTTCCCCCCTCTTCTGCCAGCAGCAGCAGCAGCAGCAGCAGCAGCAGGGCTGTCCTCTCCTCTGTGCCGCCTCCTCCGCCGCCGCCGCCTCCTCCTCCTACTCGGCATCGTGTATGCACAGCAACAAAAAATATATCCCCGACCCAGCCCTCGCGCCGAGGCTGGAGCAGCTCACCGGATCTCTGGGGCTGAGGCAACTCTTCCCACCCCCGCGCCCCGGCTGCCCCCCCCCGCCGGCGCCCGCAGCAGCCCAGCATGCCGAGGAGGAAGCAGCAAGCGCCCCGGCGCTCAGCAGGTACGAGAGCCGCTTCCCTTCCTTCCCTGCCTCCCCTTCCCTTCCCTGCGCGGCCGCTGCCTTCTCCTCTCGCTTCCCTCCGTCTCTTTCCCGAGCGGCTCCCGGCGCCGCTCCGCGCTCCGCTGCTGCCCCGCTGCCGCCGCTGCCGAGGGCTCTGCCGGGCAGCTCCGGGGCTGCGGGCACAGCGCCGCGGCTGCGGGCTTTCGGGGCGATTTTATTTATTTATTTTTCTTTGGGGTGGGGGGAGCGTATGAAAGCCCCTTCCTCACTTTTGGTGCCCACTTTGATTTATTCCGAACTCTGCCATCGCCCGGCTCGGTTCTGGGGGTAGCCCCGTGCAGGCAGGCGGGTGTGTGCGGGCACACTGCTCGGGCTCGTGTGGTCGGTGTCACTCCGGGGCTGGGAGAAGCAAGGAGGCGAATTTTGGTTATTTCCAGCCCGTACTTTGGCACCTACTTTTCTTCTCTCCCTCCTAGTCTTCGTTCTTTTACATCCCCTTCCCTCACAGGCAAATGGTTTGTGAAAGCCAGGGAAAATACTCTCTTTATTTAATTTTTTTACCTATAAAGGAAGAGAGAGGGTATGTATAAATAAAGGGCACGTTGTGAATGAAGTGGCAGGGACAAAGTGATTTGGAGGCTCTGCAGTGCTAGTTGAAGATCCAAGCCCAGAATTGGTTCCTTTGCCCAACTTTTACCTTTTTTCTCTTCTGCCTTTGCACTGCACTGGAGATGTCTCTGCCGGACAGACAGACTCTCCTAGTTGGTCACTTTCTTTGGTAGCCTCTTCTGTTAATCCTATTGATTTCTTATTTATGAGTCCAGAGGAGAAGCTGCAAAGTAAACCAAAGGAGGAAAAAAAAAAAAAAAAGGGAAAAGGGTCTGTGTATTGTCAAGTGACTGCTGAATGTTTCTGATAGTGCCTTTACAATTTCCACCGTTTTTTTTTTTTTTTCCTTTTTAGAAATACTTTTCGAGGCTTTGTGCTGGAGAAGTTTTTTGTTTGTTTGGCTTATTTTCTTTTTGCCAGAAATGTCAACTCCTGTTTAACTTAAGCAGTATTTTTTGGAAAAGCCAAATTGAAAGGAAAACAGTAAAAGAAAAGCTCCACATAATTTTACAGTAATCCTTAGTAGGGGCTATGTGGGCTGGAAAAGGTTTCCTTGGCCTGTTGCCATCCTTGATTTGATGTCTGATTGATCGCCTGTCATCTGGCAGCCTTTGATCTATTCATTCCCGATAAACATCAATAAATCACTTGCCATGGTAACGCCGGACTCGGTGACGTCACGGGTGGCCTGTCAACTCTGTTAGCGCAACTTGAGGGGCTCCTGGCGAGCGGGGCCACCACGGCCAGCCCGGGACAGCGTGAGGGGGACAGCCCCGCCGCGGCGTGTGCAGCAGCCCCGAGAGGCCGGGTGGAAGTTTTCCAGAGGCAGCATCCCTGGCAGCGCGGCTGTTGGGCTCAGGACAGCTTGGAGCAGGTAGCCCTGGAGCCTGGGGCAGGGGCTGCTTGGAGCCTGACAGCTTCTCCGGGCTGAGTGGTTTGGGTTTAGTAAACAGCAAGGGGCTCGGGGAGTGACACAATTTGTAAATAGCAATGTGTGTGTTTCCTTTCTTCTCCTCTTTGACATCCACACGCGTTCGGCCGGTGCTTTTGAAATGGGGAAATAGACTTCCCAGCAGCCTTATACCCTGCACACAAACAGCTAGAAAGTTTGGAAAGTTTCTCAGTGATACCATCTAGCAAACAATGTCCTAGCCAAATACTTCATGATAATATTTTGCTTTTCCGGCCCGTGCCATCAAATAGCAATTTTTGAGAAAAATTACAGAGGTGAACTTTTTTCATACTTGGAAAATTCTAATTTGTAATGTGGATTTAGTTCTGCAAATATCTAGCTTTTGCATGTGTTTGGCACACTCAAAACTGCTGTAAACTGGGCTCTCTCTCCACAGACTGGAGAGACTGCACTAAACACACATTCTGAGGTATCCTCTCCCTCCACCACTCTCTGTCTCTCCCTCCTTTCTCAAGTGAATCATCCATGATGTGCGATCTATCTTTCATATTTAGCAGAAGTGTAATCTCTTTAAACTTTTAGCTTTTTGATAGCCACATTAAACATTTAGTATTATGTATAATTGCTTCCCACTGAGATGCTGCTTTTATTGGTCACATTGGAAATGTTACTTTTTCTAATAGCAGTAAAAGCAAAGGCTTTTTTTTAACACCTTAAAAAGCAGCTAAGAAATAACAGGTTAGTTAAGAAATATTCATTACAAAAACTTGACTGCAGGACTAATAGGAGATGGAAGAATGGTTTTGCTCTATCAAAATGACCCGTCAAAACGACTTTGTTTCATATTTGATTTAATTGTCTCTCTCCTGACAGGCACATTCATCAATAGCTTAATGGTCAATCAGAAGTTGGCAGAGTGAGTGCTTTCATTCTTTCCCATACACTAGCTTTGGCTTTACTTTATCAAAATGCCTCTGCCTAATGGATATGGGGGATGTAGAATGACTGAAGGGCTACTTATTTGACAAGAGTGAAAAAACAAGAACATTTATGCTGTTGATAAGTGCATGAAGATAAATAAGTGAGCTGTATGAGGCATTTTATTTTAAGACAGAAGAAACTTACTTTTTTTCCCCCCCCTTTTTGGCTTGAGAGCTGCGAGTTATAAGGTTCATGACTGCTTTTGTGGCATACTGAGAGTGATGACAAATTGATTGCTTGGTACTGAGAGAGAAAAAAAGGTGGTGGTGGGGGGAGAATTAAAGATGTCTGCTGATTGGTAACTCAGGAAATCCAGTCCCCAGCAACCTTGAGAATACTCGAGAATTTTTTTTCTCCAAACTGAAAGGTCCGCTCAGCCATAAAAAAAGAAAAGTTGTTTTGCCAGCTTCATTAGTGTTCACCTAATTAGCTGTAAACCTGATGGATTCCTGACAGCTTTAATGATTGGAGATGACAAGCTCCACGCAGTGTCATCCAGCAGAATTAGGTTTGCAGCTAGTTTGATGTAATCAAGTTGATATTACACAGTCCTGGTTGCCTTTAGTTGTGCATTAACTCAATTTTCTGCTGCAGGTGACAAATGGGCTTTGGTACCTGGATAATCATGTCATAGGAATTAGGACCCTTTTAATGGTCTGGAGTAGAATAACAACAACAAAGAACTCTCAGCAGCACAGAGCTCGCAGACATAACAGACAGGTGCACAAATTCTTTATGTCTAGCCCAAGTGTTAACACCACACTGTGGAAGACTAAAGCTGTCTCTGAGAATCAAGAATCTGTAAAAATGATAATTTCACTTTGTTTGCTTTGAGACTCAGCTGAATATCATAGGTATATTTGGGAAGGAGAGTCAGGGATTGCAATTTTATTCCCCACCTGTTAAAGCAAGAAGATAGTCAGGCTTGCTGCTCCAAAGACTTCTGCCATGTAAGTCAGGAGGAAGAAGGTATTTACCAGTTAAGAGGCTACTGTCTGGGGTAGCTAAGATATTGTATTAATAGAGGCCAGTCTTGTTCATGCAAACAGTAATTATCTATCCTTAAATTATAGCTTTCACTTGCAGCTTTTTTAGAAACCTATTTAAAAGATCAAGAAAATGTACTTCCTACTGACAGAAGCGACTTAATACATATTTTGTATACGTATCTTCTGTGGAGGGATTGGGAACTAGTGGTTTGCTGGAATCACATTTAGTTTGCTTATTTATTTATTTATATGTTTTATAAAACAGTAAGACCCAGGCAACTGCACTGAGTTTTCAAGGCTCTGGGGGAAGAAAAAATAAAAACCAAACAAACCTCGGCCTATGGTATATATACATTTTTTTTTTTTTCGTGGTATGTTTTAAATCCTAGAGATTGCTGCATGCTTTAGGCTCTTCCCAACTTCTGCACTTGCATTCAAAGGCTGCACCTGGACAGTGTGAGCACTGAAATACAGGGAATTGATGCTTCAGAGGCGTGGAGCACTTCCACTTTCCAGGGACTTGAGTGCTGGTGTCAGCCCTCAGCCCCTCCAGCGTGGGGCTGGGGGTGCAGCATAGCAAACAGATGCAAGATGGCACACAGGTTGTGCTGCCAGATTTCCAGGCAGCTCTGACTCCAGCAACTCGAACGCTCGCTTTAATTTATGGCAATTGCTTGCAACTACATACATACCCCAAAAGTAAATGTAGCGATAAACTAGGCTACCTATAAAGGTACTTGCAGTGTCAGCCCTTGCTATGTTATTTGCCTCCAAACCTGCCACATATTTCTCTGTTGGGCAGAGATTCTTCCTAGCAGCAAGCTGACAAAATGATTAGTTATGGCTGTCCTCTGCTTTTTTTTTTTTTCCTTTTTTTTTTTTCCCCGGCAAAGTGTGAAGGAACAATGCAAAAAAAAAAAAAAAAAAAAAAAAAAGAAAAAGAAAAAGGGGCATAAATATAAAAAGGCTTGATAGATTCCCCTGAATATCTGTCTGGAAAACAGAATTTTCCAGAATCAGCTGCCATTTCTCCCATTAGCTTGACAGCTGTCAATTAGGGCTTCAGTGCTCTCCTGGGCCACAGTTTATTGCGTGCGGTTGATGTTGTCATTTTGTTCTCGGTTTTGCCTTGAGCACTATCATGAGCAGGAGTGAAATAGTCAATAACTGATGTATCAGCAGTTATTTCTTAAATTGGCTTACAAGTCTGCATTTTTTCCTCTTTTTACTAAAGATTGTTTTGTAAAGTGATTAGAATGAATTGTGACTGCTGCAGGGTTATGGGAAATGCAGTGAAGCTAGGGTGAGTTAGCAGGATTAAAGTGGGTCCTTTTTGTCAACCCTGCTTCCAGGATTAGTGGAAAGTGTATAGAAAAGATCACCTTCAGGGTGAAGTGTGGGGTACATTTTTAAGCGTGCTACGTGCACGCTTATGCAGAAACATATGGTGGTACAGAGTGAATGAAAAGAAATCATTTGCCAGGACGTAAAGTAGCCTGTGTGTTATCTTTCTGAGCAAACCTGGGCACTGCTGGCTTTACTGTGTAGTAATCCATATTTTAATCCAATGTCGTGGCTGTTTCCTAGAGAATCCAAATACAGATTGTCAGATTTTAACACAGCCCTGTTTTCAAGGTACTGCTAGTGGATCAGGTATTAAGATGCCTGAAGTGTTGCATTGTCAAGTAGGAGTGTATGTGTGTGTATGGTTATGATACAACACCAAAAATAACATAGTTGCTGAGCAGTCGTGTGTTATCTTATCTGTGAAATACTTCAGTATCATTTACTAAACAATCTACCTCAGGTGTTTTAGTCTGATTTTTTTTTTCTTCTCTGTGTGTTTGGTATTTTTTTTTAAATTTAGTTACGCCCAAATTGTGGTTTATCAGCCTTAAGTTAAAAAATGAAAGGTGAATACAATATATTGTATTTGGTAACAATGATATGGACTGGTACATCCAGACAGATAATATGCAGTTGTAATTAGAGTGAATAGACAGGCATTCATTTTCAAATTCTTTGACACATGCATAAAATAGTCATATAATAAGATAAGATGACAATTTTATGTTAGGTTGATAAAGTGTCCCGATACATGCATTTAAATGTCTGTAAGCCTTTTTTTATCCAGACAGATTAATTCTAGTTTCCAGCATTTGCAGTTAGACATTAAATTAATTTTAAAAATCCCACTAAACAATGGATGCATTGCTTTTTTGTGTGTGTATGTGTCATAACCTAAAGCAGGAGGATTCAAGAAAATTTGTGCAATTGATTTTTCTTGATTTCAACATTAAAAAAAATAAAGCATGAAAACTGGCTCAAAGGATTTAAAGCATAGTCCATGAGAGATTGTATTGTAGTTTTCTTAAGTACAATAATGCAGAATAGAACATTGTCAGGGCTTGAAACTGTTTGTTACCATTTTCATAAAAAGAACTGAAAGAGTTGAAATAAGTAGGGCTTAATTTCAGAGACTGTGAGATTCATCCTACTGCATTTGCCTGATTTTGCGCCTGAAAGATATTTTGGTCATCTCAGCAGAGAGCCAATCTGCAGAATTTAAACACTTCTCATTGCAGGCATCAACTTTAAGATATTTCTCAGAAAATGTTCAAAGGGTTTTTTTCCCCTGGGGGTAGAAGGAGAGTAGGGAAAGAGTTACCAGAGGATCATAAAATATCTGAAAGCTCTTTGCCAATGCCATTACCTGGCCTCTTCGGGCCGTAAAGGGACAACTCTTCAAGAATAATCTAAGTTCGTATTTTAGACTTAATTATAAATTATTAATTAACTCTGTCAGGACACATGTTATTAATTATGACTCTCTTTTCTTCATTCAGAGCAGCTGTTGGGAATCACGTAAGTTGACTGTGCTGGTTGGTGTGGGAGTTTGCCAGTGAGGAGCCTCCATGCCCAGCCCGCCTCACCTCCAGCTGCCATCCGCTCCCGCCCGGCCAGCGCCGGCATTCGTGCGAGCTCTCAGGTGGCCCAGTGTGCTCACAGCTAGCCACCATCCTCATGGAGCTGGGGTTAGCTCCTGTCCATAAAGAATTCCCATTTCAGCAAGGCTCTGAGGTGGTGGGAGGTGGGAAGGGCGGCGGCCAAGCTTGGAGAGAGGGAAGCCAGGCGGGATCCCTGCCCTTCCGCCAAACTCCTGCCAAACTTCGCGCACTGGCACGGAGCAGAGCGCTGCTTTAGAATTCGTTTGGAATGATCCAAATTCATTTACTTTTGATATTTCCATCATTAAATTGAACCCTCTGTTTCAGTTTCTTATGTGTTCTTTGCGGAATGCATGTTGCATAAAATAGGCAATTTTTAATGAACAATTTAATGTAAATGGGTTCTGAATTTAAATTAATATTAATGAAGCTTTGAGTGAATTTATTTTGCATACGTAAAGGCTTGTAACTCTTTCACTCATACACTCCTGTCTTTATGTACTAACACATTGGTTAGGTGAATTGGCTGGTTTCCATATTTTGTGATTAAAAACTCTAATGGATTTTACATGGATATTTGTGCTAGCGCAGCTTTGCTCAGGTTACTATTGCTAGTAAAAAACGTACCTGCCTTGATATTCAGATTTTTGTAGCTAACATTTCGCTGTTGCCCCGCCGTTTCTTCCTACTTTGGTTTCGCCTTCACGCTTAAAGGAAAAATACTCCAACAATAGTCACCACAGTCAAGATGTTTTCTTTCTTTGGCTTACCTCTAATGCATTATGTATTTAGAAATGATGGGATGTTCTATAATTAATTCTGTTAGATGTAATTGCTATAATCACTTTGATGCTACACATAATAAAAGTAATATGGTAAGCATACGGAAAAATATAAACACCTTACTGTAACACTTTTTGTAAAATTCTTTTAAAAAAATTCTTTAGAGTGGAACCTCCGCTTCTGTATTTTGTCAGAGATAAGAATTTTTTTTTAAAGTACATTACTTCAGTAAATGAATCAATTTTAGATATTGAAAAGATATTGAAAAGATTTTGACAGGCAGGTTGTCTTGTGCGTGTGTGCGAGTATCCCTGACTCTGTGCGGTATTAAAGATGTAGTTCATTAAGAAGCCAATCTCCAGCGTGGCTACAAGTGAGACATAAATGACTGTATATCTCATGAAATGAAAGACAAATATGTACATTATATCCAAACCCAGGACATAGGAAATAACACAGGAATGGAGCTGTATAGTGGAAAGCTTCTTTGTAGCGCAAAATTATGGGAAATATAAAATGTATGAAGGGTAGTAACTAGAGAGGGAGTTTTTCAGGCATGGTCCCAAGTGGGAAAAAGACTACAGAAGGTGATTTCCCTCCTCCTGCTTTTTTCTTTTTTCTTTTTTTTTTCTTTTTTTTAACAAGTAGCTTTGAGTTATTGTTTGCAAACACAGTTTTTGATAGGGAGGAAATGAAAAAAATATGTGTAATGGGTTAAGCTGTGTAGCTGATATCCTTGATTCTGTAACAAAAAATGTTAATATGGCCGTAGTTCTTAATTAGTAGCACACCATACTTAATGCTGCAAAGGTCACTTGGTTTTATGGTCCAGCTTTGCCTATGAATTTGTATGTTTCCCCCCAAATTTATATTTCTCTCCCATGTATTTTCTAAGCAATTGAGTGTGCAAATTGTAGTAAAAATGCGAACTAGAAACAGGATTAGAAAAATACATTTAGCGTGGACAAAGAAGAGGTTTTTATTTTTTCTTAATTTTTTTTTTTTTTTTTTTTTTCTGGTGTTATTTTCAAATAATGCACAGCCTTTGCGTGGCGAGCAGCAGTATTACATTTAACTTCTGTAAGCTGAACAAACAAACCCTGACCAAGCTCTCGCTGGATTGTTCTGGGGAAGAACAGAGCAGGGTGCTGTTTCTGAGTGTCTCTGGGACTGGGCTAGCTGCCGGCAGCCCTTTCCCTGCTAGGTCAAGCCTGTTGCTGGAGGGCCAGATCGCAGCAGGGGCCTCCAGGAGGCTTGGCCAGGCTGCTCCAGACTGGCAGCCATCAGTCATCCATCTGTGACACAGAGTCTGTTTTTGATGGCAGGGATGATAAAAGGCCTGGGAACTGTATAGGCCCTTGTAATCAGGGCCAGTGCTGACATCCTTCTCAACTTTGACAGCTTCTTCCTTTTCTCTCTTCACCGCCAAGACTGTCTCAACTGGATTTTTTTTTTTCCTCTCTCTTGTTTCATGTACTTGATCAGTCTCAGATGCTGGGAATTATTTTTTTCTGGAGGGAGGGGGAGTGTTTCTTTTGGTTTGTGGGTTGGGCAGGTGTGAGAGGAAGTCTGGTTTTTTTTTTTTTTTGTTTTTTTTTTTTTTTTTGTACTGTAGGCCTGTTGCTAATTAATGTTCCTCCATAAGATTCTGTCGGAGTTGAGTAATGTTTTTGATCTTTATGCCTGATAACTGCATACTTAATGAGATTTCAAAGCTGTGAGTGCAGCTCCCTACAATTATTGACAGATGCCTTTTCTTTGCCATTGGGTTCAGCTTCATAAATCCTCCTGCAGTAATGAGGTTCAGAAGTGCCACCCTGCCAGTGAGCTAATGAAAGAGGGGGGGAGGGAGGGAACAGCTCATGCCTGCCTGACACATTTTTTTCCTTTAAAATTTACTATGCAGATGTCAAGCTGTGGGACGATTACTTCAAACATGCTAATTTTTATCTTGCTTTTGTGTCAAGCCTGCATGCCATTTTTCCCCCCCAATAATAAATAAAAATAGAAACCTCAACCTATTTAAATTTTATCATGGATCATAACTATTGAAGACTTTGATATATGTGTGTTCTTTTGCAGTTTCCAGTCAGTGGAGCAGTTTTTTGAAATCCGAAGGGCAGAGAGAGGTTAAAAAATGAAAAATCAAGGGGGGAAGAAAAAAAAAAATAAAAGGCAGCAAGCTGCCTCGGCCGCACGTCAGCCTGCCCTAACCGTGCACTTGAAACATGGGAGATTTCATTTTAGAGTTCTGAAACTAAATCCTGGTGGAGAATAGCCGCGCCATGCCAAACAGTCGATTTCCTTTTCAGCAGAGCCATACATCACTGACCCACCCTTCCCTCCCGACAGAATGACATGTGTCATTTGTCACCGGGCCCTGCCGGAGCGCGGGGGGGCGCGGGCAGCTCCGGCTGCGGCGCTGCTGGATGTGCCGGCCGGAGCAGGGACGGGGACCGGGACAGGGGCATGGCGCACTCGCTGCACCTTCTGTGCTTCCCTATTATCTGCTAAGTCCCCTCCTTCACCCCACTGAAGGTTTTCCCTCCTGTATTCTTTCTCTCTCAGTCTCTCTTCATTCCTTTTCTTCCTCCCCCCCCTTTTTTTTTTTCAAGTTTGGCAGTTGGGACAAACTGGCTGACACGTATCATTCAAGCAGCACCAGCTTGCTGGGGGTTGTGTAAATGAATCTGGGAGCTCTTGGTTTCACATGATTCAAACGTGCATTATTGAAGATGGATGTTCCTTAAAAAAAGATTGATGATGGATATCAGGCTTATAGTGCCATTTATCATTTTGAATATTATTTAGACTTGCCGTGTAAAGCTGTAACTTGAGAGTTGGATGAGCTGGGACAGAATGGAGGCCTCGGCGTGCACGTTGTGATTGATGGCTTTGCTTTCTCATTGTTTGTTACCAGATACTCGCCGGTCATTACAGGAGTGCCTTACAATTGTTTTAGGGGCTGGATTTCCGTGTGTGTGTGTGTTTGTACAACAGGGAGAGGGATGGGCAGAGGCAGAGTTAAGTTTTTAGCGGGAGCGTTTCAATAATTGTAAAGAATGTAGACAAAGCCGTGGCCCGTGCAAGGATACAGGCAGCCTTTTGCATGATCACAGAGACTTGCCGTGTGTAACACTAAAATATAAGCAGGACTGTGGCTGAATCAGTGTAACATTGCCAGGCATTGCCACTTCCAGTATAAAAATATGCTTGGGAACAGATTAACACACTCCAGCTTCCTTTCACTAACAGGATGCACCCTTTTTTTTTTTTTTTTTTTCCCTGGGTCCCAAATAATAGCAAAGAAAAAAAAGTTCTAGGACATAATTATTTCAGCAGATAGTTCTTTTTCACCCACACTCTTCATCCAGGATTGTGAATCCTTGAGTCCTGGTGTTCGCTCCCCAGTGTCCAGGGTGCTCCTAGGGTGGATGGCCTGGCTGTGTAAGCAGTGAGGGCAATCCCTTCCCTCTCTGAAGCACTTTTGCTGGAGCCAGGACACCCCCACCTGCTGGAAGAATTAAGGAAACAGCTTTTTATAGGCAATTAGATCTTTCCTTGGAAGTGCAGGCAGGGACTTTCAGGAGGTAGACACTCCAGCATTGGAGCAGCCTCAGCAATAGGCAGTGCCAAACTTCAGGTGTTGGGGTGTTTGTGCATCTTCAGGCAAGTGTAATACCCAGCCTGTTAAACTTGTTCTGAACTGACAAACTATTGTCTGCTCCTTGCCTGGCACATCCTACAAAACACAAACGATTTACAGGAGCAATAGGTAAATTGAGACGAGAATTACTCTGTTGGATCAGTCTTGAATTTGCACAGGTACATGGTATTTTTGAAATACTACTTGTCACATCAACTTTTTCTTTGATTGCAGGATGCCCTCCTAGCAAAAGGGAATGACAGCAACATTTAATGAACATTTAGTTTAAAACATTTTTTTTAAAGCCAGCAGGGACCTTATATGTGTTTTATAGAAATGAGTTTTTCAGTTCCACTTACTTTTGACACACTTAGTTGTCAAATCTAAAGAGAATTCAAGTTTATATCCTCCATTCAAGTCCAACACCATGGAAAAACTCTGGAAAAACATAATACTTTCTATAAAGCTTTCAACGGTATAAGGTAAAACTTTGCTCTACTACTCCTGCACTTGTGTAACACAGTAGGTAATTGAAGTACAAGTGCCAATTTGCTGTAACAATTGTAAACACACCTTGATACAAATGGCATCATTGCATTCTTACTGATTAGAAAACTTTGCTATTAATAGACACAAAGTCCATTTCAGGTGTAATTGGTAAGGAGCTGAGTGCACTCATGGGAAGAAACCTTGTTTTGTTTTTTGTTCGCTTTTATTCTTATCCCTTTTTTCAGTTTTATAGCTGGAGACATGATTTATTGCAGCCATCCATCTTTGGGGCTCATCCATCACATCCTGGTTGCTAGGCAATCATGGCAGCAGCTGTTTGCTTTGAATCAGACAGAAAAGTTGTCAATCATCAAAGGCAGGTGAATAGCATTAGAAACACGCTATTGTCAGACGGAATAATTAATCAAAGAGAGAAAAGATAATTAAAAAGATATGACCCTTGCAAGTACTTGCTCTGGGTTGCCTGGAAAAAAGAAAAACTGCCTGGTCTTTTCTAGACACTTAAGCAGCTGAGGGCTGATAAAATATGCACTCTGCAGTGCATAGTTTTTAATTAATTGAAAAAGGTTCAACATTCAAAGACGATGCTGGAGAAAAGTCTGATTATGAGCATAAGTAATATTTATTGTTTGCATGAAAGGCTTGACATGGAGTTCTAACTTTCTGTCACAAATCTCCTGCATGCTTGCACTAAGCCTCTTTCAGCTCCACTATCTTCCCTGGCAGTTACTGGAGTGTGTGGTGAGTCTGTCCAAGTGAGGGTCCTAGGGCTTTCATCCAGCCTTTTCATCCTGGGACACCTTTGCAGGCATTGTCTCCTTGGCTGTGCCCTGCAGCAATGTGGGAGTGCTCGAGCTCTGCCATCAGCCAGGCAGGCAGAGCTGGGAGAGGCTGCAGCACTGCCCTTTCTTCAGTACAGGAAGGGTGTCCTAGCTCATTTCCAATCACCCCGAGGAATAACGGGCTCATCTGAACCCTGATTTTCCAACAATCCTGTTATTCGTGGCTGGAATGGTGAGAAGGCTGCTGCAAAGCCCAGTTTCCAGCTCCTCCAAGTTTGGGTACCCTGGCAGTGGGTGCAGCAGAGCACAACCAGCACAAGTGTACACAGAAATGCACTTGTGATAGTGCAGTGCTGACCAGTGTGTGTGAAACAGCTGGGAGAGCTTGTGCTGCTGCCAGCAGAGCAGGGGTGAGTGCTCCTGCTGCCCAAAAGCTGGGTCTGAGGCTGAAATGTGGCACAGCACTTTTGTGAGAATGCAATGCCATATAATTGATTGTTGGGCAAAGTGCTCATGTAGTCCAAAAATTCCCAACTTTGATGTTTGTTCATGCTTAGAAGGTGTGTGTGGATAGACTGATCACAGGAGATCAAGATATGATGATTGCATTAGTAATGTTGTTTTTATTTTTAACAAAGTATTTTGTAAGTAGTGATGCAGAGGTGGCTGCCACGCTGCTCCTCTGTATTTTTCCATTTTTGGTTTCATACTTTCTTTACCCTGTTTTCTAGAAACAAAGTAACTTCAAGTTCGTGCTGCCAGGAGAACAAACCCACTTACTTTTAGTATCAAAACTAAACATTAGTGTTGATTATCAGCAAGATTTTCAAGGCTACGTGCTGTGAAATACTGGGAATTTAAACTGCAGAATGAAAGCCTTGTACACAGTTCTGCACACACCAGCCCTTTCACACTGGCTGATACCTCGGAGTGTTCTTTGCACAGTTCTCGTGTCAGGGTGTCACAAGCAGCTCCTCTGCTAATTGTGTGTAGCCTGTATCACATTTTCTGCTCTCACACCCTGTTTCACTTGTAATCATTCCAGTATTTACTCAGAGGAGGAGAGAACACAGCTAAGAAGGAAACGGGGTGCCATCTGAGTGCTGGGGATGACACATCTGCTGCATAGAGCTATTCTTCCAACACTGGGAGCAGGAAGCTCAGGCTGCAGCTAGCTTGGATGACTTGGAGAGATCTGTATCCTCAAGTAACATTTCATATTAGTGATTCCTCAGAACGTCATGTTCACTGAAGTTTGTGTGAGAAATAAAAAAAAAAAAAATCTATTTAAAAGCAAGGTACTGCATATTAGCATTAGAAATATCATCTGTGCACTGCACCACCAAAGTCAGCACCCCCTTGGCTGATAGCCCAGCCCTTCTGTGTAAAGTTAGGATGTTGCCTGGAGTTGTTGGCAGGTATTTTTTTTTAGTAGGACTAACTCTTTTTCTTCTATATGTAATAGTAATTTAGTGTGATATATTGCTGGCATTTTTTGTCATAGGTGAGTGGGCCCTGTGCCTGTACAGGGCAAATGGGGGGATGCTTTTGTGTACAGGAATGCAGTGCTTTCTCTAGCACGTTTCTGTGGATTAAATAAATGTGGGATAGCCATGCCAGCATGGGAGGTGACATGTTTATGGCTAAAGAGCTTTTTCCTTCTTTGCTGGGAAGCAGATTTGTCTCCTTTTCACATATCAACACCTCTGATACCTTTTCAAGATTTGCTATATTTCAGTTCTGCTGATCACTGTTTTATTTACTGATAGGGGAACTGTGGCAGTAGTTCCCTAATGGAGGGATATATAGTGCTGACATCAAGGAAATGTTGGCTAAGAGACATATGGATAGATGGCTGTGTGTTGGAATATAGGAGTTATTGTTAGTCTGATTGTGACTTTTTAGCACAATGTATGTGAACGTTCCCTGTGATAATGCTTCCCTCTGCTCATCAAGGTGAGGTGCATCTTTTCCCTCTTATTTTTTCCCACTCTCTATTCCATGCATGGTGCTGAGGGAAGACAGAATAGCTGTTCCTCATTTACAATATATATTGCACAGGTGAAAAAGGTTGGATTATATGAAAGAGTTTTTCTGTTCTAGCCCCTTCCTCATCCTTCCCCATATACAGGCTGCCTTTGCAGTTGTATAGGGAAAGCTGTTTAGAAACTTGAAATACCTTGGTACTGATTATGGTAAAGCTGGATTGCCTTTTTGTTCATGTGAAGTGAAAAATGGACAGAATATGTCAAACATTAACACCGGCACAGATAGTAAACTGTTTTTCTTTAACTGGTGGAAGAATGTGCAAAGGGAGTTTAAAATAAACAGTCAAATAACAATCAAGCATTTGCCAGTGTTTAAGTCACTGTGTTAAGTAGAATGTAGTATCTCAGTAGGAACCACTGAGTTACATGGTATCTGTATACCGAGAAAAATATCTCGGTCTGGGAAAGATGGAGGATATGTACTTCCTTTTGAAGCTTTCTGATATAAGAGAGACTTTTTATTCCACATTTTTAAGGTTAGTTGCCCTTTTTATTCCTCTCAGTGTAGCTTGCTGGTGCATCTCTTTTATGCATGGTGATTTTAGGGCTTCAGTCCGACCAGCAGTGAAACAGAAATATTTCTTATCTCCAGTTTTCAGTTTGTCAGCAGTGTGTTTAAGAAAAGTCTTCTGCAAGCTAAACCTGAAGTCTGGAAGATGTTCTGGTGTTCTCTAAGTGACTGTCCTTTGGTGTTCAAGCCACACTGCTGTGAAATGCATAAAATCCATTTGTATGCACTTACTTCTATGATGAGAAGCACCCTGTTTCATTCAGCATGTTTTCTAGGCTGCATCTTCAGAAATGACTGGGGTAAAAGATAATGGTTTTACTGTCGTAGGTGCAGGATGACTAACTCGTGTCAACTGATAATCCAGGAGCAGAGCCAGATGGCCTTGGAGGTAGGGAATCATCAGATAAAAGCCATCAGCAGGGTACTACTTTAATCCCTAGGGTAACTGTGTAGGAAGGAGCAGGGCTGGAAATGCCTTCAGGAGAAGGGAAGGAAGGACTAGTGCCATGCAGAAGAAAAGACTAATAGATAGAGATACAAACAACTGTATAGTTCCCAAAATAGAAATTCCTAAATTCATGTGTTGCTTTTATCCACTTGCCTTCAAAATCGTATATATGACCGTGCTGTTGTTTTAGAGTTAAACATATGCTTTGCTTTCTAATTAACCCCCAAATCCCTTTGCATTTGCCATATTAATTTAATTAGTTTGGGCATAAGAGTACAATTCTGGCAACCACCTTATCCTTGTGAGTAAGATGGAGAGACATAAACCAGGTGGACAAAACTGTGTTGGACTTGTTGCAAATTTTAGTGAAAGAATATTTGAAAAGTAGAAGGTAGAACTTGAGACAGCAAAGATAGTGTGTGAGCAGGTTTTTTATCTGCTGAAATGTATCATTTACCCAGGATACCTTGTCTTCCTTTGTTTTTGCTCTGGGCCTGCAATAAAATGCTTCCTATCTATATTAGTTAGAAAATAGTCCGATGTAATATATGAGAATAGTGGTGCATTATTTCCTCGTGCTTATATGTTTTCTGTGTAAAATATTCTAGCAGCAGTGAAATCTTGCTGTGTGATTGCATTTCATTTTGAGATGGTTAGCTGAATAAGCAGGAGGACAAGAAAGCTGTAAGCTGAATGAAGGAAAAAAGGAATAAAATTTTACAGCACATTCTTGTTGTAGGAGTGTGCAACACAAAATTGTGTGACTCAAATTCTCAATCTGGTCTTCATGATTAAGCAATAAACAAATTACAAAACAAAGTTATCATCCTTTAGAAACTTGTGCTCAGTCGTGAAAAAGAGAAGTATTTAACATTTCTCGAAGGAAAACCTCTTTTGTTACTTGATCTTCACTGGCTGTGTTTTTTAGCTAACAATACCATGTGTTTGCATTAGGAAAAAATTAAAAACTTTTTTTATAGACTCCGCAGACATTTTATATAGTTGATTTACTGAATGTTGGTAAAAGGAAATGAAACAGTTAAATTTTGTGTTAAAATGAGAGTGTGTTTTGTTGTAAAGACTGGAAGATACACTTTCATTACTCTTTATGTGAAGTAGTTGCTTACTTTGCCATAGTAGAAATGTCTTTGTGTTTTGGATGTTTGCTTCACAACTGATATAATAAACTTCTGATCCAGAAGTGTATCTTCTCAGCAGCAGCACTGGAAACATGTAAAAATATTAATGCTGTGGGTTCCCCCAGATTCTGCTGCTTGCATCCAGCAGGGATGTCTCTGAATGATTTTTTTGTGTAAAAACTCTGAGTGTGCAGTAATGATTGAAATCTGTCAGATGACTGAGAGAGCGTTTTACTTCCCAGACAAGATTCCCCACAATAAAAGCTTTAAAATGGCAATTTCTTAATCTGAGGAATTTGCATTGTTACAACAGCTTGCATTCAGTGTGGGAAGGATGTTCTTCCTTGGGTCTACAGGAGATGCTGTGTACAAGAGCAGCTGGACATCAGCTGGTGAGGTGGGTCAGGCAGTGGAGGGTGAAAATGAACTCGCATGGTGAGGTCTGGAGAGCTTCAGTTGCTGTCCTGAGCCTGTTCCCTGCCACAGTGGGACACAAATGAGGAGGGGGTCTCAGAGGGCTGCCCTTCCTTCCCCAGGCCAGCCTGTGCAGCCGTGCCCTTCCTGGCAGGCACACACAGGCAGCCCAGTGCAGCCCCTTCCAGTGTCCTGCTGCAGGTGATGATAGCCTGGCCTGCAGATTCCAGATACTCACAGGCTGCCTTGGCTGTCCACAGCTTGAAGCAAAGGCTTGGAGCAGTGGGTAGTGCTGCAGATTGTCCTTTGGAGTAAGCCATGGGTGCTTCCAGCGTTTGTTCTTGTTAAGACCCGTTCCAAACCCACTGAAATCAAATACTATTCTCTTACTGACTCTATTGACTTGATTGGGCATTCACTGAGATCTGCAGTGCCAGCTTAAGGAACAGAATTTCATCTGTGTTACCTGATAACTTATGTTGTGCTTCTGCTCGTTGTTGATGTAGTGCAGATACTGACAGATTGTGGTAGATGGTTCTTGGCTGGCTTCTCAGCTTGTCAAGCCACCTTTTTTTGTGCTGAAGAACCTGTAAGGATTTGGGAGTAGATGCTAAGCAATTGTTTTTCTTAAGAAGAATGTAATGTAATACTAATGTCTCAATCAGGAATGGAGATTTTTGTTCGATGGCATTCAATCAGCTGGAGTATTTTAATCTGTTTTGAAATAATTATACAATTACTAATGGGATGCCAAGAAACTTTTGTTAATATTCAGAAGAGTATTAAGTTATAAATAGACAATATTATCAGTCAAGTGTCTGTATCAATAGGTAACAGCATTGTACAAATTTGTCTGTTGATTCTATTCTAAAAACACACTCTTTATCCTTACTCTTTTAGTGCAAAATTACATCTCGTTACGGGTAATATGTCACATCCCCCTAAAAATGTGATCTTGATTTTCATCCCATGATGATACTTCACTCAATAAATCAAAATCTTCCTCAGCAGTTAGCAACCAACTTATTTAACGGTTATGCCTGAAATGTTGATAGAGGGAATTTAGCAGTTAACAGTGTTTATACATTCCAGAAGCATTAACAGGTTGGGTTATACTGGAATCCAGCAAATACCCACGAAACACGTGGGAGAACGATGCTGTCTGCAGGGTCTGAGCACTTGCCTGCCAGACACCTCGTGCAATACCAAGGGCAGGGCTGCATTTGCAGTGATGCTGTTCTCAGGAGCACCGTGGGGTGTTATCACCCCAAGGAGGGAGCAGGAGGGAGTGTTTAGACTGCGGCAGCAGAACGACACAGATGTTCTTATCTTCTGCAGATACTTCTGTACTGAATCAGGGGGTTTTACACATTCTTGCGTACAAAAAAAATGCTCTTTGCCTTCGGAGCAGTTCTGAAGAAAATAGGAGGAGGATAGTGTTTGTCTGTGTCAAGGTTGTTTTCTGTTTCTGCAGTCAAAGTTCAGCAAAATATCCCGACCAAATCTCTAATTTTCCCAGTCGATTTTTGCCTTTGGTTGCTGGTTTTCCTTTATTGCAGTCTAAAATGGACATTCTGCTAAAATGAGTAAAAAATGCCATTTGCTAGCTACAGTCTGCATGCTCACAGGCAGTCATGTGCTGGCTGCCTTGTACCTGATCTGTTTAGCAGCTGCAGGGTGGGCAGCCCCAAAGCAAGCCAGGACTTCTAAAGCTACTCCTGTGTTTTTGTCTCTGTGCATATAGATGGTATTTTCTCAAAACACGCCTTCAACAGAGTTTTTTACTTCTGTTCCTTATGACAAAACTTGGCAAAGAAAGAATGTAAATTCCAACTACAGCCTTGAAGACTGAAGTTGCATTTTAGCCACACTACACTGGGTATTATCTTTATTATCATTTGGAGCTTGCATGTATGTAAATTACATTAAAAGGAAGATCAAGGCATTCATGAAATATTGGTGATATCAGTGTGAAAAAGATGAACAAGCTATTATGAGAGATGAAAAATAAAAAAGTTGTCTTTAATTTGACAATAAACCTAAACGCACCAACTTTTTAACATGAGAATATTTTTAACAAATATTCCCTTAAAGCTTTGCTGCAGCCATGCCCTCGATGGCATCTCCAGTCTGTCAGCAGCTCCATTACAAAATCCTTTTACAAGGATGCAGCTTTAGATTGTTACCTAAACCTCTGTTACTTGGAATGTTGTATTATCTTGCTTTGCCTGAAAGCAGGCACACTTTTAAAAAGAGCTGCTTGTTCAAACTATTTATGTGAACAAATTGTCATAAATACATTCTTTGATATTCAGGTTCTCCTGTTTTCTGAGGCCTACTTATTAAAAACAATTTCAGAAAACCTGCCTTCAGTCAAAAGTGCCTAGTAAATGCTGGTATTTTGAAGTTTAAATAGATCTTCATATTCTAGATAGTAATATATTTATTTATGGTATTGTTATGTGTGTCTTTCATGGATCTGAAACTTGAAACCACAGAGATGAATTCAGACATCAAAACTAGGAATACCTGGTTTAAGAAACCTAACTTTTAATACATATAAATGCATTTTTTATTGGAAAAAGATTTTGCAGTAAGAGATTAAGTTACTGAAATTAGATGTATTCATAGTCTGTCTGTCTATACACAAAAATAATGATTTTTCAAGGCAAATTTTATGAAGTGTTAGAGAGTATGAGCACTCAGTGAAATACATAGTTCCCTTACAGTAGTCTTTTAAATTTTTTGCTCTCATTCGTATTCCTTCCTTGAAAAAATGTACTTGAGGGCTTTCTTACACACACTGCATATCCAGAATATAGTTTTTAGCACAGTCTAGCTTCGTGTTCGTGGGTCTGTTCATTGCTTGCCAAAGGAGGCTGAGATCTTAACAAACAACAGAGTAATTTTTTACTTTTTTTTTTTTTTTTTTTTTTTTTTTTTTTTCTGAAGTAGAATTAAACTACTTGGAGAAATCTAGTAAATTTAGGATTAAACAGGGTTGTTTTTATCCCACAGTAGTGAAGGGATCCTCAGGAAGAGGGAATCCCCGTCTGTATCCATGTGGCTGTACCAGAACATTTGATCACTGTATTGCCAAAGAAGCCTGAATCCCAGTCAGGCTGGCTCTCTGTGGAACTGGCAACTGCAGAACTTGCCAGGAGAAAAAAGCCTTAGAATATCTGCTTTATTTTTTTGTTTGTTTATTTTGTGATTTTTTTTCTTCTTATTTTTTAAATTTTTTTTAAATATTTTTTTTTTTTAATAATAGTAATTGCTATGATTTTGAACTTTCCTATTTTGACAATGCTTTGCTGGCGTGTTCAGTTTTGGGTTTAAAAAAAAAGAGTTGTAACAATGATGCTGTAAACTAGGAATCCCTGAAAACAGCATTTTGTATATCTTAGTTTTCAACCCGTAATATGGGGGTAGTGGGAGGTGGAGAAATATACCTTGCTTCACAAAAAGAACCTGAGAATTAATGCTTACAATGTACAGATTTGTAATAAGATTGTAATATGTGGGTGACACTGCTGAGGTAGAATTTCTGATTCTGTTTTTGCTTTGCTTTTTGTGTTTACCCTTTGCTGTGGTCTGGCAGTATGTTCTTTATCATCAGTCATTCAGTCTAAGAGAAAGGCACTTAAAAGAAGAAGAAACTTTTATTTTTAAGTTGTTGAAGGAAGAGGTCTCTTTTTTAAGTTTTAGAATTCAAAAACCGAAGCGGAAGTTAAACAGCTGCAAAGAGAAAAGAATCATCATAATAGTGAAGTTATTCTAAATTAAAAAGGAAAGAAAACAAACAATCAAAAATCCTTATCAAGTTCTTTGGGAAACAGAAAAGGAGGAAAAGTCTAAGGAAAGCCAAACTGGCTAATGTTACAGTTGTCACAATTACTCATATCCTATGCTAAAGCTTGAGGAAGCTAGGTAAAAATGAGCCAAAACTGGCCTTGGATCTCGTGGCTATGGATTCTGCTCATGTCAGTGTTTGCATCTGAGTCCCACTTTCAAATCTGGCCTTACTCTTCACAAAGAGATATGTTAAATCATGTAGTTCTAAAATAAAAGAGGGAGGAGTGCTGCATACTGTGTAAATACAGAAATGGATTTTTTTTTCCAGCTGTATGTAGAAAATTACAATAAATATTTTTTTTAATTATAGATGTTCTTAAATTATATCATATTGTTCTGCTTGATTTTTAGACAATTTCACAAAAATACTTTTCCTTATATTGTTTCAAATTATACTTCTTAGTATATTCAATTAAATGCATATTTTTGCACACAAATAGTATGACCCTGATTTCTTAGTTACCTCACTGACTGCATTGAGACTGGATATGATTGCTGGACTGGGTCTGCTTCTCTGAAAATTGTACTTCATGGGCAGCATGCTCGTATATATTCCCCTATACTTTATGTACACATATAAAAGAAACATAGTTTATATGTAGAGATTGAGCAGTCTGTCTATTTGCACAGAGAAAGATGGTGTATACACATGAGTGCAATGTTTTGTAGCAGTGTCTTTATTAGGTACCTGTGCAATTTACTAAGAAGTGAACCCCGTAATTTGCCATTGTCCTGGAAGTAATCTCAATATTCCAGCTTGTCAAGCGCTTTGGATACTTGGCATTTCAGTAATTGCTGCATCATGGGCAAGTTTTTTCACTTCTTCTCATAAATACCCTGCAATTATGCCTCTTGAAGTCCAAGTCAGTTGAGAAACAGTGCAAAAAAAAAAAAAAAAAATCAACCAAACTTTTTTAGACTCCTAAGTAGCTCTGATATTAATTAGCCCTGATGTTTGTATGTAAAAAGAGATATTAAGCAATTTTATAGCATATATTACTTACAGCACTTTTATCTCCTAAATCTTAATTCAGTTCTGTGCATAGGCATTTGACAATAATTCCATTAAAATGGTTAAAAAACATTCCTAAAATGAGTTGTAGAAAACTGTGTGGTACTGTAAAATATACGACAATGTGGTTTAGAGGAGAAGTTTTGTCATATTTGGTTGAGCTGATTCCAACACCCATGTGTGGTTTTTGATTAGGCACGCCCGTGCCCACTCTGTACATGCTCAGTTTCTGGTTTTCACATTCTTTTTTCCCTCAGCCCTCTGCTCTGATTATGTACTGGAGAGCAGTCTTTGTTCCATTGATTTCTGTCTGTCTACCAAAGGATGAAGTTTGCTCATCTCACACACACGTCTGTCAGTGCTGCACCAAGGGTCAATCCCACGAGAGGCAAATTGAAGAAATGAAAACAAATAAGTTATAAAATAAAGTGACAATAATGTGCAGTAGCATAAAGATTGCTCTGGGCTGCTTTTGAGAAAGACAGCTAATGACTGGCCCTGTTGGATGGAGCGGGAAGGGTGGGGAGGAGAGGATGGCAGGGAGCTGGGGGCAGAGCAGAGCTGCCCCTTCCTGCACCTTCTGATGCTGGGCAGGCACAATTCTGTGTGTTCACAGCTCCTTGTGAAAACCAGGTTATCTGGGGATTGGAGCTCTGAGAGCCAAGGTGCCACAATCAGGCCCAGGAGAATTGCGGAGTTTCACTGTGTTCCATGTCACTGCAGACATTAATCTTTTAAATTCCTCAGGAAAAACAAAAACCAAAACAAAAAAAAAAAAAACAACCCACAACTGCAGAATATTACAAAATGTACTTTTTTTTTTTCTTTTTAAACAAAGTTTTATTTTTCAAATAAATGTTCCATGCATTAGAATGTCCACAAGCAAGCACAGGTGTGAAAATGTATTTACATGGACAACTGGTAGTGTGTGTGTGTGTGTGTGTGTGTGTGTGTGTGTGTGTGTGTGTGTTTTCAACATCTACGAATCCTGGTCTAATGCAGTTGAAGCATTCAAGTCTCTTTTAAGATTGTAATTGAAGTAACATGATATAAATGTAAACTTTAGCTTAGAGCACACAGAGCATACAAGACAGTTTGACACCTTCATTTCAGCAGTAAGAAATTACCATTGTCTCTTGTTTCTTGCTTCTAGCTTATATGACCAAGCCAAAAAGTAATTACACAATTAGGGTTGACATACTGGTTCCTGTAATATTTCTTGCTGTAGTTTTTTTGGTGGCTTATTTCTACTTCAGATTTTCCAGTCCTTTGTAATTCATACCAAGATGTCCATTTTCATTGCAACAAATTTACTCATGAAGATTGCAAGTCTTGCATAATTTAATGATGAAAAGGCAGCTTTTCATTTTCTCCAAATGTAGTTATTTGTAGATTAAAGATAAACATTTGTGGAGCTAATATGGTTTTTGTAAGAATTTTGTCACCAACTTGAACACTGCATTGTTATGGAAAGGAATGGAAAAGTGTGTAAATAATTACAGGATTATGCATTTTAAAAAGAAGGATGTACAGTAATGTGCAACTGCTGCTCAGGAAGGGAAGCAGTCTCCATAGGTCAGGTAACACTTTGCTGTATTCTGCATGCACAGAAAGGGAGTCATTGATGCTTTTCCAGCTCTTGAAGCCCTCAGTAGCTGCAGTCAGTGTCTCCCAAGGCCAGGGAGCCCTCGTTCCCTCTCCAGGTATTCAAGAGCAGGTCAGATGCACTGCAGCCCTACCACCCACCCAGTCCTTGGCTCACTTTGTTTCCCAGTCTGTTCCTTATTTCTGGGGTGAGCAATGCAGTTTCTGAGTCCTGTAATTCTTAAGAGGCCTTAAGACTTGCCCTTTCCAGGAATATTCTGGGACAGCTGTGCATTATCACCTGCTTATTTATGTAGTTCTGCTTGAGACTTGTCCAGGATGATGTAGAAGCAGTGCTATATGGTATTGTTCTCTGTTCTCTGGGGTTTTTTGATTTAACAAAACCCCTCATCCTAATTATGTGCTTTTTGACCATTCCTGTGCTGCACTTTAATGCTCAGAACAGAATGATGATGGGATGAAGATCTTGGATGAGTTTTATGTGCAGAGTGAGGCATCAGCTGCAGATTCGAGTTGTCCATGGCTTCTGCTGCTAAACTGTTAATCCCTTGTCCAGAGGTTTCCTTGCTTTTGATCCAGACATGGGAGCTTCATCCCATCCTGGAGCCGAGTCTGTCATTATATAAAATACAATGGAGAGCTGGGAAGGAAGTATAGTGAGTTTGCTGGTGACAAGCCAAGTGCAGGGGGATTGCCAAGTATTAATCATTTGTATAAAGCTGCATCCACTCTTCAGCCAAATGAATCTGTTCTGCCTTGGTTTCTCACAGTGACAGTATCAAGATATTGGTAGTTTTATAACAGAGTTGTCTTTTTACGTGCTTTTAAAATTCCTTTTATCACCTTGTGTGGAGTGCCCTTAGGAAGGGACTTTGTACTTCCTTGAATTTCCCTGTACAAGTTTCCCAGTTAGGGCAGATTATATACTTATAGGTATAAAATAGACTTTGTCTTCTTTAAAATTAATTCTTTCTCTCCCAGCCCTCCTTTCTGAGATGTCACTGGGTTGCAGTATCTTCTCTGCAAATCAAGGCTGGAGACTTTGAGCAGCACTGTTACAGGGAACATTTCTACAGGGAAAGACAAAAGGAGAAGGATGCTTCCTGTAATGGGCTACTGCTGTTTCAGCCAGTTATTCTTTTAACTAGAAAATGAGAGTACACATAGAGGCTATTAAATCATTAATTACAGCATGTACTTCTTTCTCTAAACACAGACAAAACATGGTTAAGAGGTAACAGAAAGAAATAAGTTTCCCTTATTTTGAAACTAAGTGCAGGATGTGAGGTATCAAGCAGGAACTGTGCACAAAGTTGTATTTTTTTTTTTTTTTTCTGATGGAGTTCGTACCAGCATTTTTCTTAATTATTCTTGATGCTTTGCCCATTATACCATTAGCTTCTTTGGAGGACAAAGATAAGTTGCCAGTATCCACAAGAGCGAAGTGTGAAAGCATTTAATTATTGATATCTTAGTAACCAAGGCTCCAAAATGACGTTGTCAAAATCCATAATGATCAGACAGAAAATGTATCAGCTTGTTGTTGAAAAATACATCTCAGACTGTGTGGGATCAGAGCATGCCCAGCCCCAAGAAAACAAACCACTGGTTTCCTGCATTCCCACTATGTAACAGCTTTACCCAGTATTATCTGCACTGGAAAATTCTTATTGTTAATGTTCTCCTCATTCTTCATTTTAATTTTAGCCTCTCCTTGATTGTTAATCTCGTGCATACGTTTCTCTAAATGAACTCCCGCGCTCTCCCTGGGCGGATCTGTAAATCAGTTAAACGGTCAAGCAGAGCCTCACGTTACAATGGTCCTTGTTCTCCATCTCTTTAAAATACAGGTTTCATTAACAGAACAGAGCTGTTTAATACATATTTTCTTTGCATCTTGAATTAAGGATTTCTCTTCTCCCTCCTGCTGAAGGCTGTGGGAAGGGTACACAACTCATTGCCCTGCACGGAATTTGTGGTGGCTGCTGTCTGGAGCTGGGGCTGGAGGTGCAGGGTGGGGGGAGCAGGGCAGCACCAGGAGCAGCTGGAAGGGCCCTGCCAGGGTTCAGCACCAGGAGCAGCTGGAAGGGCCCTGCCAGGGCTCTGTGGCTGTCTGTCCTGCTGCTGGCACCGTGCCCTCCTGCTTGGGCAAGGCAAAGGATGGAAAGCACGCAGGAGAAGCGGGCAGCTCACGGTGGCTTTGCCAGTGCTGTGTCTCATGGATTTACACCTGGCAGGCTGTGCTGGCACCCCCTGCAGATGAGCTTTGTGGGTGTCATGCAGTGTCACAGCCCCTGTGATCCCAGCCATGCCCTGTTTCCAGAGCTGGGCTCACACTGGTTCCAGTGGGCAGCTCCAGGTGCTGCTCCTCTTCCCCCTCCTGTAGCAGAGCTGGGCTGTACCTGCTGCTGGGCATGTGACAGCTCAGACCTCGGGGAACACTCAGTTTGTAAACAAATAAACCAAAAAAAGTTACCTGAATAGGTATTGAAATAATTAAAAGTTACTTGAGTGTATATTTAGTCTACAGACAAATTTAAAAAAATAAAACATAACTCCCTTGCTGAAGTGCTATTTACCATTAATATATTTAATTAAAAGATACTTCTGTGTTCCATTTTTCACTCTCTCACAGGTGCCAGAGCTTTCATGTTTATTAATAGCATTAGATCAAATAATGCAGATGTTTGATTTCAGACACTGGGATATGTTGCAGGTTAATCTTTCTAGAAGGATACACTAACACTATTTTGGTTTCCTTTGTACCATGAAGTGTTTTATGAACTACTTTCAAAATAGGGATACTAGTGTAAGAAAAATTACATTTCAAATCTGCTTTTTCTCTGAAAGTTTTTTTTTTTCTAATTCTGTTTTCAGCAATGGATCTTAATTTGTAAGATATCACTATAAAATTCTTACATTACAGGGTATGCATTTCATAAAGCTATTTAGGATTCTTCTCGTTCATGTAGTACAGGTTTTGCTTTCTTTATTCAGTGATTATATCTCAGAGCTTAAAAAGCTTAAACGTGGGTATTTAATTTGTGATGGGGTGCTCTTTCTGAACTTGCTACTTTTACAGGTACAGAGGGGTGCTTATAAAATCAGAGGTCACTGCTGCAATAGTCATGTGCAGTTACTGCAAATGCATGTAAGAGGTGTTTTTTTACAGCAAGTAGTGCAGGTAACTTGAATATTTTTTTTTCTTTTGGCAAATAATGTTCAAGAACTGTGATTTATTTAATTAATATTTAAAAAAACCAAACCAAACCAACAGGTAATTGATGATGCCCATGTAATGTTTATGGACATCTCATCATATGACTTAACCAGCGCAGTTAGAAAAATGCTGTCATGAAATTATGAGTTCTTTGCTTTCTTTCCTGCCAGAATGTCAAAATCAGTTCATTTATCCAGGATCATTTTTTGCATACCCCCTGAGGTTTGCTTTCTTCATGGTCTCCTAAATGAATAGTACAATGTACTTTCCACCAAAAGCCAACATGGCCCTTGTTTATTAAACTTCATCCCTTTTCCCTCCCTCTGCAGTTTTCTTTGAACCTGTAGTGTCTGGGAGAATTGTAATTGATGCCGTATGGGTAACACTTTGTGGTAAAGGAAGGGGCTGTTCAGAGAATCTAACAGCAGTTATCATTTCTGCATTATTTCTCATGTTTCCTTTGATGTCCAGTACCTTGATAGAGTGCAGGGGCATTAAAACAACTCTTTATGTCTGAACCTACCATTATTCTTTATGTTTATTGCAGTGGTAACCAGAGGCCCTGCTCAGAACCTTTGTACTAAATACAGGACATGAGCCTTGTCTTGAAGGGGTCACAGCATAATTTAGTCCACATTAGTTAATTTTATCTAAATATTGGGTTTTTTTCCTTACTTACCAAAAATGAAAACAGTTTATATAACATCACATTGTGAGGTGAGGTAGAATATTTTGACAGTGCCCACTGCCTCAGCAAAACTTGCTGTAGGGTTTTTGTGCCACATTCAGCAGTTCATTACCTGGCTGTAAAACTCTGGACTGAATGCTGGTAGAAGACAGTTTGAAAATCCTTTGTTAACTGCTGTCATTTTTTAGCCAATTCTATATGATTTGCTTGTTCAAATCCTGAAATTTTAATTTCACTAAGAGCTGGACATTTCAGATACTTGCGTTTTTGAAAATCTCAGCTTCAGGGGAAAAAGTATTTAAAATTTTACAAATAAAGGTGAGGTTTATCTGTTTTAGATTAATGGCTGTGTTCATGCAGTTTATAAAAAAGGACCTTAATTTGTAAAGATCATCATGTGTCAGTTTTTGCTGTGCAAATTGAGTAAAGCATGCGAAGTAATTTTATTTTTAACAAAAAAGCTTATCTTGCATGGCAGTGCAAAATCACTAATTACTGCTGTTGTCCTGGATTTGGCTGGCATAATTTTCTTCCTGGTAGCCAGTGTGTGACTTGGATTTTAGGATGAGAATAATGTGGGCAACACACATGGATGTTTAGGTGTTGCTGAGTATTGCTCACTCATAGTCAAAGCTTCTCAGTGTGCCTTGCTTGGCCAGTCAGGAGGGGCACAAGGAGCTGTGAGGGAGCAGGGTCAGGACAGCTGGCCCAAAGTGGCCACAGGGATATTCCATTATTCCATGCCACAGAGCATCAGGCTGTGTATAAACTGGGGGAGTTAGCCAGGGGCCACTGATTGCTGCTTGGGTACAGGCTGGCTTGTTTTGGGGATTATTTTTTTCTCTGTCTTTTTGTTGTCTCCCTTTCCACTGCAACATTATTATTATTATTATTATTATTATTATTATTATTATTATTATTATTATTATTATTATTACTATTAATTATTATTATTATTATTATTATTGTTGTTGTTGTTGTTGTTGTTGTTGCTATTGCTGTTGCTATTTCAGTTGCTGAGCTGTTCCTAACTCAGGGGTTTTACCTTCTTTCTGAGTCTCCTCCCATCCCACCTGGCCATGACCAAGTGTCTGTGTGGTCCATGGGTGCCAGCTGGGGTAAAGGCTCCAGGTGTTGAGGCCCATCCTGGGGGCTCTGGGGGCTGAAGGCTCTCTGCTCGTGGCAGGCAGTGCAGGAGGGTGGTGGTGGCAGCTGCTCCTGCTCTCTCCTCACCTTCCAGCTCGTGGTGAACCTGAGCCACAGCACAGGATGCTGTTTGTCCTGCCCCTCTGGAAGGCAGGTGGAGTGAAATTGAATCAGAATGCTCCTGTTGAGAGCTGGAATCCATGTGAGGATGGATTTATCAGTGGTGTTAGCATCACAGAAAACCTGGGAAAGTTCAAGTGTTTGGGTTAGTAAGGACCAACATTTCTGACAACAAACACGAGAGGACAAGCAGACTTATTGTCACCTTTGTCACACACTCCTGACATCAGGACACCACCTGCAGCACTTGCAGATTATGCACACTGTATATTGATTATTTTTAACTTAGGTACTTTCAATATGTCAACAATAAGAGCACTTGTGTATCTTATTACTACAGATGATTGCAAAGAATTTCTTAAGCATTAATTAATTATAACATCCCAATATGAAAGCCAGATTCTGCATTACTGTGCAATTCCATTAAATTCAGCAGAACTGCTTTTAAACCTACATGGACCTTGACCCAAAGGTGTATAGTGGAGCTTATTGGTTATTGCAGTAATTACAGAGGAAAAGAGAAGGTGAAAGGGATGAAATGGGTTGGCTGAAGTCACACAGCAAATCAGAGCTTGGGATAAACTTCAGAACTCCCATCACAGATTTTTTACTGCAATCTCACAAGCTCAGATCTCTGGTACGGTTTTCTTAAGATTTCTGACTACAATAATGTAATGTAAAAACTATTATTTTTTTTATTCAAGTTTTTCACAATTCATGGAGCAAACTCTTCAGGCTTTCTGTGGAGGACACTTAACAAGTGTCACAACTAAACTCCATTTCCTTTCTGCAGTTAAAGCTTCCTTCAGTCAGTTTCAGGAAAGGAAAAAAGGGCTCTTTTGATAATAAAATGACACAATGTATTTTTGTGTTCATGCTTTTTAAAAATATAACTATGTATCAAAAATTATTTCACCTTAATTCTTTTTAAGAATTACCTGGGTGTCTCAAGGAGTCTTTGGGACAAAGTTTACTGAATAAGTAATGTACAGTGGTGGTTTAGTTGAGAAACTTTTACTAAGTAAGTTTGAATATAAGTTAATTTTCAACGTACCTAATAGTAACTGGAGTATTTGGCAGCAGGAAAAAAAAAAATCAGCTGTCTGTTATTTAGCAATGTGCCTGATGCTCCTGTGGTCAGGACTATTAAAGAATGCTGAAAACTGAAGATAGGACCTTTCAGCATCCATATTTTTTTTACAATATCAATTAAGAAAATATTAAGGAAATATTAAGGAAATATTTGTTCTCCCACAGTGAACCTAAAGGTGAATCATAGCCATGTAGCAAATGGAAAATTGTGCAGTCTCCTGGTGTCCTTACAATTTTATTACAGAATTCTGAGGGATGTCTAAGTTAAAACAAGTTATCCATTTTTCCATGGCTTCTCAGGAACATTTTTTTTTCTCTTTTGACTTCGGCTTAGTATTTTCAAGCAGACCAATTTTTCTGTTCATACAATTTGAGTAGAGGGAGCAAAGGAGGGCCTAAAAATAGATCTTATAATGGAACCTGTGTATGTTCTTAACCATGGTGAGACACTTATCTGTCCATTATGTTGTTGACTAACGTTAACTTCTGTGCTGGCTTTGTAATGTATTGCATTAAGCTAAATGAAGCCATTGTGTGATGTATCAAGACACAGTCACGTAGGTTTGCCTGGCCATTTGCTCTTGTTAGTGTTGTCTGTGATGGACTTTAATAGCTGTGAAGAGCTCGTGGAGTTACTCAGATCAGTGTGTGGGTTTGTGCCTCCTCCTCCTCCTGCAGTCCTGTGCCCCTGGCTGGTCCCAGCCCCATGGGAGGTGCACCAGCCTAGCAGGAGCATCTCCTGAATAGCTGTGCTCACAGCAGGTCCCTGAGCCAGAAATGCTCCTTTTTGGTCAGCAGGGTGGATTTGGGGACTGGTTTGGACATGGTGCATGGAGAGAGCACTGCTGTGTGCTGTCCCCAGGCTGCCCCCTGCTCACAGGAGTGCTGTGGGTCACTGGTCTCACCTGTCTCAGTGCAGCCCCAGCCCTGGGGACACCTGACCCTCCAGGGACCTGGGCTGGGGCCTGGCCCCTGCCAGCAGGGACATGGAAGGCATGGCTTGCCTTAAGAACTTTTGTTATGTGTGCATATATGTGTTAAAAATCTGTAAACAAGTATTTACATGAATTCTCGGCTGGCTCCAGGCAGGGTTTACAGAGAGATGTGATATCAATACTCTGCTGTCTCAAAACTCCTTCCACTTGTATTCAAATCAAATAATACCCAGTGGCTCTTGCTGTTTTAACATAAGTAGCAATAATATCCTGGACCTGCTTTGCAAAAGTTCTTAAATACAGCTTTAAGAAAGGCAGGCTGTGGGAAGAGACTGACATGTGCCTAGGCTGCAGCAGAGTTCTGCTTTTAGTGCAAATGCTGAATTCTTCTTTCTGAAATTTCATTATGTTTTGCAAACAAGGCTGTTGTGTACGTTACACTAAGGGCTGTATTTTATTCATAAAGCTGTGGTTTATTCGTGCAGTTTTCTGTTCTGCAGCATGTACATAAAATCTCTCCCTCTTCCTCTCCCCTTTATCAAGGTGCAGTAGGAAAGGCTGATATCCGTTTTCTATCAAGGTAGATCATGATGCAACTGAGATAAGCAGAGAAATTTGATATTCAGAGATCAAACTGCCCTTCTTCTTGTGGCATAGTGCATGGGCTGAGTGAGTGACCCTCCACTCCTCCAGATGAACTCATATATTGTGCAGTGTAATATGTGCTGGTCATCCAAAAATTTGAATTTTATAGTTTGCAATTTTTTTTATTTGGTTTTAAGTTTGCTTTAGGGCTGTAATGGTGTATCATGGCTTGGTGGTTTTTTTTTTTTAGTTGTTTTGCTATTTCCCCGCTGAAAAAGTTATTTCTTTAGACGATTATTTAGAAGATTGAAAAATAAATTTCTTTAATATTTGTGGGCACATTTCTGTTGCTTTCTCAGTGGTGTTTCTTTAATGACAGCATGACTGGTTACTTTTAGAAATCCTATGAAAACCAAGTGCTCCTCAGCCTGTTGCCAAGCATTGTTCTTCAGTGTGTTTTACAAGAGGTACTTTTCTTGTTGTTTTTCATGTTAATAACATATTATTTCTGCAGGCATGTTCCTACTTATTTTCTGCCTTAAGGGAAGTGCTAGTTCATGAGCAAAATACATCTATTTTTAGATCAAATGATCAATACAAACAAAGCACAACTGGTGAAAACAGCGTGCCTGGGCACATCTGTGTGTGCTCAGCCCCATGCACGCTCATGTCGTGGAGGTGTAGCTGTGCCAGGGAGGGCTGCAAATCCTGTGCCAGTGAGGCTGAGGGATTTGGGTGGTGCTTGCAGCACTCTGCACCTATCAGCCTGGCACTCCTCAGGTTGTACACCTCCTCTCACAACAGGCTCTGTTAATAGAGTTTTCATTTCAAGGCTTGGCTCGTGTGCTTGACTGAATGAACTTTCAGCTAAGTTTCTGAGCAGAAGGTGGTTTATGACATAATTGCTCTATATGTTGATACATCTTTTATCATAATTGTCTTACATTGTTTTAAATAAAAGAACAAGAATAATAGAAGATGTGGCAGAAAGTGCGTTTTTTTTTTTTTTTTTGTTCTATTATTCATGATACTAAAAAATCACCCAAAATAAATATCTTGAGTATCTTGTGGGGGAAAAAAAAAGGAGAGAGATTTAGTTCCAAAAGTGGCTAATTTATATCAATCTATACAATGAACCAGCTAATGATCCTTAGTGTAGAGAGGTGCAATGCTTTTATACTGTTTCCCCCCCATTTTATGAATAGAATTGCACAAAAAAAGTTCCCATTGTGTAGTACTGTGAGTTTTGTACAACCATCTTTTATCAACAGATGGCAACCAGAACATGAAAAATAATTAAAAAATAAAATGAAAAGAAACCCAGAATGAATTAAAGTGCTTCTTTGCGTTCTGATCTGCATTTTTGGTTTAGAATTTTTATGGTGAATTGCCATATTATCTGTTATATCAGTTTACAATGAGGCTCCTATCAGACATAAAACAGATTTATAATACCATTAAAACACAATATCAAAGAATGAATAAGCAATTCAATAAAATTACAATAACACAAAGATAAAATGAAAGCCTTTTCAATAACAGTTTTATGCAAGAACATTTTGCAGATAAATATGTGTTTATAGATCTTTTAAATGCACATTTATTATACTGCTCCTAATAGAGCCACAGGGGTTAATTTTTTCTGTGTGTTGTCTTTTATAAGTGGTTCAAAAGCCAGCTGCAAAACTCTTCAATAGATTGTTTTGTATCTTTGAATTGATTTTGGTGAGGGGAGCATTTACAGTACTACAGTATGGTTTGTACATACACACGAGTCAATATGAGTGTGCTGTGTGTGGCTGTGAGCCCCAGACAACCTTATTAGAATCAAGGCAATTCCAAGCAAAAAGAGAGAGAAAAAAAAAGAAAGAGCAGATTTTTTTTTTTCTTTCCAAGGAAAGACGTGCGTGGATGAATTTTCATTATT